>NC_041385.1:676985827-677324286 GCF_002162155.2 Triticum dicoccoides | reverse complement strand
AGAGGTAGCATCGATCGGCTTCAGTTAGCAGCAGTCGCGAAGGAATCGCTCGATCGGGTTCAGTTAATAGCCATCGATCGATCGCTCGGGTTCAGTAAAGCGTAGCCTGCAGTACAATCACTCAGGTTCAGTTAGGCGACGCCTCGCTCGTGTTCAGTTAGATCCCAATGCCTCGCACACACGCTCATACGTGTACGAGAGAAACACGCATCGCTTGGCCCCCCGACCACCCACCATAACCGGGAACTCCCCGAAATTTTCCTCGCCCTTGCTTTTACCACGGGTTTTTCCGTCATGGACGGCCCAAAGAATGTCATTCAGCTGCGTCTTCGGCCCGCCCAGGATGAAAAGCCCATTTTCTGTCATGATTTTTTGTCATAGAAGTAGGAGCCCACCACATCTATGATAATACCGGGTTTTGTCACAATTATCGTCATAGAAATGTCATAAGTATGACAGGAAAAAATTTCGTTTGGCCCAAAATGTAACGGATGTGTCTTTTTTTGTAGTGTCTTCAATCTCCTCCACACTAACGTGGTTCACTTGTCCCCTGTTGAAAGGGTTGGGCTTCTTCCCAGAGGTTCCATTGCCATTTCCATTCTTCGCTTCAGAACACTCGATGGCGTAATGTCCATTCTTCCCGCAGTTGAAATAAGTAATGTGACTTAAATCCATCTTGGCGGACGTTGCTGGGTTGGAACGATTCTGGCCGTTGCTTCCTCCATTCCCATTCCCATTCTTGGGGCCACTATGGTTATGCGAACTTCCTCCATTGGAATTATGGCCCCCATGGTAATGGTGAATGTGTCCTCCCGTGTTTGGGGTAAAATGAGGTCTCTGCTGAGCACCTGAATTGTACTTCCCTTGTCCATACTTCCTTTTGCAACTATCTATCTGCTGCTGCTTCCCTTCGATCATAAGAGTTCTATCTACCAACTCCTGGTAGTTGTTAAATGTTGCCACCATCAACTGCATGCTCAGCTCATCTTTCAGTCCTTCCAGAAACTTCTCCTGCTTAGCGGCATCTGTAGCTACGTCATCAGGGGCATAACGGGCTAACTTACTAAACTCATCCACATACCGGCCCACTATGTGTCCTCCTTGGCGCAAGTTGCAAAACTCACGCTTCTTCATGTTCATAGCACCTGCTGAAACATGGGCAGTGCGAAAAGCCTGCTGAAACTGATCCCATGTAACAATGTCAATATGGTAAGTGGTTGTGAAATTCTCCCACCATGATGTTGCGGGTTCGTCAAGCTGGTGTGCGACAAAATGCACTCTCTCCGCATCTGTGCATCCTGCAGTGGTCAGCTCCCTTCCAATCTTGCGGAGCCAATCATCTGCAACAATCGGCTCGGTGCGACTAGAGAACACCGGCGGATTCAGCCTTAGGAAACGGGCTAAGTGATCAAGAGGTGGTGGTGGGGGTGGGGTATTGTTGTTGTTGTTGCCTTCGTTCTGATTTTGAACTAGTAACTGCATCAAGGTATTCTGCTGCTGGATCAACTGAGTGAGCTCCGGTGGGAAGGCAAATCCATTGTCACGTCTCAAAGGCATCTGATGGGTTTAGAAAAGATGAGAAAACAGAATAGAATGGGGTTGTCGGTGTCAAAACCGGCGGATCTCGGGTAGGGGGTCCCGAACTGTGCGTCTAGGTTGATGGTAACATGAGACAAGGGACACGATGTTTTTACCCAGGTTTGGGCCCTCTCGATGGAGGTAAAACCCTACTCCTGCTTGATTAGTATTGATGATATGGGTAGTACAAGAGTTGATCTACCACGAGATCAGAGAGGCTAAACCCTAGAAGCTAGCCTATGGTATGATTGTTGTTCGTCCAACGGACTAAAACTCTCCAGTTTATATAGACACCGGAGAGGCCTAGGGTTGCACAGAGTCGGTTACAATGGGAGGAGATCTACATATCTTATCGCCCAGCTTGCCTTCCACGCCAAGGAAAGTCCTATCCGGACACGGGACGAAGTCTTCAGTCTTGTATCTTCATAGTCCGGGAATCCAGCCAAAGGTCATAGTCCGGCCATCCGGACACCCCCTAATCCAGGACTCCCTCAGTAGCCCCTGAACCAGGCTTCAATGAAGAGGAGTCCGGCGCGCAAATTTGTCTTCGGCATTGCAAGGCGGGTTCCTCCTCCGAATACTTCATAGAAGATGTTTGAACACAAGGATAGTGTCCGGCTCTATAAAATAAGTTCCACATACCACCGTAGAGAGAATAATATCTGCACAAATCTAATTTGCTGACGTATTCCATAGTGTGACGTCATGCCACAACCAAGTCTTCATTTGAATCGTTTTACTGTCCCACCTCAGCGTGTTTAGCGAGGCGGTTTCCTTGGCACGTCTTGTCAAAGTAGAGATCGTGTCCCCTTATTTCGGGATTCTCATCAATATGGGCGTGGGTAACCCAACCGCGCCATCAATCACGGAGCTTGGGAGATAAGCGAGCTTTGCTAGGCTGGTGGGGGCATGCAGCTTCGGCCGCCCATATAAGGGGATAAGAATTCACCCTTTCAATCTACGCCTTCTTCCTCCTTTGGTTATCCATTTCCGCGCACTCGAGCTCCAGCGCCCAAGTCCGCACTTCCCACCTCAACCTTCTCCAATCATGTCTGGAGTGGGAGGTAGATGCATGGCCTCCACCGTCACGGAGGGGCACATCAAAAAGTTGAGGAAAGCCAGATACTTGTCTAACAACATCGCGCACCGGCTCCCAGATGATGGGCAACTCATCCCCACCCCTAGGCCCCATGAGAGGGTGGTGTTCCTTACCCATTTCCTCCGTGGACTGGGCTTCCCACTTCACCCCTTTGTCCGGGGGCTCATGTTCTACTACGGCCTGGATTTCCATGATCTGGCCCCGAACTTCATCCTCAACATCTCGGCGTTTATCCTCGTGTGTGAGGCCTTCCTCTGTATCAAACCCCACTTCGGCCTATGGCTGAAGATCTTCAGCGTCAAGCCGAAGGTCGTGGGCGGCCGGTAAGCGGAGTTCGGAGGCGCCATGGTGGGCAAGATGCCCAACGTCACATGGCTCAAGGGCTCCTTCATGGAAACCATCAAAGGGTTGCAATCGGGGTGGTTCTACATCACTGAGCCGCGTGACCCTGAGTGGGGAGTGGCCCTCGAATTCCAATCTGGCATTCCCACACGGCTCACATCTTGGAAAGAGATGGGCCTGTTGTGGGGTAATCCGGAAGAGGTGACCGGACTCCAAACCTTCGTCCAAGACCTGGTAAACAAGAAGGTCAAACTTGTCAACGTAGTCCAGGCCATGTTCTTCCATCGGATCCTCCCGTGTCAACGACGGGCCTTCAACTTGTGGGAGTCTGACCTGGCCCAGCACCAGACTTTGTCCAGGCTCTTCGATACAAAGCACGAGGATGCCTGGAAGGTGCTATTCAAGAGCTCCGAGGTCTCTCCTCCCGTCACCGAGGATCGCGGATTCTGCGCCAAACGCCAAGCCACCGAAGTAAGCTTATTTTCATCCTTTACTGGACACTTGATTTTCATAGTTTGACTCTATGCAGGATCTAAACTCCCGCTCCTTTGACAGGACTGGAAGAGGACGTCCGAACAGTTTGACTGTCCGGCCCCTTTCCCGAAGGCCCAGTAGACGCACGCTTGACGAAGCTGCTGGTTCCGGCACCTCACGTGGTGCCGGAGAAGAAGGCAAAAAAGAAGGCCACGAGGACTCGAAAGAGTTCCCGGCGCCTGGTGGTGTCGGATTCATCGCCCGACAACCCCGAAGCGCCCTCCGCCTCCGAAGACGAGGAGGAGGAAGAAGAAGCCTCTCCCCCTGCAGCGGGGGGAGGAAAGAAAAGGAAGGTCGCCCCAACTGGGGAGGCCAGAGGGTCCAAGAAGGGGAAGACCCTTCTTCCGGACTACGCCTCCGACGCCGACAACGGTGGAGAGGAATTACCATCCAGGGCCAAGCCCCTGGCAAAATCGTAAGTATCCGGATACCAGAATAACTTATGGTGTTCCTCTATTGTACAGTACCGTCTGACGCCGAATTCGATCATGCAGTCCGCCCAAGGCTCAGCTCGGCGATTCGTCGAGCGGCTCCCTGGATTCGTCGGATGTGAATAGCGCTTCACTTCCGACGACCTCCTCCCCTCGCCCTACGGACGATGCCGAGGTGGAGTCCCAAACGGGGCTACACCAGGATGAGGTGGTCCTGGAGGCGCCGCAAGGCAACCTCCCAGACTCCAGGACCAAAGGGGATGAAGCCCCCGAGGGATCTAAGTCCGGCCCGGGGCCGGACACCGTTCCGGAACCTTCAGTGATTCTGGAGTCCGGTAGGCGCCCCCCTATCAAGAAGGGCAAGCCTACGACGCCGGTGGCCTCTGTCCAACTAGAGGAGCCAAACAATTTGCTGGAGGTGCTTAACGGCGCCTCCATCGACGAGGAGCACTGCACTATTATGAGTGCGGTGATTAAGAAGGTTCAGTCCGCCAAGAGCGGGCTGACAGAAGCCTGTACCAGCCTTCTAATAGGCTTTGAGGTATGTATTTAAAACATATAAAAATGTTACCGCATAGACAGTAGCCCCTGATGCTTAGTTTGGTGTTCGGAAAGAAAAGCCGGACTGAGGATCGAAAAAAGATATACACAGGAGTCTAACACAAATATGTCAAATGGGAATGCAGGCTGCGCTGCTGACATCTGCCGCACTGACTGCGAAGGTTGATGCATTGAAGCAGAGCCTCGAGCGGTCCGAGAACGAGCTCGACCTTGCCAAGAAGAAGCTCGAGGACAAAGAAGGTATATAGTACCTTATGTAAGTGTATATATAAATACCTGGTTGGAAATAATGACAGGACCAACGTGAATGTTGCAGGGGCCACAACCAAGGTGGCGACCCTGAAGGAAGTGCTTTCCAAGGCCAAAGACAATGTGGCCATGGAGCGCTCCGAGCGAGGGAAACAAGAGGCGTAGGTGGCAGAGGTGCAGCGAGAGCTCAATGCTCTTGTGAAAAAACATGAGAGTTTAGAGCTTGACTCGAAGACTCGAGAGTCCGAGCTTGCCTCGGCACTTGAAAGCGCCAAATCTACCAAGGCTGAAGCCCAGAAAGCCCTCCAGGAAATTGAGGCGATGAAAAGGATTGCGGCGGGTAAGGCATTCTTTATTCAAAGCAAGCACGTGAAAGTAAATTACCTGTTACTTACCCTAATCCGGTGCTCTCCAGGAGCATTCGTAGATCTGCCCCGCAATGTATCCGACGCAGCCACATTCTACCGGGCTGTAACGCCCCGAGAATCATGCTACGGTAATCCCCTTCTAATGATGCACTGTCATCATTGTCACTATTGCTAATCTCACTTTCATTCTATCCCAGTCCAAATCTCAATTTCAAATCAAATTCAAAAATTCTTATTTGTCAAACCTGAAAACTAAAATGTTCAAAGTGTGGCAAATAATCTCTAGATATTTGTCATGTGGAAGCCAACATTTTTGGAATTCCCAAATTGCCCCTAGATTATCTTTTGGTGGTCCAGCAACTTTTATCTTTCCTTATTTAATTTCTAAAAATACCTAGTCACATCCAAATACCTTGAAACATTTTTTGGCAGTTTCATAATTCGCAAAGTATTTATGTGGCCTAGTCCCATATTTTACAAAATCCTTTTTGGCAGCCCAAATATTACCATGTTCTTTTTTTTAAAAAAAAGAAAGAGAAAAGAGCAAAAGTAAAAGACCCCCCCCCCCTCTCTGCTTGGGCCTTAGCCGCTAGGCAGGCCCAGTCGGCCAGCCGGACGGCCCACAGCGCCCCCATGCCTTCCCGGGGCCTTGGCCCAGCCAAGTCGGCCCGACCACTCCTCCTCCCCGGTCACCTTCCCCCTTCTCCTGTTCGACCGACCCGCGCTTGCGGTCGCCGCCGAACCACCCCGTCGGCGTCGCCCGACGAGAGGATAAGGTCGAGCCTCCCCCCTTTGACGCCTCGGCCTCCTCCCCACCTACCTCCACTCCCCTCTTCTGCCTCCCAGATCCACGTGCTCCTCCCCCTCCCTGTCTCGCTCGCCCGCCTCACCCGAGCGCCATCGCCGCCGTTCTCCGTCGTTCACGCGGCCACCGTGTTTTCCTCGCGACCTCCTCGTGTCCAACCGCTCCGCCTCCCTCGACTACGCCTCCCCGATGAGCCGCAGGACGCCGGGCGCCCCGGAACGCTGCCCCGGCCTCGTCTTCCACTTCGGATCACAGGAGCTCGCCGGCGTCGATCCACTGCACAGCTGCTACTAAACCTCCGAGGGCCATCGTGCGTGCCGCAAGGTGAGCACCTCCCTCTCCTCCCCCTACTCCCTTGTCGTTTCCCGTGCCCATAGGCCATCATTTCCACTATGGCCGAACTCGTCGCCGCTGCCGAGCCTCTCCGTCTCGGCCACCACCGGCCGAGCTCGCTTTCGAGCACGGCTTCATGCCCGTAGTGCTGCCAGGAGGCCTCCCAACCGTCCGCACCTGCTCCCGTGCCTCCTAGCGCGATCCCCGTCCGCGCCCGAAGCCGCCATCGCCGCATTTACTCATCGTCGGCGCTCCTCCGGCCATCCCCGCCCCTGCTGCTTGCTCCATCGGATGCGCTGCATCGCCAGCTACCTGTAGCCGCGAACCGCGCACGTTTTGGTGCCCCGTAGCGCCGAAACCACCTTCGCCCGAAGTCCGGCGCCGCCCGCGGTGGTCGCCGGCGACGTTCCCGGTCGCCTCAGCCGCTCCCGCCGATGTCGTTCGACGCGGCTTCGTCTCCGCGTTTGAACGCGACTGGCCGCATTCGTTTTGATGGTCTATGGACGAATCCCGCGCGTCGCCGCTGTTTCCTGAGGTCGCCGGTGTTGCTCCGGCCGCCATACTGACCTGGCGCCGACGTGGCCCCGTGGGGCCCACCCCAGTGAGGCTGCCAGTTGACCACGTTGACTCTGGTCAACGCTGTTGCTTTTCCCCTCCTCTGAATGACATGTGGCCCCTTTCTGTTAATTAGGCTAACTAAATGTTTTTATAAATAAAACTAATTAGTTAACCTAACCAGCCACTGACATGTGGGGACCAGTAGCTAAATAACCCGCAGTTTATTTTTGAATAAACTTTGTGACGTAAGAGAGGCTGACTGGTTGGACCCACTGGTCAGTTTGACTAGTCAGCGTGTCTATTGACCTGCTGACGTCATGCTGACACCCTGCTGACGTCACAATTCCTTTTCTGTTAATATTAATAATTCCGGAAAATGCTTTAATCTTTGATAATTCATAGAAAATAAACCGTAGCTCGGATGAAAATGTTTTCTACATGAAAGTTGCTCAGAATGACGAGACGAATCCGAATATGCAGTCCGTTCATCTGTCAAATGCCTCTAACTATCTGAACATGGAACTTTTCCTCTCCGGTCATCTGTCTAACACAGGTCCGGAACCGGGAATACATTCCCGGTGGATTTCCCCCTTCACCTATATCGTGTAGCCATGCGTTAGGTCACACCCGGCACAGCTTATTGCCATGTTATGCTTTGTGATGCTATGCCTGCTTTATATTTACTGTTTCTTCCTCCTCTTCTCTCCGGTAGACCCTGAGACCGATGCTGCCCCTGTGTTCGACTACGTCGACGACGACCCCTCCTTGCCAGAGCAACCAGGCAAGCCCCCCGTTTGATCATTCCGATATCGCCCATTCCATTCTCTCATGCTTGCATTAGATTTTGCTATTGTTATTGTTTGCTCCTATTCTGATGCATAGCCTCCTTTTGTAACCTGCTTATTGTTACCTTACCGGCTTATCCTAAACTGCTTAGTATAGGTTGGTTAGTGATCCATCAGTGACCCCCACCTTGTCCTTGTTGCCCCTGCTTCATCATTGAAGACCCGATCAACGGGATCGAATACCAGGCCCCGGCACCGCACGTCACTTTCCCCTTAGTTGCTCGACACTACTGGGATACTATCGAGTGCCGAGGGTGAGACCTCTACAACACTTCTGATGTTAACCCTGTAGTGTAGCTATTCGGTCGTGGTCATCGAGGGTGATTTCCTCTTTAACCACTTCCGATACGACTCTGTCGTGCAACCCCTCAAGTGTGAACCTCGAGGGTGATTCCTCTACGTTCACCTTGATGATTACATTGAGTGGAACCCACCGAGGGTGATTCCTTGGGTTTTCCTCTTGATGTTTGGACACACGGATACTTGGACTTTACAACTGTTACTTGGAAAGTGATGTGGACACGGGTTGACCTGGAAGGTGCCCGTGAGATAATTACGAGGTGTGGCCGGGCATTCTTAGCCCTTGCCGCAAGTCCTCGAGACGGGGCAACGGGGTCACCTCTTTCGTGAGTCTCTGCTTGTTACCGCGCGTTCCTAATCCACTACGATTTGGATATTTGATCCGAGGGGCCTCTGGCCTGATAGCACTAACCATCACGTGGGCATAGTATGGGCGTTCTGCGTCGTATACATCAGCCAAAGCTTAATAGACGTCAGCGACTGAGTGGCGCGCGCCGGGTTGGACTGCGCAAGCGCCTGCCTTGTTGAAGGAGGTAGCTAGGTCTGCTCACCGGCCGCGTACGCAACGTGCAGGAGTTTCCGGGGAGATGCCCCATGACCCCTGGGGGCATAGGTTTAGTCCGTCGTGCTAACCTCTCTGTTAAGTCTAGGTCGGGTTGCGGCGTATTGTTTGGCCAAGGCCGGGCATGACCCTGGAAAGTGTGTCCGGCCGGAGTCAATCGAGCGTGGTGGGTAAGTTGGTGCACCCCTGCAGGGAAGAAAACATCTATCGATAGCCTGTCCTACGGTAACGGACACTTGGAGTTGTATCCCGATCGATACAACTAGAACTGGATACTTGTGATGAGAACTGGATGGTGATGAGGATTTGATTGTGATGATAACTGGATAGTATGGCTCTGGGATTGCTTTCTCGCAGGGAGTCGAGAAAGGATCTCTGGCCGAGGTTGATAACACTACTACCACTTTACTTTATGCTACTCTACTCCCTCCTGGTTGCTGCAAGATGGTGGTTTCGAGAAGATGCTAGTCTTCGATAGGACTAGACCTTCTCTCTATTCTGGCATTTCTGCAGCCCAGTCCACATATACAGCCTTCCTTTGATAATGTTGCATATGTAGTGTAGATCCTTGCTTGCGAGTACTTTGGATGAGTACTCACGGTTGCTTTGCTTCCCCTTTTTCCCCTTCTTTCTTCTTTCTGGTTGTTGCAACCAGATGGTGGAGTCCAGGAGCCAGATGCCACCTTTGACGACTGCTGCTACCCCGAGGGTGCCTACTACCACGTGACGGACGCCGAGGACCAGGAGTAGTTAGGAGGCTCCCAGGCAGGAGGCCTTGCCTTTTCGATCGATGTTGCTTTTGTGCTAGCCTTCTTAAGGCAAACTTGTCTAACTCATGTCTGTACTCAGATATTGTTGCTTCCGCTGACTCTTGTGTATTCGAGCTTATGTATTCGAGCCCTCGAGGCCCCTGGCTTGTAATATAAAGCTTGTATTATTTTAATTTGTGTCTAGAGTTGTGTTGTGATATCTTCCCGTGAGTCCTTGATATTGATTGTACACATTTGCGTGTATGATTAGTGTACGATTGAATCGAGGGCGTCACACGGGCCGAGGAAGGGAGCTCGACGGAGAAGGTGTTCTGATCCCAGTATGCTGGGGCCGGACACCCGGTGCCCCTGAGCGACCAGCTGAAGCAGCTGGTCGAGCTTCATAAGGCAGCCGAACAGGCAATGAAGGGCCTTATAGGCCAGCTGTGGCCTAGGGAGGCCATGCCTTTGAGCTACTTTGGGCTGGTGCGACGGCTGGTGGATGCATGTCCCCGGCTTGAAGTTATCAAGCGCTCCATTTGCATCGAAGGCGCCCGTTGGGCTTTTGCCCGTGCTAAAGTGCACTGGGGCAAGCTGGATGCTGAGAAGCTGGTGACAGAGGGGCCACCGGAGGGGAAGGAGCATCGCAGGCCCGAGATGTATTATGAGGGCGTCCTGAAGGGTGCCCGTCGTGTGGAGGATGAATGTACCAGGGATGTAATTTTTGAGTAAACTCGCTCGTGTTTATCCTGTGTGCTGAAAACTTGTTCATATGCGCTAAGCAACGCTTTTTGAATTTAAAATATTACCTTATGTGTGGCCGTTTATTAAATCTGAGAGATGCAAGTCGACAGCTTCTACCCCCATGCCACGAGTGCTGGGGTGTTCGGGATAAACCTGAGCGCTCTTGTTCCCATTCTTGGGTCCATCGAGGGAGGCGCTCAGCACAACGAACAAGGCAACCGGACTTATAATGCTTTATCACTCTCACTTAGCCATAGAATCCTATAATTTTAAATTTCGGCAAAGCCCCTAGTATTCGGAAGACCGAGTTCGGGGCGCTATCCATGCCTAGGCCGGACAAAGCCAGCTCCTCACTCTAAGCGGCATAAGTCTTTAAGGACTCGGAAAACCTCTTGAACAGCGACCGGTCTCTCGCCCTATCATGACGGTGAGTTTTAGCTTTCTCTACTGAGGTGTTAACCCAGCTCAACTGGGGCACAATCACAGTAGTTCTCCCAGCGCTACCTTAGCCGACATAGCGGAACGTAAGGTACCAAAACATGGGAGCCGGGCAAACCCAACTATTGACCCAAGACATGATTCGGAGCCGATGCATATAATGCTATAAGTTCAGGGTGTCGCACTCATGAGAGTGTTCGGTCTTCTCACACCGTATTATGGGGTACTTAAGCCCCTGGTGTATTGACCGTGCCAAAGTGTATGGTTGCATAATGTCATAACTGAGCATATTTATATAAAAAATGAGTGCAATAATAGACAAGAGCTATGTATTGTTTATTAAAAGGGTTGCTATAAGAGCAGAACGATACAAATAGTGCGGTACGCAAGAGATGGGATTATTTGACATGCCCCCCTCCAGGGGCAAGCTATGAGACTTTAAGTAAGACAGGTATTTAGCTCGTTATAGAGACCACCTGGACATTTGACATGGCCTGTTGTCTTCCTGGCTGTTGCATCGTGTGTTCGGCGATTGTACTGCCGGACAGGCCTTCCGAATAGTGGAGTCCTGAAAGTATAGATAAAATAAAAAAAAGAAATGGCAAAATCGGGAGCCCCTAGTGCGGTTGAGCCGCATTCTGGGCGTGCTGTGGTTGTGCCCCTCCCCTTATGCCCATGGTATTTCCAGAGCGTAATTATGTATGCGTGGTACTGGTATCACAATCTCGCGAGGGCTGGGGTTGGGGCCGCACTGCTATGCTTGCTCGGAACGTGCCAGATGGTTTTGTTGTAGGTTACTTCGGGCGCGTTCGACGTTGCCCGGACGTTTAACAACCGGATTGGAGAATTGCCTTGAGAGGCTACTTTGTACTTCCGCCGCCAGGGCCGCCATGTGCTCCTCTGTTCGGAGAGAGCGTTCGCTGTTTCCATTGACCGTAATGACTCCGCGAGGGCCTAGCATCTTGAGCTTGAGATATGCGTAGTGCAGCACCACATTGAATTTTGCAAATGCGGTTCGTCCAAGCAGGGCGTGATAGCCACTGCGGAACGGGACTATGTCAAAGATTAACTCCTCGCTTCGGAAATTATCCGGGGATCCGAAGACCACTTCAAGCGTAACTGAGCCTGTACAGCTGGCTTCTACACCTGGTATGACGCCTTTAAAGGTCGTCTTTGTGGGTTTAATCCTTGAGGGATCTATACCCATTTTTCGCACTGTATCCTGATAAAGCAGGTTCAGGCTGCTGCCGTCGTCCATGAGGACTCTAATGAGGTGAAATCCGTCAATGATTGGGCCTAGAACCAATGCGGCAAATCCGCCGTGACGAATGCTAGTGGGGTGGTCCCTTCGATCAAAAGTGATCGGGCAGGAGGACCATGGGTTGAACTTTGGGGCGACTGGCTCTAACGGATAGACGTCCTTGAGAGCATGCTTCCATTCCCTTTTGGGGATATGGGTTGTGTATATCATGTTCACCGTCCGCACTTGTGGGGGAAAGCCCTTCTGTCCTTGTTGTTCGGCGGCCGGGGCTCCTCCTCGTCATCGCTATGCAGCCCCTTGTCTCTGTGTTTGGCACATAAATTGCCTGCCTCCTTGAACACCCAACAATCCCTGTTGGTGTGATTGGCTAGTTGTTCGGGGGTGCCGTGTATCTAGCACGAGCGGTCGAGTATCCGGTCTAAACTGGACGGGCCTGGAGTATTTCTTTTGAATGGCTTTTTCCGCTGATCGGGTTTAGAACCTCTGAATCCGGCATTAACTGTCGTATTCTTAGTATTGTGCCGTTAATGCGGCGCTTGTGCTTGTTACGACGCGACCTGCCATTGTTGTCCTTGGTATCCGAATTACCAGGGCTCTTGGTCATATTATTGCTACGATCTAGCCAGCTGTCTTCGCCCGTGCAAAAGCGGGTCATGAGTGTCGTCAGGGCTGCCATAGATTTCGGCTTTTCCTGTCCGAGGTGCCGGGCAAGCCATTCGTCTCGGATGTTATGTTTCAAGGCTGCAAGGGCCTCTGCGTCCGGGCAGTTGACTATTTGATTTTTCTTGGTTAGGAACCTCGTCCATAATTGTCTGGCCGATTCCTCTGGCAGCTGAATTATGTGGCTTAGGTCATCGGCGTCTGGTGGTCGCACATATGTGCCCTGGAAGTTGTCAAGAAATGCGGATTCCAGGTCCTCCCAGCAACCAATTAACTTTGCTGGCAAGCTGTTAAGCCAATGCCGAGCTAGTCCTTTAAGCTTGAGCGGGAGGTATTTGATAGCGTGTAGATCATCACCACGGGCCATGTGGATGTGAAGGAGATAATTCTCGATCCATACCGCAGGATCTGTTGTGCCATCGTATGATTCGATGTTTACGGGTTTAAAACCCTCGGGGATTTGATGATCCATTACTTCATCTGTGAAGCATACCGGGTGTGCGGCGCCTCTGTACTGGGCTATATCACGACGTAGCTCGGATGAGCTTTGTCTGTTGTGTTCGGCCTGGCCATACCTGCCATATCCGGCGTGACGGTTATCGTCATGTGTCGTGGGGCGCCCACGCGATCCGTAGATCGATCTTGTTTGCCTTGCCTTGTCCTCGAATATGTCTCGCAGGTCTGGCGCATTTCCCCGTGCCTTGGTACTTTTTGAGCGGCGCCGGGGTGCGGCTTGAGTTGAGGGCCGAAGGCCTCTCTGTCGCGGCCACGGGGTGGCCGATCGGCTGCATCATGCGCTAGTGATGTAGGTTCAGTTGCTTCCTCCTCTAGTTGGGGTAGCAGCCTGCGCTTTGGGTAGCTCTTGGAGGGGCGTTCGAGTTTGTACTCTTCGGCCGCCAGGACTTCAGTCCATCTGTCGGCTAGCAAATCTTGATCAGCTCTAAGCTGCTGCTGTTTTTTCTTGAGGCTGCTTGCCGTGGCCATAAGCCTGCGTTTGAAACGCTCTTGCTCGATGGGATCCTCTGGCACGACAAATTCGTCGCCGTCGAGGCTTGCCTCGTCTTCAGAGGGAGGCATATAATTGTCGTCCTCGACCTCTCTATCTTCCACTCTCTTATGAGGGATGAATCCTGCTGGAGGGGGTTGTCTTCGGCACTATCCGGGGTGTTATTGTCTCTGATGCCGGAATCGCCGTTTTTGCTGTGGCGGGATTTAGAGCGGCGGCGCTGACGTCGGCGCTTAGGCTGTTTCTTGGAGGGGTCATCCTCCGTTGTTCCATCGCCATTCCCTTCCTTTGTGGTGTCCACCATGTATATGTCATATGACGAGGCGGCTTTCCAGTCCCCTATAGGCGCTGGTTCTTGGTCGTCTCCTTCATCGGTGTCCATACCGTCGATGTCTTCGAAGTCGAAGTCGAGCATGTCGGTTAACTCATCGAAAGTTGCTAGGAAGTGGGTGGTGGGTGTGATTCGAATTTCTTCGTCGTCCGTATTCCAAGCTTGCTGACCATAGTCTGGCCAGGGCTCTCTTGATAAAGAGAGAGACTTTAGTGAATTCAGGATGTCTCCAAAGGGCGAGTGCTGAAAGATGTTCTCGGCGGTGAACTCCATGATTGGAGCCCCATTGGGTTCGATCGGAAGGGGTGCGAAAGATTCGGAGTTCAGAAAGGAGTCCGGAACCTTGGAGTCACAAGCTTCACAGAGGACAAGGCTGGTATTCGGCTCGATCGCCGTAGAGATTGCAGCCCCCAAGGTGGCGTCCAACCGTCCGTCCCTGATCGGCACGGTCGGCTCCGAACTAAGGGTCAGAGTGGACACCTGAGCGGCGCTCTGAGCATTGTCCGGCGGCAGAGCTAGATCATGCCCATTGTGATAGTGCGGCGCGCTCAGTCGTGGCTCGAATCCATCGAAGATCAAGTCCCCGCGGATATCAGCCGTGTAGTTCAAATTTCCAAATCTGACCTGATGGCCAGGGGAGTAGCTTTCGATCTGCTCCAGTTGGCCAAGCGAATTGGCCCGCAGTGCAAAGCCACCGAACACGAAGATCTGTCTGGGGAGAAAAGTCTCGCCCTGGACCGCGTCGTGGTTGATGATCGAAGAAGCCATCGGGCCTAAAGGTGACGACACAGAGGAATTATCAATGAAAGCACCAATGTCGGTGTCAAAACCGGCGGATCTCAGGTAGGGGGTCCCGAACTGTGCGTCTAGGCGGATGGTAACAGGAGACAAGGGACACGATGTTTTTACCCAGGTTCGGGCCCTCTCGATGGAGGTAAAACCCTACTCCTGCTTGATTAATATTGATGATATGGGTAGTACAAGAGTTGATCTACCACGAGATCAGAGAGGCTAAACCCTAGAAGCTAGCCTATGGTACGATTGTTGTTTGTCCTACGGACTAAAACTCTCCGATTTATATAGACACCGGAGAGGGCTAGGGTTACACAGAGTCGGTTACAATGGGAGCAGATCTACATATCGTATCGCCAAGCTTGCCTTCCACGCCAAGGAAAGTCCTATCCGGACACGGGACGAAGTCTTCAATCTTGTATCTTCATAGTCCGGGAGTCCGACCAAAGGTCATAGTCCGGCCATCCGGACACCCCCTAATCCAGGACTCCCTAAGGGGTCTAAAGGGAAAACACTACCCATATGCTCATCAGACAAACACAATCATATCACACGAATCAATTCAAACAAGGGCATACAATCGGTCTAACTATCATTACAAAAGTGCTCGGACTATTCTATATACATGGGGGAATACTACTACTGATATGGTGGTCGACTAGAAATTTTGATCGGTGGAACACTCCATGATATCCACTCCAACTTCTTCAACATAGTCATCATCGCTATCGTCGGGGTCAAAATCGGTGTCTTCGATGATTATGTAGTCCTCTGAACGAATGTCCTTGGAATGGTCATCATCTCCTCCTAGCGCGGGGTCTCCCATGAATACTCCTAGCTTCCTTGTCAGGTCGTCATTCTTCTCCACTAGTATTGTCATTTCCTCCTCATATCCGTCACGTGTAGACTTGAGTTCCTCTTCTAGCTCCATAATCCTGGTCATTGCCTTCTTCAGATCTATCATGCTGGTGCACATCTGGTTCCCCCTGGCAGCGAATGTGCTGGTTTAACTCCTGGATGAAAGCTGCAATGGACCTGTCCCTCCTGGTGCTAATCATGTCACATTGCTCATCTCGGTGCCCACATATCTAGTAAATAGTGTCCTTAAGATCCTTGTGATAAACTTCTCCAATGCGTCCCATGGTGATGTGGGTTGCCATGCTCTTTCCTAGACTCTAGGTTGGTGCATCAAAGGAAAACTCTATGGGCTCAATGACTGGCATGAATGTCCTTCCAGCAACTTGAACTTGAATCATCCAACGCTCCTCTTCTGGTAAAGTGGTGATTTTGGTCCCGATGAAGCTTGGTATTCTGATGTTTAGGTACCTAGTAACTTCCTTCAACTGTCATCCAAAATGAGTGTCTTCATCCGGTTGCGTAAACTTGTTCCTTGAGCCCGCCATCCTATAGAGTGGAAACGCGAGAGGAGTCAGAAATGAGTAGAGAAGAGTGACCTATGGTTTAACTTAGTGGTTGTGTCCTACAGTCAACGTGTGCTCTGATACCATCTTGTAGCGACCAGACCTCAAATAGTCTAGTCTATGTGCATCAGTGTCATCCCTAGATCGCTAATGCTGACACACATAGTACTTGAGGATTCATAACAGAGTCTTAATCACACACTTATTACATCCAATGTCTCAAAAGAGAACGTATTACAATAATATGGCTTAAGGCCATCTAAATAAGATAACAGCAGAAGGGCTTGGAAGACAAAGTGAGTCCGTGAACTCCAACGGCATAGCTGAGTGAATGACAATGACCTATGGCACCTTACTCGTCGTCTGAAAAGTCTGCAACATGATATATTGCAGCCCAAAACGGGTCAGCACATGGAATATGCAGGCAATGTAACACAAAGTGTAATGAACAGAATAAATGCTATCTCTACATGCATATATGGCTGGTGGAAAGCTCTATGGTTACAGTTTTGCATAAACCCAATTTTTTCCTACAACAAAGGAATAAATTTTATTTAGCTATCATAGTGGTTGTTAAACATTGAGAAGGTTCCTCCAACTCAATCCCAATTAAACATCATCAATTAACCCAACAAATTAATTTAGAGTGATGAGATCAACATGATAATCCAAGATCCAGATACCCAAGATGTCCATAACCGAGGACACGGCTAACCACGATTAGTTTGTACACTCTGCAGAGGTTTACGCACTTTTCCCCACAAGACTCGATCTCCTCCGTACGCACTACATGGTGTTTGAGAAACGGATGACCGAGACACAGTCTTTCAAAAACATTAACTCTTTACTCCGGGTAGACAGTACCACCTACAACCCCTACATCTTCTAGTCCACCTCTTCAAGAGCTCACGCAACTTACTCAACTATGCCAGAGGCCATAATGGCTTGTGGCTGCACATGGAAGTTTCTAGCATGAATAATCTTATGATCCTTTTGAGCCTGGGTTGCGAACCATAGGATGATCACACGGGTACTCCGGGATATCCTAGGACAACACTGGATTCTCCAGATGCCCGCAACCAATCCACCTAGATGTGTATTTAAGTAGCCACCTTAAGTTAACCATTAATTAACAATACTCATATCTGTCATGGATTCACTCACCCAAACCACGTCTATGAGTATAGCATAGCAATCCTGATAATAAAAGAGCAATAGGTTCTACCTCATCATCTACTTCCCAAACCCACATGTTCATCAGATCCTAAACATGCAGTGTTTGAGGATTGAAACTAATGCATAAAAACTGGGTAATAAAGGGGTATGTTAAAGTGTTACTTGCCTTGCTGATGATCCACAAAACCTAGAGACTCATAGCAGCACCCTTTGCACTCCGGGAATTCTATTGCAAACAAACAATAGCATACATAAGCAATCAAACAAGAAAGCATGGGTAAACCTCAAATAAGAAGACCTAACCAGAAATTTCAACTGAAGAACTCCGGTTTGCAAAAAGAATCAAATCAAATGGAGCAACGAAACTCAAACTACGAATGAAACAAGATTCATTTACTAATCTGGACTAAACTCAACTTTTACAATACGAAAATCTTGTTTAAGTTGGTTAAACAGAAAGAGGGCTTCGAGACGAAGATGTCGGCGCTGGTTTCATCTAATTTGGATAAACGAGCGGAAAGATAAACTAAAACGAAGATCAGGGCAGAAATCGCAATTGAAAATAATCGCAAATAAAACCCTGGAAAATAAAACGAGACTAACAGGCTAACGAATGAACGTTCGCTGTCTGATCCTAAACGGTGAACAGCGTTCCTTAAACGAACGAATGGTCGAACACCCGATAAATAACTAAACCAAAAAAACCCAAACCAATCTATTAAAAAATAGATCTAGGTTTTTTTAAAACTGAACGATTTTTGCTTAACCGAAAAAAACGAAACGGCAGCGGCGGCGGTTACCTCCGGCGGGGTTCCGGCGGGGCGGGGCGGTGTTGGCGGCGTGAGGCGACAGCGGCGGCTTGCGGCGACGGCGACACAGGCAGCGGCGGCTTCGGGCGCGGGGCGGTGGTGGTGCGGAGGCAGTGGCGGGCGATGTGGGGGCCGGAAGGGGGGGGCCTCGGTCTTTTAAAGGCCCGGGGGGCAGTAGCTTGCGGCTGGGGGCGAGGCGGACTCCGAGAGGAGTCCACCGCGGGCACGGCGGCGCTCAGCAGGGAAGGCGGCGGCAGAGCAGGCCGGCTGGGCCTTCGGCCCAGTGCGGGCCGGGGACTTTTTTTTAAAAAAAAATCTGCCAAAAGAAAAATCCTAATAAAATAAAAAATCCTAAAAATTCCAAAAACAATTTTCACTGTCTAAATAAAATATTTAGAACAAAGTGAACATTTTTCTGGCCTAAAAATGCAATTTTGAAAACATGCAATTTTTTGTAATTCAAATAAAATAGCAATAAAAGTCCAAATAAAATCTTATATTTGATTTTAACATTTTTCCTCCAATATTTCTTTTATTTTGGAGAAGTCCTTTTATCCCCTCTCTTTTATTTTAGTGTCGAAAATATTTGGAGAGAAAAATAATCAAAACCAAAATGATCCTCTTTTCAATATTTGAGAAAATTCAAATATGAAAGCGAATGAAACCCCCAACTCTCTTCGTGGGTCCTTGAGTTGCTTAGAGTTTCTAGGATCAACCAAAATGCCATAAAATATGATATGCAATGATGACCTATGTATAACATTCCAAATTGAAATTTGGGATGTTATATATCGATGCCAGACAACTTGCTTGAGTGATCACCTACAATACCTACTACTATGCCCTAACTTGCTAGAGTAGAGTAGTAGTGGAGTAGGACTCTGCTCTACTACTAGCACCAGAGGAGTAGTATATTCTAATCTAAAATGGTTACAAACTTCAATGCCCGAGCGTGGAACGACTACGAACCTCCATCGGTGCTAACTCCAATCCCTAGCAAATGTCCGATGGGAGACATGGCAATTGCAAACACCCGCGACGCAGTTACAGTACGTGTGTAAGGTTGGCGGTTTTGTCAAATATTATGGCTTAAAAACAGGCCACCGTCGGATGGAAATCTGAGGGTTAAGTGGTGTCGGCGTTCTGGGAACGGGGGTCCCCAGACTTGCCTGCCTGCGGCCTGTGGCGTAGCTCGAGCCGAGGCCCAGTGCAGCCCACCTCCATCAACTCAAGCTCAAGACCCTCGTGAGGGGCCAAGCCTCGCGGGGCGGATGACGGGAAGCTTCCTCAGGAGCAGCCTCATCAGGCAGGCTCATGAGGAGGCAGAAAGATCAAGGCAGGGAGTACCTCGCGAGGTGCCCATGATGCAAGCCATGATGATCGAGGCCAGGCGGGCGCCAGGCAGGCGCCAGCCTACGCAGTGTCCTCGTTTCCCCTTTGGTGCAAAGGGAGCAAGCACATGCCAAGGCATCAGACAAAGGCTACCATTTCCATGCAACAAGACCAAGACCAGCAGAGCAGCGGGATGGAGGTCACCATGGAGCCCAAGACGGCGTCATCGTCAGAGTCTTTGGCAGCAGAAGACCAACTTTAGTCAGGATAAGTGTACTAGATGTTCTCCTTCAAAATGTCCAATTGTTGGCGCCCTTCCCGCTCATTATTTGGGAAGAGGACCAGGGCCTCTCACTCTATATATAGGGCTAGCCACCATAGTATAGAGGCATATGGAATCGACCTCTCCAAAGGGACAACACCACCACAAGAACATCCCTCGCGAGGCTGTTCTTCTCTTGTATTGTTCATCATTAGCCCCTGGGGCAATCCACCAGACCACAGACTATAGTAGGGTATTACACCACAACGGTGGCCCAAACTAGTATAAACCTTGCGTCCCTTGTGTTGTTCATCGTGTAGCCTAGATTCCGAGCGAGGCTTCGAGACGTGAGTCGGTAGGGGAGAGATCTTAGCACGCACCCCAGAGTTCGAACCTCAAGGGTCTGCCGGAACCCGAAATCCGACAATTGGCACGCCAGGTAGGTGTGCGCTGGAATCGTGTCTTCCGCCGTCTTGCATTTTGCCGTCCGTCGCATCCATGTCTGATGCTCGCCGAGCCCGCGCCGAGCGTCGGGCTGCTCTCGCAGCCCACGTCGCGCAGATGGCCCCCGTCGGCAGGCCTCCCCATCGTTCCCCGTCGTCTGCCACCCACGCCGCCACCGGCCCGGCGGGGAACGAGTAGCAGGCGTCGTCGCTGCATCCCTCGGTGCGGCGAGAAGGCCGCATCGCTACCCCGTCGCTGACTCCAGCAGGCTCATCATCGCATGCTCGTCGCGCTCCCGTGGACGCGCATGCCGCGCTGCTCCTGGCACGTGAGCTCCTGCACTACCGCCCCGTCGACAACCTCTACGACGAGTGGCTTGCTCACATCACCGAGCTCGTCAGCGCCGCAGGGTGCTCCCCCCGCGCCGTCCCTCTC
Organism: Triticum dicoccoides; assembly: GCF_002162155.2. NCBI lineage: Eukaryota > Viridiplantae > Streptophyta > Magnoliopsida > Poales > Poaceae > Triticum > Triticum dicoccoides. The sequence goes on along the minus strand of NC_041385.1, from coordinate 677,303,861 downwards.
GCCGCATCACCCTCCGTCCTGTGCGGGCAACACGGCCTCGGAGGCGCCTCCGCCGCCTCCTCAAGAAGGCGCCCTGGCCCCAAGGTGCACAGCCCCTGGACGAGACCCCCCGCGTCTAGCGCCCGCGCAGCAAGAAAAGAGCTGCCCAGAGATTCCTCCTCCTCAAGAAGGCGCTCAGGTGCTCCCTCCGCCAGCACGTCATGACCGCGCTCCTGCTCCAGCGCGCCAAGACCCCGCGCTGCTCATGGCGGCAGCGCGTGAAGACCTCTAAGATCAAGCCCTTCATCACCAAAGGCCCCCTGTGGCCACTGTAGGCTGCCGCGCCTTCACCACTAAGCTGCACAGCGTCGCCTGGCCGGGCAAGTTCAAGCTAGGTTTGCCTCCTCGCTACGACGGCACTGCTGACCCCGTGGAATTCCTCCAGCTCTATGAGCTGGGCATCGAGGCGGCCAACGGGGACGAAAAAGTCATGGCGAACTGGTTTCCCATGGTGCTCAAGGATGGGGCCCGCACTTGGCTCCTCAACCTGCCACCCAACACGATCTCCTCTTGGGACGAGATGCGCACTCGCTTCATCACCAACTTCCAGGGCACTCGTGACCGGCCCCCGGCCATGAGTGACTTGCGCCGCATCAAGCAACATCCAGGAGAGACCCTACAAAAGTACATCCAACGCTTCAACAACGCCCGCCTCAAGATCCCCAGGGTGACTGAGAAAGCCATCATCTGAGCCTTCTCCGATGGCGTTTGTGACATGAAGATGAAGCAAGAGCTAGCGATCCATGAGGACCTGTGCACCTCTCTGGAGCTGTTCAACTTGGTGACCAAGTGCGCCAGGGCTGAGGAAGGGCGCCTCTCCCTCCTCGAGCTTCCAGCTGCTGATCCGGAAGAGAAGAAGCCCAAGGTCAAGGACGTGAAGCGCAAAGGAGCAGTTCTGCTTGCAGTTGAGCCAGATACCAAGCAAGGCAGGGATCAGCCAGAGTCATCCAAGGGCAGCCGGTACTGCGTGTACCACGACCTCCACACCCAAAACACCAATGAATGCCAGCTTCTCAGGGCTATGCGAGATGAAGGTACCGACTGACGCCCTGAGCGCAACGATCGGGGCTATGGCCGAGGAGGATGAAGAGGTGGAGGACGATGGGAAGACCGTGGCCCTCGCCAAGGATGGCGTGACCGATCTCGCGAGGACCGCTGGCAGGACTAGCCTCGCGAGGGGGGTTGGAGGGATCAGCCTCGCGAGGATCGCCCGCAAGGCAATGCAGACCTCCCTCCTCTGCCGCCACCACCAAGGAGGAATGAAGACTAGCATCAGCACGAGGGGACTGGGGGCTTCCAGGAGCCACGCACAATCGCTTGCATCCTAGGGGGAGCTCTAGCCCCTGCCTCTTAGCGCATCTTCAAGTAGTTTGCTCGCGAGGTGAATGCAGTCCTCCCAAAGAACGAGGCCTCGCACCCTCTCAGGTGGTCCACGTGTGCCATCACGTTCAGTTCAGCGAATCAACTCAAGTGTGCAGCAACGGCTGGTGTTCTCCCAATGCTCTGTTCCCCAGTCATCAGCAATGTGTAGGTCACCAGGACCCTCATCGATGATGGAGCCGGGCTCAATGTTCTGTCTGTCGAGACATTCAACAATCTCCAAGTGTCGTATGATCAGCTTCAGCCAACGAAGCCTTTCTCAGGAGTCACTGATGGTTCAACCACCTCGATAGGGAAGGTCCGCCTCCCTGTCACCTTCGGGCAGCGCAAAAACTACCGTATTGAGCTCATCAACTTCAACGTCGCCCACATCCGCTTGCCTTACAACGCCATCCTCGGGTATCCGGCCCTGGCCAAGTTCATGGCAGTGACTCACCATGGCTACAATGTCCTCAAGATGCCAGGAAGCGGTGGAGTCATCACATTCCCCTATGAGGAGAAGGATGTAGTGTGTGTCTCTCGAGCGTCCCTTCCAGGACGCAGCAATCGGAGACCCAGATCACAGGAGCGGGAGCCTTCCCGAGGCAGTCCCTAAGAAGAAGAAGACATCACCTGGTCCGAACCATCAGGAGGCAGGCACCTCCAGGGGCGTCGCGTCAGGATCCGCGCCCGTTCAAGGGGCGCCTCCCTCTGTCGCATAGGAAGGCACGCCCAGCGTCCTCCTCGGGCAGGGCTCGGGGGCTCTCTCCTGGAGGGCCACCGACTTTGCCAAGGTTACGAGGGAGGCGCTCGGGCACCACTTGGAGGCGTGCGTCAAAGCACGTTTCCCTCAAGAAGGTGTGAGGCAAGGAGGGCCAAACCCTTAGGAGTTCATCGCAAGAAACACTCAGGAGCTGCAGGTGTCAAGAGTCATGCGCGGCAGCCGCCGCTTACCCGCCATAGCCCCCCATCCAGGCGAGGATGGTGGGCTGCACATCTGCATCAATGTGCCAGGGCTCAACCAAGCCGCGTCTGATGAGCGCATCTGGCCCTCGCGCATGGGACGTTGCGAGGGTCCACCCCACAGCTACGTTCGCATGCCTCTCGTCCTATCGAATGTGGTCGCCGCTCATCAGCTCCTCCTGAGGAGCATTCTGGAGGCTCAGGAGGTCAGGCATTGTGCAGTCCTGGCAGAGATGGAGATGGTCCTCGAGGAGTCGCCTACGCCCCCGGAGCCTCCCGAGGCTCTGGGTCCTAGGGGCTCGTGAGGATCGGCTTCCTCAACACGCGTCGTCCGCTACTTCAGCATTCCTTCTTCTCCAACAGTATCAGGTGACATCTTTCAAGTTCCATTTCAGCTAGGAGCCCCCAGGGCTACATCATTCCCAGGCCGCTTTGGTCCATCCCGGTGGCGTGTATCTTTTTTGTTCATGTCTTTAGGTTACCTTGTTGGGGGCGCCCCTCGGGCCGCATTATCCCCAAGTCGCTCGGGCCCGACCAGATGGCATGTACCTTTCCCGCATCTATCTAGGTCATGTGCCTCGCATATTTGACCCGCTATGATTATTACATAATGCCCCCACGACACCCCTTCTTCTTCATGCTAATCGCTTGCACGTTAAAAGGGGGCACCTGAGCATCGCGACTCATGGGCTCTTACTGGCTCTCCAGCCCTCACCTCCTGGCCTTGTCCATGGCATCGCGACTCGGCATACCAGTGATGGCTGAGCTCGCTCGAGGGCCGGGACTTGAGAATGTAGAGTGTTGGCATCTAACCAATCTTGCAGGAGCACACTACAAACAAAGGCCTAGAGCCAGGCACAACCCACCTTGAGGTAGGGCCCCGTGAGTCCCGCGCTGGCTCACGGGTGCCCAGATACACCTCGTCAGGCCCTACCGTGCCAGCCACGTGTCAGGGCAGGGCTGTACACGCCCCGGGGGCTCCTCCCGGAGGGGGGGCCCCTCCCACGTACCAGTGGAAGCACCATGCTCCGTGCTGGCTGACGACACTGCCAAGGAGCGGCTATGCCCGTACACATACGTAAGCGCTATGCTCCATGCTAGTGATAAACAACTGAGGGCGGCCCACGGCCGCATCAACCTCAGGGAGCCCAGAGCTCAGTGTCTGGCCCTATCGTAACGCCTCCCCTCGAGAGCGCCACGCGAGGGGGCTGGACACGGGGTACGTCTGGGCCACACCCGGGCGCACGCCACCTAGCCAGGTCCCTCAGGCCTAGTTCATCGCGCGCCTCTCCCCGAGCGGAGCCAAGGTACGAAGACCGTTTGAGCGTCAAGGGAGACTCCTGAGCATCTCCACTCAGGAGCCTAACTGGTCACGTAGCCCCTCACCCCTTAGTCCCCGTCCTGGTTTCCGGTCAGGGCTAACGGCGACTGAGGTACGCGCGGGGCCGGGCCCTGCCGACATAGAATGATAAATCCAGTCCTATGACTCCCTTCCCTACTTGTTGCTCGCGCGTCAAGGGGGACTCCTGAGCATCGCGACTCAGGAGCCTAACTGGTCACATAGCCCCTCACTCCTTGGTCCCGTCCTGGTTTCTGATCGAGGCTAACGGCGGCTGAGGTATGCGCAGGGTCGGGCTGTGCCGACGTAGAACACAAGCAAATAGGAGGGGAAAATGCAAATTCTAGGGAACTCAAAAGCAAATATTACAGGCCATAGTTTGTTTTAACAACGCCAAACACAAGTTTAAACGCCTCCACGAGGCATGATGCACGTTGCAGGAATCGAAGCAGGACACAAGCTACGAAGGGATCAATATCCAGCGGCGCCCTCGCTCATGGTGGGATCGTGCTGGCCAGCTCCACCTCCTGAAGCCGCAGAGCTGGCAGCATCTCACCCAGGCCTCGTGCTGAAGGCGTGGAACCTTGCTAGCAAGGCCTCAGCCCAGCCCTTCACAGCCTCAGCAGCAGCAGCGGCAAGCCCGCCGCTCACAGGTTCCAGTAGGCTATCGAGGTCGACACTGGGGTCGTGAAGGTAGACCTGGCGGAGGACACGCATTAGCGCCATATAAGAAAGGACACGCGCCTCGGCCATGGCCGTGGGACCAAGGACATCTGCGTCATCTTCGAGCGCACGGACCAGGATGGGAAGCAGCTTGGTGGTGCCGTCGGTGTTCTGGGAATGGGGGTCCCCAGACTTGCCTTCCCACGGCCTGCGGCATGGCTCAAGGGGCGGCCCAGCATGGCCCATCTTTGTCAGCACGAGCTCAAGACCCTCGCGAGGGTCCAAGCCTCGTGGGGCGGATGACATGAGGCTTCCTCAGGAGCGGCCTCGTCAGGCTGGCTCGCGAGGTGGCGGAGAGATCAAGGCAGGGTACCTCACGAGGTGCCCATGACGCAAGCCGTGACGACCGAAGCCAGGCGGGCGCCAGGCAGGTGCCGGCCTGCGCAGAGTCCTTGTGTCCTCTTTGGTGTATAGGGAGCAAGTGCATGCAAGAGCATAAAGCAAAGGCAACCATTTCGGTGCAACAAGACCAAGACCAACAGAACGACAGGATGGAGGTCATCGTGGAGCCCAAGCCGGCGTCACCACCAGAGCCTTTGGCAGGCGAGGAACAACTTTAGTCAGGATAAGTGTACTAGATGTTCCCCTTCAAAATGGCCAATTGTTGGCGCCCTTCCCGCTCAATATTTGGGAAGAGGCCCAGGGCCTTTGCCTATAAATAGGACTAGCCACCCACAATGTAGAGGCATCTAGAAATCGATCCGGTCATCACCAGGAAACCAATAGAGAGAGCGACCGAACTCCCCTCGGAGGTTCATCGCACCAGCCAAGAACAGACCCTAGCGAGGTTGTTCATCCTTGTATTGTTCATCATCATCCCAAGAGGCAATCCACCACACCACACACTGGAGTAGGGTATTACACCACAATGGTGGCCTGAACCAGTATAAACTCTGTGTCTCTTGTGTTGTTCCTTTGATTGCTTAGATCATAGCGAGGCGGTGAGGTGCAGGTAGGTAGTGGGAAAAATCTCCGCGCACACCCGAGTGTTCGAATCTAGAGGGTCTGCCAGAACCCGAAATCCGACATTTGGCGCGCCAGGTAGGGGTGTGCCAGAGCTTCTCCATCCGCCGAGCCGCTCTCCGCCGACACCAAGACTCGCCCGACGATGGACGACGCGCCGCCCGCTCCGGTCGTTAGCGCTAGCGCAGGGGCCAGGGGGCTCCGAGCCTTGGCCCCAGCCGTGCGACAGGTGCGGTGGCCGGACAAGTTACCGGCAACTTCCGTGGCCCCTTGAGAAGAGCTACGCAACCTCTTCCTCAGCAGGCACGCTGCACCGGCGCCCCCGGTCATCGCGGCCCTCCTGGGCGGCTCGCAGGCGCCACCTTTGGGCCGCCACGTCAAGCCATTCGTCTGCCAGCTCGGTGCCGCCTCCACGCGGCAGGGGGCTCCCTCAGGTCGGTCGGCGCCCAAGGCTGACCTGGCCTTCACCTCGGAGGACCACCCATCCAACACGGACTGCTGGGGCGTGCTCCCGATGTTGTGCACCCCCACCATCTATCAGGTGGCCGTCACTAGGACTCTCATCGACGGAGGCTCGGGCCTCAGCGTGCTCTCGATTGAAGCTTTCAGCCTCCTCCACATACCACCGGAGCGGCTTCAGCCCAGCCGGCCCTTCATGGGTGTCGGGGGCGGGTCATCCAGCTCCCTGGGGCAGATCCGTCTCCAGGTAACCTTCGACACCTACGACAACTTCCGCACGGAGCTAATCGACTTCGACATCGCCCCCATCGGCCTCCCATACAACGTCATCCTCGGCTACCCTGCGCTGGCCCGATTCATGGCCGCGACTCACCCGGCGTACAGCCTCATGAAAATGCCCGGGAGGAGCGGTGTCCTCACCATGTGCGGAGAAACTGGGGATGTGTTGCAAGTGCTCAAGCTCGCCTTCAAGACGGCGGCGTCAGTGCCGCCTGCCGACCCGGACGCCCCTGAGCCCAAGGGGGCTGCGCCGGCCAAGAAAAAGCAGTTGTTCACCCAAGACAAGGCAGAAACCAAGCAGATGCTGGTTGACGAGGACGGATCCACTAACACCACCTTCACCATTGGCGCCAACCTCGAGCCCGAGCAGGAGGAGGCCCTGGTCAAGTTCCTGCGTGCGAACAAGAAGGTATTCGCATGGGAGCCCGATCAGCCGGCGGGGATCCCTAGAGGCGTGATCGAGCACCACCTCAATGTGTGCCCCAATGTCCGACCTGTGAAGCAAAAAGCAAGGCGACCATCCAAGGAAAAACATGCTTTCATCGTCCAAGAGACCCGCAAGTTGGAAGCCGCAGGGGTCATTCGCAAGGTCCGGTACCTGGATTGGTTGGCCAACCCAGTTGTTGTGCCGAAGAAAGGGGGGAAGGAACGTATGTGTGTCGACTTCACCAACCTCAACAAAGCTTGCCCGCAAGATCCATTTCCACTCACCCGCATCGATCAGATCGTCGACTCCACCGCCGAGTGCGACCTATTGTGTTTCTTGGATGCCTTCTCTGGATATCACCAGATCAAGATGGCAGTGGAAGATGTGGAAAAAACAGCCTTTCTAACCCCGTGTGGGGTGTACTGCTACACGTGCATGCCGTTCGGGTTGCACAATGCAGGTGCGACCTTCCAGCGACTGATGCGCATCACCTTGGGCCCGCAGCTTGGGAAGAACATCGAGGCTTACGTCGATGATATTGTGGTGAAGTCTCCCGAGGCCAAGACCCTGATACAAGACCTGGAGGAAACCTTCGCGAGCCTCAACACTGTGAGCCTGTGGCTCAACCGAGAGAAGTGTGTGTTTGGGGTCCCCTCAGGCAAGCTCTTGGGCTTCCTCGTGTCCCACCGAGGCATCGAGGCTAACCCAGAAAAGGTCAAGGCGGTCGAGGACATGAGCCCGCCAAAGAACCTCAAAGAAATGCAGAAGCTCACTGGGTCCATGACTGCACTGGGACGCTTCATCTCCAAGTTGTGGGAGCGAGCGCTACCTTTCTTCCAGCTGATGAAGAAAAAGGGCCCTTTGAATGGACTGAAGAGGCAGACAAGGCATTCCAAGACCTCAAGAGGTACCTAACCAGCCATCCGGTAATGGTGTCCCCGCGCCCTCAGGAAACCCCTGGTGCTCTACCTGGCAGCCACTCCCTACTCCGGCAACGCAGCCCTAGAGGCGGTTAGAGAGGAGCGTCGGGACAAAACCACGGCGTCTGCTCGGATCGAGGCGAAGCGTGAACAAGGAAGACCCGCAGAAACCGTTGCCACAGCCAAGAAGGATCAGCCGCCGCTGGGGAGCACACTCGAGACAGCGGGAGCCCCTCCCCCTAGTGACCAGCCACTGGGGGCTCCCCTGTCTCAGGAGGCGCCACGGTCTCCGGAGGGCGCCATCGACACGAGTGTTCCCAACCTCGTTGAACATCCTGTGTACTTCCTCAGCACAGTGTTGCGGGACGCAAGGGCGCGGTACCCCATGCCTCAGAAACTTCTCCTCGCGCTATTGGTGGCCTCGCGCAAGCTGCGGCATTATTTTCAGGGCCACCCCATCAAGGTTGTCTCAGCGTACCCTTTGGAAAGGGTGCTCAGGAGCCCCAATTCAGCTGGAAGACTCACCGAGTGGAACATTGAACTGCAAGCGTTTCATCTCGAATTCAGCACAACCAAAGTCATCAAGGGGGGCGCCTTGGCAGAATTCATGGCGGAATGGACGGAGGCACCAGGCCTCAAGGCTGATGAGGATCGATCCCTCTCCCCGGGAAGCGAGGCGCCAGACGGTTGGGTCATCTACTTCGACGGGGCGTTCTCCAGGCACGGCGCGGGGGCTGGTGCGGTGCTTATATCTCCTACCCAAAACAAGCTCTACTACGCCGTGCAGCTCTGTTTCCAGCACGAAGAAAAAGTCTCCAACAACATAGTAGAATATGAAGGCCTGATAGCAGGCCTGAGGGCCGCGGCCGCCCTCGCAGTAAAGCGTCTTACCATCAAGGGTGATTCACAACTCCTCGTCAACTTCTCCAACAAAGTGTACGAGCCAAGGGATGAGCACATGGAAGCCTACCTTGCGGAGGTCCGCAGAATGGAGAAGCAGTTCTGGGGGCTAGAGTTACAGCACGTGCCTCATGGCACCAATCAGGAGGCCGACGACATCGCCAAACGAGCATCCAGGCGACTACCTCAGGAGCCTGGCGTCTTCGAAGAACGACTGTTCAAACCCTCGGCAACGCCATCACTATCAAGCGTGGTGCAGCCTCGGGAAGAGCTCCCCCAGCCGCCAGCCTCGGGAGCCCCGGTCTGTGTCCTGGCCTTAGGGGCGCGTCTGCTCTTGACGATGGAGCCTCAGGAGGGGTGCTGGATCATGGAGTTCTGGAGCTATCTGACGCAAGGGACCTTGCCAGAGAAGGAGGAGGAAGCGGAGCGCGTGGCGCGGCAGGCTACAGCATACTGCATCAAGGATGGAGAGATCTACCGGAGGCGACCGAGTGATGTGTCCCTGCGCTGCATCTCCAGGGAGCAAGGAAAGGAACTGCTGGCGGATATACACGATGGAGACTGTGGGCATCATTCATCGTCACGGACCCTTGTTGGCAAGGCGTTCCGTAGTGGATTCTATTGGCCCACTGGGCTCAATGATGCCGTGAACTGGTAAAAGCTCGCGAGGCCTGCCAATTCCATGCCAAGCAGATCCATCAGCCGGCTGGAGGTCTACAAACTATACCCCTCTCATGGCCGTTCGCAGTCTGGGGGCTGGATACCCTGGGCCCGTTTCCTCGGGCGCCAGGGGGCTATCGCTACCTCTACATCGCCGTGGACAAGTTCACTAAGTGGGCTGAAGTGGAAGCTGTCCGCACCATCCCCGCAGGTTCTGCGGTCAAATTCATCAAGGGCATCGTGAGCCGGTTCGGGGTGCCGAATCGCATCATCACCGACAACGGTTCGTAGTTCACCAGTAATCTCTTCAAAACATACTGTGCTATCCTTGGAATGCAGATATGCTACGCTTCAGTGCCGCACCCCTGGAGCAACGGTCAGGCCAAGCGGGCCAACGCGGAGGTCCTGAGAGGCCTCAAGACCAGGACCTTCAAGAAGAAGTTGGAGGCTTGCGGCCGAGGGTGGTACGACGAGCTTCAGTCCGTGTTGTGGTCATCCGCACTACCGTGACCAAGCCAACTGGCGAGACCCCATTCTTCCTGGTCTATGGAGCTGAAGCGGTCCTCCCTCATGAGGTCAGACGTCGTTCGGCACGGGTCCTGGCGTTCGACGAGGCGCAGTAGGACGCCATGCGGATGACAGACCTCGTGCTGGGGGAGGAGCATCGTCGGGAGGCTGCGCTCCGAGCAGCAAGGTATCAACAAACGCTGCGGCGATACCACTGCTGCAACATCCGCCCCAGGATTCTCGAGGTAGGAGACCTCGTGCTCAGGCGGGTTCTCTCTAGGGAGGGATTGCATAAGCTCTCTCCCATGTGGGAGGGCCCATTTTGTCGGATTTCGGGTTCCGGCAGACCCTCTAGATTCGAACACTGGGGTGCGCATGGAGATTTAGCCCTCTGCCTACCTGCACCTCACCGCCTCGCTATGAACTAAGCAATCAAAGGAACAACACAAGAGACACACAATTTATACTGGTTCAGGCCACCATTGTGGTGTAATACCCTACTCCAGTGTGTGGTGTGGTGGATTGCCTCTTGGGCCGATGATGAACAGTACAAGGAAGAACAGCCTCGCAAGGGTCTGTTCTTGGCTGGTGCGATGAACTGCTAGGGGAGTTCAGTCGCTCTCTCTACTGGTTTCTAGGTGAGGATCTGATTCATTTCTCCCTCCCTACCTTGTGGGTGGCTAGTCCTATTTATAGGCAAAGGCCCTGGGCCTCTTCCCAAATATTGAGCGGGAAGGGTGCCAGCAACTGGCCATTTTGAAGGGGAACATCTAGTACACTTATCCTGACTAAAGTTGGTCCTTGCCTGCCAAAGGCTCTGGTGATGACGCCGACTTGGGCTCCACGATGAACTCCATCCTGCCGTTCTGTTGGTCTTGGTCTTGTTGCACCAAAATAGATGCCTTTGCTTGATGCTCTCGCCTGCGCTTGCTCCCTTTGCACGAAAGAGGAAAGAAGGACACTGCGCGGGCTGGCGCCCGCCTGGTGCCCATGGCCGTCATGGCTTGCGTCATGGGCACCTCGCGATGTACCCCGCCTTGATCTCTCAGCCTCCTCGCGAGCCAGCCTGACGAGGCTGTGCCTGAGGAATCCTCTTGTTGTCCGCCCCGCGAGGCTTGGCCCCTCGCGAGGGTCTTGAACTCGTGCTGATGAAGATGGGCCATGCTGGGCCGCCCCTTGAGCCACGCCGTAGGCTGGCAAGTCTGGGGACCCCCGTTCTAGAACGCCGACAGTAGCCCCCGGGCCGAAGGCGCGCCCGGACTTGTCTGAGCAGAGAGGCGAAGGGGCAAGTGCGAAGCTCCGCGGGTCCTAACAGCCTGCGGCCTCGGGCGCCGTGTGGCGGTTGGTTGGACGTGGGAGGCTCCGCTCCGCCATGATGCCTCGGCAACTGCGCGAGCTGACAAGTCCCTGCATGCAAAAACCGGTCATGATTACCTGCGATCGTGGAGGCCAACGGTTGGCCTCCTCATGCTATAAGTATGGAGCGGCGCGAGCCATTCCCGTCCATCTTCCTCTGCTACTTCTCCTCTCCTTCATCTTCGCCACTGCTCCGCCTAGCCGCAATGGCTCTGATACGCCGGTTCTCTGCAGAAGAGAAGCGAAAGGCCCCCCGAGAGGGTCCTGACCCGCTTCCGCCAAAGAAGCGGTTGGTTCTCTGCCGCCGAGGTGAGGGCGCGCGGTAGGAGGTGTCGAGGCCTTGGTGCGAGCGACCGCCGCCAGGGTTCCCACTGCCTTTGTACGCCCACCTTGAGGGCCCTGCAGGAGCTGATGCCGAGCGCCATGGACGACGCCGCCGTTGGCGCCGGCGGGTCCGGCGGTGCACGTTGTCCCTCCTGGCTTTCACGCCGAGGGCTCCTCCCGAGAGTTTCTGCTCCACGCCGCCATGCCTCCTCGATCTTGGATTCGCCTTCCTCCCTCCTTCGCCTTTAGGATTCCGCCGAGGGGGCCTTTCAGGCTCTGGCTGCAGCAGGCCGATTGCCTGGCTCGCGCGACCGATGCGGATGTCGAGGTCGTCGCTCCAGGTAAGGTCTTCATGACCCATGGCTGGGGCGAGATGGCCCGGGTTTGCGGGACGAGGGGCGCCCTCGTGATCCACCTGGAGTTCAATGGCGCTTCCATGATGCTCTTCAAGGTCTTCGACGAGGATGGGCGCCGGCTGGAGTGCTGTCCCAGGGGCAGCGGCAGAAGCTCTAGAGCGGTAGGGACCAGGCCTGCCGTCGCACGTTCTTCCAGCGACTCCTCAGGCGGCGGGGGCGCTGGAGGATCCAGCGACTCCGTCGAGCTCTTCGCGAGTCCGGAGACGAGCGACGACAGCTACGAGCCCCCGAGCCTGCGGCGCTCTTGGAGCAGGACGGGCTCGTTAGGCCGCCGGCGTCTCTGATCTGGATGAGGTTGGCGCCGGTGCCTGGCGGCCCACAGTTGATGATGGCGTCTGCCACAACGGTTCCTGTAGTTAGGACTCCTTAGGATACGCTCTTTTTGTCCCTGCGAGGAGCCAAGAACACACCCCGTGGGGGCTTGTAAGGTGTCTGTAGCTCCATTTGTCAATATGATCCTTATCGTGAAGCAGTGCGAGATGTTGATTCCGTCTTAGCTTAGTTTCTTCCTTTCGAACCTCACGAGGGCTTGGTGCTCTGCGCCGGCAGGTCCCGGTCCCAAGGCGGCTTCAGCCGTCGCTGGTATGCCAGGTCGCGATGCCGTGGTCAAGGCCAGGAGGTGAGCGGCCCGGGGTCTAGTAAGAGCCCCTGAGTCGCGATGCTCAGGAGGTCCCCTTTAGCGCTCAAGCAGCTATCGTTCGGTGAGAAAGGAATGCGACGTTGCTAACACGGGATTGCATTAGGTGTAGTGACGGTGCAGCGATGGCTAGTGTTTCCGGAGGGTGACTTATCTCGAGAGGCAGGAAACGCTTCCTGGTGCGGCGCTAGGTCCGTACATTGGCCAGCGAGGGGTTGCCTGGCGAGGTCCCAGCGTGCCTCTTCCCTCTCGCCTCTGCTCCCCTTCATGGTCCATGCTCTTGAAGATGTCACCCTTCTCCTTGGCCCTACGGCTGAGGCCGAGGCGCGCGTCCTATCTTCTGCAGCGCTGGCGCGGGTCCTTACCCACGTCTACCTCTGCGATCCCAATGTCGACCTCAACAGCCTGCTGGAGCCAGCGACCAGCGAGCTTGCCGCTGCCGCTGCTGAGGCCGTGAAGGGCCATGCGGAGGCTCTGCTGTCGAAGTACCGGGCCTTCAGCACCAAGCCAAAGCGAGGCGCTGCCGGTCCTACGGCCCCACGAGGCGAACCTGCTCCGCGCAGCTCCGCCGCCAACGAATGATTCCGCTGTGGCTCCTGTTCTGCTTTCAGTTCCTGCAACATGCACGATGCCTCGGGGAGGCGTTTAAACTTGCGTTTGATGTCGTGATAACCGTTATGGACTATAATATTTGCTTTTGAATTCCTTGAAATTTGCGCTCTTCCTACTTGCCTATGTTCTACGCCGGCATAGCTCGGTCCCGCGCATACCTCAGCCGCCATTAGCCCCGACCAGAAACCAGGACGGGGCCAAGGAGTGAGGGGCTATGTGAGAAGTTAGGCTCCTGAGTCGCGATACTCAGGAGTCGCCCTTGGCGCACGAACAGCAAGTAGGGAGGTGAGATGTGTGGGTGAATCTACCATTCTATGTCTGCAGATCCCGGCCTTGCGCATACCTCAACCGCTGCTAGCCTTTCGGAACTAAGGAGTGAGGGGCTACATGACCAGTTAGGCTCCTGAGTCGCGCTGCTCAGGAGTCCCCCTTGACGCTCAAACGGCCTTCGTACCTTGGCTCCGCTCGGGGAGAGACGCGCGATGAACCAGGCCCGAAGGGCCTGGCTGGGTGGCGTACGCCTGGGCGTGACCCAGGCACAGCCCCCGTGCCCAGCCCCCTCGCGCAGCGCTCCCGAGGGGAGGCGTTGCGATGAGGTCGGACACTGAGCTCGGGGCTCCCTGAGGTTGATGCGGCCAGGGGCCACCCTCAGTTGTTTATCACCAGCGCGGAGCATAGCGCTTCCGTATGCGTAAGGGCATAGTCGCTCCTCGGCAGTGTCGTCAGCTAGTGCGGAGCATGGTGCTTCCACTGGTGCGTGGGAGGGAGCTCCCCTCCGGGAGGAGCCCCTGGGGCGTGTACAGCCCCGCCCTGACACGTGGCCGGCACGGTAGGGCATGAGGAGGTGTATCTGGGCACCCGTGAGCCAGCGCGGGACTCACGGGGCCCTACCTCAAGGCGGGTTGCACCTGGCACTGGGCCTTAACTTGTGATGTGTTCCTGCAAATTTGGCCAAATGACGATGCTCTACGTCCTCGGGTCCCGGCCCTCGAGCGAGTCTCAGCCGTTGCTGGTTTGCCAGGGCGCGATGCCGTGGACAGAACCAGAGGGTGAGGGATGGAGAGCCGGTAGGAGCCCTGAGTCGCGATGCTCAGGTACCCCCATTTAACGCGCAAGCTTGGTTAGATGTCGATACTCTACGTCCTCGGGTCCCGGCCCTCGAGCGGGTCTCAATCGTCGCTGGTTTGCCAGGGCGCGATGCCGTGGACAAAGCCAGAGGGTGAGGGCTGGAGAGCCGGTAGGAGCCCTGAGTCGTGATGCTCAGGTACCCTCCCTTTAACGTGAAAGCGGCCGACACGAAAGAAGAAGGGGTGCCACAGACATGATCCAAATAACCAGCATGATGGGTCGAATGCATAGCCAGAAAATAAACGCAAGAGGGGTACATGCCGCTGAGTCTGACCCGAGCGACTTGGGGATGATGCAGCCCAAGGGGCGCCCCTAACAAGGTAAGCTAAAAACATGAACAAAAGGGATACACGCCGCAGGGATGGACCCACGCGGCCTGGGAATGGTGCAGCCCTGGGGGCGCTCCCAGCTGGAAATGAAACTTGAAAGATGGCACCTGATAGTGTTGACGACGAAGGGGTGTTGAAGTAGCAAACGAAGCGGGCTGCGGGAGCCGATCTTCACGAGCCCCTAGGCCCAGGAGCCTCGGGAGTCTCCGGAGGCACCGGTGGCTCCTCGCGAACCATCTCCATCTCCGCCAGGACTGCGGAACGCCTGGCCTCCTGAGCCTCCAGGATGGTCCTCATGAGGCACTGGCGCACCGCAGCCGCGTTCGGCAAGTCGTAGGGCATGCGAACGTAGCTGTGGGGTGGGCATTCGCAGCATCCCATGCGTGAGGGCCAGAAGAGCTCCTGAGAGGCGGCTCGGTTGAGCCCTAGGATGTCGATGCAGACGCGCAGCCCACCATCCTCGCCTGGACGGGGAGCTACGGCGGGTAAGCGGTGGCTGACACTCATGACTCTTAACTCCTGCAACTCCTGTGTGACCTGACTAACGAACTCCTGAGGGTTTGGCCCTCCTTGCATTGCTCCTTCCTGAGGGAAACGTGCTCTGAAACATGCCTCCAAGCGGTGCCCAAGCGCCTCCCTCGTGACCTTAGCAAGGTCGGTGGCCCTCCATGGGGGAGCCCCCGAGTCCTGCTTGAGGAGGGTGCCGGGCGCGCCTCCCTATGCGACAGAACGAGGTGCCCCCTGAGCAGGCGCAGACCCTGAGGGGCCTGCCTCCTGAGGGGTCGGGCCTAGCGATGTCTTCTTCTTCTTGGGAGCGGCTTCGGGGAGCCTCCCGCTCCCGCGATCTGGGTCTTCAAGTGATGCGGCCTGAAAAGCTCGTTCCAGGGAGCACACTGCGTCTCTTTCTTCACAGGGCACCGTGATGACTCTCCCGCTTCCTGTCATCTTGAGGACATTGTAGCCGTGATGAGTCACGGCCATGAACTTGGCGAGAGCTGGGTAGCCGAGGATGGTGTTGTATGGCAGGCGGATGTGAGCGACGTCGAAGTCAATGAGCTCAGTGTGGTAGTTGTTGCGGGCTCCGAAGGTGACAGGGAGGCAGACCTGCCCGATTGGAATTGTGGAGCCGTCGGTGACTCTAGAGAAAGGCTTGGTTGGCTGAAGCTGATCGTAAGGCGCTTGGAGATTGTTGAATGTCTCTACGGACAGGACGTTGAGCCCTGCCCCGCCGTCGATGAGGGTCCTGGTGACTTGCACGTTATTGATAACTGGGGAGCAAAGCATTGGGAGGACTCCGGCTGTGGCCGCGCACATGAGCTGATCTGCTGAACTAAACGTGATGGCGTACGCCGACCACCTGAGGGGGCGCGTGGCTTCAATCTTGGGGAGGACTGCATTCACTTCGCGGGCGAACTGCTTGAAGATGCATCGAGAGGCTGGGGCCTGAGCTCCGCCCAGGATGCAGGCGATCGCGCGTGGATCCTGGAAGCCCCCAGCCCCCTCATCCTGATGATGGTCCTCGTTTCTCCTTGGCTACGGAGGCAGTGGAGGGAGGCCTGCGTTTCCTTGCGGGCAATCCTCGCGAGGCTGATCCCTCCAGTCTCCCTCGCGAGGCTGATCCTGCCAGCGATCCTCACAAGGTCGGTCACGACACCCTTGGCGAGGGCCGCGGTCTTCCCAGCGTCCTTCGTTCCTTCCTCCTCCTCGGCTGTAGCCACGGTCATTGCGGTCGGGGCGCCGGCGGACCCTTCCTTCTCGCACGGCTCGGAGCTCTTGGCATTCGTTGGTGTTGTGGGTGTGGAGGTCGTGGTACACACAGTACCGGCTGCCCTTGAAAGACTCGGGTTGATCTCTGCCCCGCTTGGTGTCTGGTTCTGCCGCGAGCACGGCAGCCCCCTTGTGCTTCACGTCCTTGGCCTTGGATTTCTTCTCTTCTGGGTCTATGGCTGGCAGCTCGAGAAGGGAGAGGCGCCCTTCCTCGGCCCTGCCGCACTTGGTTGCCAGGTTGAACAGCTCCAAGGAAGTGCACAGATCTTCATGCATCGCCAACTCCTTCATCTTGACGTCACGCACGCCGTCGGAGAAGGCCGAGATGATGGCCTCCTCAGTCACCCTCGGAATCCTGAGTCGTGCGCTGTTGAAGCGATGGATGTACTTCTGCAGGGTCTCCCCTGGTTGCTGCTTGATGCGGCGCATGTCGCTCACGACAGGTGGCCGGTCGCGAGTACCTTGGAAGTTGGCGATGAAACGGGTGCGCATCTCGTCCCAGGAGGAGATCGTGCCTGGGGCCAGGTTCAGGAGCCAAGTGCAGGCCCCGTCCTTGAGCGCCATGGGAAACCAGTTCGCCATGACCTTCTCGTCCCCGTTGGCGGCTTCGATGCCCAGCTCCTAGAGCTGGAGGAACTCCGCAGGGTCGGCCGTGCCGTCGTAGCGAGGAGGCAGGTCTAGCTTGAACTTGCAGGGCCATGCGATGCTGCACAGCTCGGTGGTGAAGGCGCGGCAGCCTGCTGTGGCCACGGGAGGCCTCTGGTAATGAGGAGCTTGGTCTTGCGGCCCCCCATGCGCTGCAGCTGCGAGCAGCGTGGGGTCTTGGCGCGCCGGAGCGGGAGCATGGTCGCGACGGACTGGAGCAGGGAGCACTCGGGCAGCTTCTTGGGGGCGAGGGACCTCTTGGCAGCTCCACTCTTGCTGCGCTGGCGCCGGACGGGGTGGGATCCGTCCAGGGGCCAAGCGCCTTGGGGCCATGGCGCCTTCTTGAGGGGGAGGCGGCTGAGGCGCCCCCAGAGCTTCATTGCCCGCGCAGGGCGGGGCGCGGTGCAACGAGAAGGACGGCGCGGGGGAGCCCCCTGCGGCGCGGACGAGCTCGGCGACGCGGTTGAGCCATTCTTCGTAGACGTCGTCGACCGGATGGTAGCGCAGGAGCTCCTTTGCCGCAATGAGCGTAGCCCGAGCCTCCATGGCCGCGTGGGGCGCGCGGGACGAAGAACCGGCCGGGGCGAGCGAGGGAGTGGCAGTGCGGCCGTCTCGCCTCATGGATGGATGCCTGCTGCTCGTTCCCCGCCGGGCTGGTGGTGGCGTTGACGGCGGGCGACGGGGAACGGTGGGGGCGGCCGCCGACGGGGGCCGTCTACGTGACGCGGGAAGCGAGAGCGGCTCGGCGCTTGGCGCGGGCCCGACGAGCGTCTGACATGGACACAATGGTCGGTGAAGAATAGGGCGGTGGAAGACAAATTCCGGCGCACCCCTACCTGGCGCGCCAAATGTCGGATTTCGCGTTCCGGCAGACCCTCTAGATTCGAACACTGGGGTGCATGCGGAGATTTAGCCCTCTGCCTACCTGCACCTCACCGCCTCGCTATGAACTAAGCAATCAAAGGAACAACACAAGAGACACAGAGTTTATACTGGTTCAGGCCACCATTGTGGTGTAATACTCTACTCCAGTGTGTGGTGCGGTGGATTGCCTCTTGGGCTGATGATGAACAGTACAAGGAAGAACCGCCTTGCGAGGGTCTGTTCTTGGCTGGTGCGATCAACTGCTAGGGGAGTTCAGTCGCTCTCTCTACTGGTTTCTAGGTGAGGATCCGATTCATTTCTCCCTCCCTACCTTGTGGGTGGCTAGTCCTATTTATAGGCAAAGGCCCTGGGCCTCTTCCCAAATATTGAGCGGGAAGGGCGCCAACAACTGGCCATTTTGAAGGGAAACATCTAGTACACTTATCCTGACTAAAGTTGGTCCTTGCCTGCCAAAGGCTCTGGTGATGACGCCGGCTTGGGCTTCATGATGACCTCCATCCTGCCGTTCTGCTGGTCTTGGTCTTGTTGCACCGAAATGGATGCCTTTGCTTGATGCTCTCGCCTGCGATTGCTCCCTTTGCACCAAAGAGGAAAGAAGGACACTGCGCGGGTTGGCGCCCTCCCGTCGCCCTTGGTCGTCATGGCCTGCGTCATGGGCACCTCGCGAGGTACCCCGCCTTGATCTCTCCGCCTCCTCGTGAGCCAGCCTGACAAGGCCGTGCCTGAGGAAGCTTCCTGTCGTCCGCCCCGCGAGGCTTGGTCCCTCGCGAGGGTCTTGAACTCGTGCTGATGAAGATGGGCCACGCTGGGCCGCCCCTTGAGCCATGCCGCAAGCCACAGGTAGGCAAGTCTGGGGACCCCCGTTCCCAGAACACTGACAGGTTCAAGGTTGTTCATGTTTCCAGGCCCGGCTCCGCGCGCTTGGAGACTCAAGACGGAGTGCCCGTCCAGAACGCGTGGAACATCCAGCACCTCCGGAAATTTTACCCTTGAAAAGGCCCTGAGCCTGTGAAGAAGGCAAACGCCTGTGAAGCTGTTGCGTTTTGGAAAAGGCCCTGAGCCTGTGAAGAAGGCGAACGCCTGTGAAGCTGTTGTGTTTTGGAAAAGGCCCTGAGCCTGTGAAGAAGGCGAACGCCTGTGAAGCTGTTGCGTTTTGGAAAAGGCCCTGAGCCTGTGAAGAAGGCGAACGCCTGTGAAGCTGTTGCGTTTTGGAAAAGGCCCTGAGCCTGTGAAGCTGTTGCGTTTTGGAAAAGGCCCTGAGCCTGTGAAGAAGGTGAATGCCTGTGAAGCTGTTGCGTTTTGGAAAAGGCCCTTTGCCTGTGAAGAAGGCGAACGCCTGTGAAGCTGTTGCGTTTTGGAAAAGGCCCTGAGCCTGTGAAGAAGGCGAATGCCTGTGAAGCTGTTGCATTTTGGAAAAGGCCCTGAGCCTGTGAAGAAGGCGAACACCTGTGAAGTTTATCCTCCCGAGAAAGGCCCGGAGCCTATGAAGAAGGCTAATGCCTGTGAAGCTCGCCGCCCGTGACACTCTCACGTAATAATGAGTGGGGCTGTACACACCCCGCAGTCTCAGGAGCGCCGTCCTCAGGCCCTGGGGCTCCCTCCCACGCCCAGTGTCAGCACTTAGCTCCGCGCTGGTGAGAAGACGTCGAAGACTAGATTAGGTGCCGGACGCGGCTTTTCTCATTTGCTTTCTGCAGTAGGCTATTCATTCCCATTCGAGGTTTTATTGAAGTTGTTGTCGTCTTTGGCTTATGACTCTCTGCCTTTTTCACCCTCCTGCCCCGATTTCTCTCGCGCAAGTCTCGCGAGGGAGCAATACGGGAACCCTCGCGAGTGTTTTCCGCCCTTATCGATCGAGGCTTCTTTACCCGGGTCCACTACAGGAGCACCCCTCCAGTCCATGCCCCACGGGCACCGCGACACCAACACAGGATCTGGGCCAATCGCCTCCACGGTTGAGGCCGGGAGCTACCCCTTCAGACTAACCCTCGCAGGACATGGAACGTTCAACGAAGCCTCGACCTCGGGGAGCAAGGGTCACGACAAACCCTCCCCCCCGAGCTAAGTAATTTCTGTGCACCGGCGTATGGCGCGAAGGCACAATACCAGAATAGCGGAAGTAGTACAATAATTAAACAGCAATAGTCCAAGCACGCCCTCGGCGGGCCCTATACTACTGTATTTTTGTGCAGGGAAAGGGAAAAAGAATAAAACAGGCGCGACTCGCCCGACATCAGCTCACGGGGGAGACTCGAACTGCCTCCGGAGCTCAGGAGGACTCCGCGTCGCGCTTCACCGACGCGCGATGGCGGGCGGACCCGCTACCTCCCTCCAGACGGGCGCGGCGGCGCGGAGGCTGATCGCGGCCACCGCTAGAAGAACCGCTGCTCGAAGAAGAGCCGCTGAAGCTCAATGAGCCTCGACCGCCACCGGCCGCATGCGCGCTGTCGTCTTCATCATCGCCGGGGCTGGACCCACGGCCGCGGTCGTCGTTCTCAGGGCAACACCCAGTGCGGCGACCATCTTCCTCGAACATCGTCGCGTAGAGCGTGGCATCACCGTCGAACTTGAAGTGCAGGCTGCACCGCCGGATCAGACCATGCGCGCGGGCAATTGTTTGCCACCGGCGGGTCAGGGCCAAGCTCCCGGCTGCAGAGACCTCCAGCGAAGCCCAGGAGGCTCGGCCACAGCAACCGTCCGCCTGAAGCCAAAGGCCGCCCCGGGCGCCAGCCGGAAGCTCACCTAGGAGGAAGCGAGGAAGTTGGAGCCGGGTGCTCGCCGGTTCCGCCGCCCACACAACAAACTCCGGCAGTACCTCTGCTGAGTGAGAGCGCGGCCTAGGGGGTCGCGCGGCCGTAGCGCATTCGCCAGCGGCGGCTGGCCGCCCTTCACCACGCGGAGGATCGCCTCCGCGACCGCGGGGAGCCACCATGGGAGTCGCAGGGTGTTTGCGGGGACGGTCTCGACCGCGCTTGGGTGGAGGAGAGTCCAGCTCCACCTGGCGGGCCTTCCCTTCTCCGCGGACGAGAACCTTTTTGGCGGATCCATGAAGAAAAAGGAGGAGCAAGAAGGGACGGACTGGAAGGGCAGGCACCGCCCCATACTTATAGCCAGAGGAGGCCAACCGCCAGCATACATGATCACAGGTAATCAGGACCCGCTTTGCATGCAGGGACTAGTCAGTTCGCGCAGTTGCCGAGGCGTTGTGGGGGAGCGGAGCCGCCCATGTCCAGTCAACCGCCACGCGGCGCCCGAGGCCGCAGGCTGTTAGGGCCGGCGGCGCTTCGCACTTGCCCCTTCGCCTCTCTGCTCAGCCAAGTTCGGGCGTGCCTTGGGCCCGGGGGTTACTATCGACGTTCTGGGAATGGGGGTCCCCAGACTTGCCTGCCCGCGGCCTGCGGCGTGGCTCAAGGGGCGGCCCAGCATGGCACATCTTTGTCAGCACGAGCTCAAGACCCTCGCGAGGGGCCAAGCCTCGCGGGGCGGATGACATGAGGCTTCCTCGGGAGCGGCCTCGTCAGGCTGGCTCACGAGGAGGCAGAGAGATCAAGGCAGGGTATCTCACGAGGTGCCCATGACGCAAGCCGTGACGACCGAAGCCAGGCGGGCGCCAGGCGGGCGCCGACCTGCGCAGAGTCCTTGTTTCCTCTTTGGTGTATACGGAGCAAGCGCAGGCAACAGCATCAAGCAAAGGCAGCCATTTCGGTGCAACAAGACCAAGACCAGCAGAACGGCAGGATGGAGGTCATCGTGGAGCCCAAGCCAGCGTCACCACCAGAGCCTTTGGCAGGCGAGGACCAACTTTAGTCAGGATAAGTGTACTAGATGTTCCCCTTCAAAATGGCCAATTGTTGGTGCCCTTCCCGCTCAATATTTGGGAAGAGGCCCAGGGACTTTTCCTATAAATAGGTCTAGCCACCCACAAGGTAGAGGCATCTAGAAATCGATCCGGTCATCACCAGGAAACTAGTAGAGAGAGCGACCGAACTCCCTTCAGAGGTTCATCGCACCAGCCAAGAACAGACCCTCGCGAGGCTGTTCTTCCTTGTATTGTTCATCATCAGCCCAAGAGGAAATCCACCACACCACACATTGGAGTAGGGTATTACGCCACAATGGTGGCCTGAGCCAATATAAACTCTGTGTGTCTTGTGTTGTTCCTTTGATTGCTTAGATCATAGCGAGGTGGTGAGGTGCAGGTAGGTAGTGGGTGAAATCTCCGCGCGCACCCCATTGTTCGAATCTAGAGGGTCTGCTGGAACCCGAAATCCGACAGGGGCCGTCTTCTGCGCCAGCTAATGGCTTCTGTAAGCCACCATCATAAAGCGTCTTCAGCGCAACGCGGGCCTTCTTGTCCAGCTTCGAGAAGGCCACTCAATCCTCAGCCAGAACCTTTGCCTTGCCGTCCAGCTCGATCCTCTCCGCCTTCAGCGTGTGCCCCAGCATCTCCAACCGGCCACGACGCTCATCGAGCTCAACGTCCCGGTCCCTGATGGCAGCTTCTCGAGTCTTCATCTTCTTCTCCTTCTCCTGGCGGTCGTGGGCCTCCTTAGCGAGCTTGTCACGCAGGCCTTGCAGCTCGTCCTCCAGCGCCTTGTAGCGGCCCCGGGCATCAGTAGCGTCACCCAAAGCAGCGTCGCAAGTGGCCTTGGCTTGGGAGGTGGCTTGCTTCTCCTCATCGAAGGCCGACATGGCCTAGCTCAGCGCCGCTCGGACGGAGGCGTCAAGAACGAACCCAGCCGGAGGCTAACTCCAGGCGCCCGACCACCAGGCAAGGGTCGGCACCCCGGAGATCTTCACGCAACCGGCTTAATTCAGCAGCGGCACGGTCCAGGATGGTGGAAGGAGTGGGGGAAGTGGCAGTTGGCGGAGTAGGGGGAGAAGACGGCAACATGATCACGGCATCAAGCGCCTGGGCTTTCTGAGCCGCGGCGGCCTCAGCAACGGCGCTAAGCGTGGTCGCCTAGGAAGTCGCCTGGGCCATGGGGGCTGGATCCACGCCGGTGCGCCCCACCTGGCCTCGCGATGACGATCGGGCAGGGAAGGCACGAGCCTCGCCGCCTCCTTTCCCCGCAAATGAAGGCACTGCCCCGGCAGGTGAAGTCGCCCCAGGCAGGGCCACCGAGGCCCCTTTCAACCTTTTTGCTGCAGGCGCCGGCCTAGCAAAAAGAATGTAGACGTCAAGCCTTGACAACAGAAACAGGAAGCAAAACATGAATCGAGCACTTACTAGTCGTCGCTTGCGGACTCAAGCAGCCTCCGGCCGAACTTGAAGTCCGAGAGCCTACTGCAGGGATCAGCCTCGGGAGGCTCAGAAGCAGAAGGAGCGTAGAAGGAGTTGGGGCTGGCCTTGGACCGCCCCGGGACCAGAGCAGACCCTCGGGGAACCAGCCCTATCCTGTCCTTCCTCGGGAACAAGGGTGAGTCCTCTCCACCTCGCCAGGCGTTGGCCTCATCGTCGTCTGGCATGGAGCGGAGCGCGTGGGACCTGCACCGAGGGAAGGACTCCCCCGACTCTCCGTCGGTCGCCTCAGAGTTGGACTCTTCTTCCTCCTCCTCTTCTTCCTCCTCCCTGCCGGAGTCGTCGGAGGACACGTTCACCGTCGCCAACGCCGCCAGATCCTCGGGAGCTTCCACCGGCACCAGCCTCTCCCCATTGAAGGTGGGCATGGTGTTCACCACCTGCTCCCAGTCATCGCGAAGGAACGGGGGGACAGGAGCGCCCTCCGGGCTCGCCACCTCTCCCCCAACCAAGGAATGGAGGGCCGCAGACAGATCTTCGTCGGCCAGGGCCTCAAAGCTCAGGCGGAGGGCGGCATCTGCTTCCCCGAGCCTCCATAATGGGAGCGAGTGATCCCAAAGTGGAGCCACAAGGTGCTCCAGGAACTTCCTTAGGAGCGTAGCCCCGGTCAGCTTCGCCGCCACCAAGTTGCCTGGCCGCAGGCCCGCGTTCATCCTCTTCAACACCACCTTCGCACGGGGGTCGTCAAGCTCCATGCGAGACCATGCATCAACGGCTTTGGGCTGCCCTGTAGGCAGCACCAGTCAGAGTGGATGCACCCAGCGTCCACCATGACCCACTTGCCCCGAAAGCCCTCAATCCTCTTCCCGGGATTCGATATGGCATTGGAGTTGGAGTACGCGATAAAGCTCGCGTACGTCGTGATATGGGCACCAGAAACCCGGAGGTAGAAGTAATGGCGCAGCAGGGCCACTAAGGGATCACTCCAACATGAGCCTCGCAATAGTAGGAGAAAATCGCCAGGAGGAGAACAAAGTTGGGGTGGAGGTGCAGAGCTTGCAAGTTGTATTGGCAGAGAACAGCGAGGAAGAACTCAGAAATGGACGTACCAGACCGGCAATGATGGCGCTCATAAAGAGCGGATAGAAGGTGCTCCCCTTATCTTCAGGCTGGGCAGAACCAACCTTGAGCACAGTCGCCCCCTCATTGCCCTGTGCCACCGTCATCAGGCACGTGAGGGCGAGATTCTTCTCCGATACGTTCTGGGGATCCAGGGCCGGCGAGTACCAGGCCCCAGTCAGGGTCTTGTGGGGCGCCATGGCTCGCTGGAAGTGAGAGATTGAGGCATATCTGGAGGATTTCAGAAGCGAGAAGGAGGAGAGCAAGAAAGGGGATCTGGAGCAATGAATGATGAGGGCGAAGAAAGTAAGCTCGGCCCAGGATAACCCTTTTTGTCAGACGGACGGTTGCCGAGGCGTCGTGGGGAAGCGGAGGCGCCCACACCCAATCAACCGCCACGCGGCGCCCAAGGCCGCATGCTGTTGGGGCCCGCGGCGCTTCGCACTTGCCCCTGCGCTTCTCTGCTAAGCCAAGTCTGAGCACGCCTTGGGCCCGGGGACTACTATCGGCGTTCTGGGAATGGGGGTCCCCAGACTTGCCTGCCTGTGGCCTGCGGCGTGGCTCGAGCCGACGCCCAGTGCGGCCCACCTTCATCAACTCAAGCTCAAGACCCTCGCGAGGGGCCAAGCCTCGCGGGGCGGACGACGGGAAGCTTGCTTAGGAGCAGCCTCGTCAGGAAGGCTCGCGAGGATGCGGAGAGATCAAGGCAGGGGGTACCTCACAATGTGCCCATGATGCAAGCCATGACGATCGAGGCCAGGCAGGCGCCAGGCGGGTGCTAGCCTGCGTAGTGTCCTCGTTTCCCCTTTTGTGCAAAGGTAGCAAGCACAGGCCAAGGCATCGGGCAAAGGCTACCATTTCGGTGCAACAAGACCAAGACCAGCAAAGCGGCAGGATGGAGGTCACCGTGGAGCCCAAGACGGCGTCATTGTCAGAGTCTTTGGAAGCCAAAGACCAACTTTTGTCAGGATAAGTGTACTAGATGTTCCCCTTCAAAATGCCCAATTGTTAGCGCCCTTCCCGCTCATTATTTGGGAAGAGGACCAGTGCCTCTCACTCTATATATAGGGCTAGCCACCATAGTATAGAGGCATCTGGAATCAACCTCTCCAAAAGGACAACACCACCGCAAGAACATCCCTCGCGAGGCTCTTCTTCTCTTGTATTGTTCATCATCAGCCCCTGAGGCAATCCACCAAACTACAGACTAGAGTAGGTTATTACACCACAACGGTGGCCCGAACTAGTATAAACATTGCGTCCCTTGTGTTGTTCATCGTGTAGCCTAGATTCCGAGCGAGGCTTAGAGACGTGAGTTGGTAGGGGAGAGATCTTCGCGCGCACACCTGAGTTCGAACCTCAAGGGTCTGTCGGAACCCAAAATTCGACAAGTGGGATTCGCCAGGATTGAGCTCGTGGCGAACAATCGCCAGATATCATTACTAAAAAAGGTTAAAAGACCTGGGGCTATAACTTGCACCGGCTGACCACTAGCAATGATACTAACATAGTTGTAAAATGGTCAAAGACCGTGTCTATGTGGTGTTTGGAATTATATGCAAAAAAATTAGCAAGATGCATGTGCATTGCACGGCACACCATCATCACCAACTCGGTTTTTTATCTACTCCTACTCTTATAAAAGACTCAGTTGTTGATGATGGAGGCGAGGAGGCGTGTTCAGCCGGGCGTGGAGCGGACGACGCAGTACTATTCGATTTGTTATAAAAAACAAAGAAGAGTTGTAGAGATAGAGATAAGAGTAGAGATAGAGACTTAGGCCGTATTTGGATTAGAGTTTTATTCATAATGCAGTTGTAAAAGAAATACACGTCTCCACCGATTGGTTTCATTTCCAACCGGAAAACAGTCATGCCCAGTAAAATACACTTGTAAATCTTACACCTCTGTATTGAATTACACCTATACCAAGCGTGCCCTTAGGGAGGAGCACCATCTGCTGCTTCGTGTGCTACTCATGTGCTCCATTCAGCGGCCGCAACGTCCCCTATAGCCACTCCCTCCTGCGCTCCATTGGACGGGCGATGTTGAAATTTAGGGAGCGCACTCTCATGACTGCTGGCAGCCATGACTTCACCAATGATGACTTCTTCCGCGACCTCAGCAACCTCTTCCTCAACGACATGGGCGACAACTAAACGCCAATGATGTTGCTCCCGTTGCATCATATCTGTTTCTGTCCTTCCTGTTCGAAATCGTGGTTGAATTCATGTTTCTACTCTGTATCCTAGATTCTATCTGTTCATCTACGATGCTAGTCCACATGATTAGTTTAATCTGTGTTATAGCCGTCATGATTTATTTTGTGCTTATTTGGATTAAATCTCATAGTAACTTGCTCATATATTCAACTGGCGCAACAACTCATGTTTCATGGACGGCCTGATCGATGCCTCTAAGGAGCCCTTCGTCTACTGCTATGAGTGCCCGATGCCATTTTGGGGCTCACCGGCGGACATCATGCATCACCTCATGTATGCGCGCGGCGGTCACTATTGGCCCTTGGCGAAGAACATCAAGCACGAGACATGCTACCCGTTCACCATGCCGGAGTCGCTGGAGGATCATCGCCGCCTGCTAGTCTCGGAGGAGTACGACAGCGTCTTCCTCTTGACCATGGGCACCGGCGAGGCCCGCCCAGGCCGCCACCCCGTCTCGGTAGTGTGCGTCAAGGGCGACGCCGCTGACGCTGACACTGACACGAGGCCGATGTACGAGTGCTTGCTCACTGTTACTACCCCTTAGAGGTACGTGGGCGGTGACACCGGCTCCATCATGTTGACTAGGACTATGTCTAGCCGGGACCTTCCTGCTGATGTGGACATGGAATACACATGGTATGATTTACCCTGTAACACGGTGCACGGGGACTCCGAGGAGGTTCACCTGGACATATGCATTACCAAGTTAAATGTTGATCATTAGTGTTCGCTCAATGCAATCCGCTGTCTAAGCATGTGGAGACTTCCATGCATGATCTTGCTCTATTGGAGTATCACGCATGAATAAAAGTGTATCCATTTATGGTTTAGTCTAGAATCTTCCATGTATGAATTTTTACTACAGTACTGGTGAAAGACTTACGATGAACCATTTCTTACATCTCCTCTGCCCCCTTCCAAGTCATCCTGATTTAATCCCTTCGTCTATGTGTATAAGGGAATGGTTAATACTTAATAGTATACCCAACTGTTGACTATAAGAAAGTGCCATGTCATCTATAGCCAACATGTATAACAATCGATACTCAAAAACTAATTCTTAAAGATCATTTCTTGCAAACCACAATAAGTTTTATTTCTTCACAAGTTTTGGATGAAGGTTGAATAGTTGAACGCATTTGTTTGCAAAAGATACCTTTTTATCTATTTGACCCGGATGTTTGTGAGCTCTAGAGATGAAATAATATCCAAAGAAACCTATCAATACCCGTTACACATGAGATGACCCCCACATCCTTTGTCAAAATAAACAACTCCCCGATCAATGCATTTCACTCTTTCCTGCAATGCACGAGCACCTTACTATAGATTAGTACGACCAAAAATTGAACTAACATTATGTATATTACGATAAATGCTGATGCATGTCACCTAAAATTATATCATTGAAAACTATGTTCAGATACGAATCCAACGGTATAGTTTTTGTTGACATGCACTAACATTTTGTCAGTTAAATCTTCAGTCAAATTCAATGGGGGACTAATAAACCACGACCGACATAGTACAAGTGTAGAGGGCGGCGCTGC
The DNA here is from genome assembly GCF_002162155.2 of Triticum dicoccoides. NCBI lineage: Eukaryota > Viridiplantae > Streptophyta > Magnoliopsida > Poales > Poaceae > Triticum > Triticum dicoccoides. Next base: position 677,276,091 of record NC_041385.1, on the reverse strand, counting down.
ATGGGAGTCTCACCCTGCTCGTGGCGTGGCAGTAAAGCCGTCATGTCACAAAACCCAACTACTGCCAGTAATAAGTGGCCTGGTAAAATAAACGCACAAGCAACCATCACATATCCCTCCATCTTTTTTGCATTTCATCTCTTTGCATTTACTTTCTCTGGTTCATCTCGCACACTCGATCCCTAGCTACTGCTGCTAGTATCCCTAGATACTACTCCTAGGGCCAGTTCTTTTGGCGGCTTAAAAAATAAGCTGTCTCTTTCCCAGCTTTTCCCATAAGACCAGTCACAGTGGAGAGTAACATTAAGGAGACTCACTCATTTATTTGGGCTTCTAAACTACTACTAGTACCTCCATCCTGGTTTATTTGTCACCATTGTAATTTGTGGTAAATTTTGACCAAAGATTTAACTGATAAAATGTTAGTGCATGTGACATGCACAAACATTTCATTAGTTAAATTTATGATCAAAATTTGACACAGATTACAATGGGGACCAATAAGACCTCTTCCAATGCAAAGGTTCTTAGAAGAGGTGCTAAGTGCATTAAATAGCTTAGAAACTCAACTCACCAATGCATAGGTGCTTAACTTGTTATTGCTAAGCTCACTATATTTAATGATTTAGCACCTAAACTCTTTCATGCATTGGTCAACTTCTTTCATTTAAGTGGTTTGCCTAGGTTCACGTGCTTGGCATTGGTTCTTCCTGGGGTCACCAAAGTGCTCTCTCTCCTCCTTAATTACTGCGCCATGTCATTTTTTTGCCTATGTGGCATGCTTAGCACCTGTCCACCATGGAGCACTGGGAAGGGCCTAAACCAGGACGAAGGTAGTAGTAATGGGATTACTAATCCAGAAGCTTAAACAAACTAGCCCTTGGTACTCCTACTAGTAGTAGTACTCAAGTTGGAATTCCAATTGCACGGCACAACTTGTTAGGCAAAAAAATCGATACAGGGTGTAGAAAGCGGTTTGGGAATTTGCATGCCTTTCCGACCAGTGAGAAACTCTGTACAAAGTACGACAGAAAAATAACCACAGAGAAGGAAGCTAAAAGTAAACAATCAAACAAGCATTTTTGCATTTGTTTTGCATTGAATCGTTTCACAAGCTTGACTAGTGCTGTTTTTCTACTTTTACAAAGACCGCATCATAATGTTAAAACGTGCATTTGCATGTACATAAGTAATAGTAGTACTCCCTCTGTCTAGGTGTATAAGTCTTCCCTCCTTCTTGGTCACGGTGCACAACCAAAGATGACTTATTCACCTGGACAGAGGGAGTAGCACAGCCTGCAAGCATATATAGAGAGAGACATGTAGTGGCGATAGTATATAGTAAAGTTTGGCTATATGCACGTACTTACAAAATGCGTACACATAAACAAGGTTTCCAAACTTTCCCTCTTACATACTTAATTAAGGATGCTAATAATTCTCGAACATTCCGGATTTATCATTTGCATCCCAAAACTAATGAGATCACCTTATGAAACTAAATTATACTCCTACTAAAAGCCACGACGCTCGCAGGAGCGCTTGTGGCACACCACGAGTGCCCTGGTGCGCGGCCGTTCACAAGCGCGCCGACACAACGCCTCTTCGTCAACCTCGCAACTTGCGAGGTGCTGATTGGAGGCTTGTTGGCGGGCGAGAGCGATCTCACCGGTGTGGTGATTTGGCGCCAACCGGTACTCCTCCTCATTGGAAGCGTGCACCCGATCCACGTACCGCCAAGCGTAGATGAGGCGCTTGGGCCCGACTGCACTCAGGGCTTTGGCACGGGCATCCTCCGCCACCCTCATGGCCCTTGCACGAGCCTTCTGCCAAAGATCCAATTACCTGACTCTCTCGGACGCGACATAGACCTTCTAGGCAGCTTGCCCCATGGCACGCTTCTCTTCCTCGGCCTTCTTCTCCGCCTCTATTTTTGTGTGCTCTGCCGGAGGGAAGCCCTCCCACAAGGTGACATCCATTTCTTTCCAAAGCTCCTCAAGGCTGGGGGGGGGGGGCTCGGTGGGCGGTGCGGCGTTCTCCTCGTAGCGGGGAGCCGACGCGTCCTCCGACGCGCGTGCTGGCGAGATTGGGAACGCCGACGCGTCCACCTCAACGCGTCACATTAAGGAGTGGCACACCGGTGCATCCTCCTCGACTAGTGGGGGCAAGGAACAGAATGGCGATGCATGACCGTCCGTGTGGTGCAGCGAGGGGTGCCTAGGGCTTGGGAGGGGCGATGCCATTGTGGTCGACATGAGAGGGAGGGGGAGGAGTTAGCGATGAACGTAAGTGTTCTTCTGAATGCCATGGGAGGCGCAGTATTTATAGCGAGCAATGGCACACCTACATAAGATATGGACTGAGCTACAGTGACTTAACTACAGGTCTAGTTGCATCACTGACATGTGGGCCAGACCCCTGCTGGTCCCATATGTCAATGACCCAATGCACCTGTAGTTAAGTAACTGAAGGAGCATCCCGTAAGATATGTTGCATGATTAACGTAGCAACTATGTGGGCATATTTGTTGGAGTAAATTACGGGGGAGGGAAGGGGTGGAAATATTGCTGGTCGCAATGGATTGGACCAGCGCGGGGGGAGGAGAGTCATGCATGCAGATTTTTTCCACAAGGGGTGGAGTGGTGGGACTGCCGGAGGGAGAAGGAGAGTCTCGCAGGCATATTGCTTTCACACATGGAGAGGAAAATATTTGGAGATGAACGGGCTTCCTGCAGGTATGGGGAACAGTGCATAATAAGTCATCTTGCATGCCGGGCTAGGTATAGTCTCAAGTCATTAAAAACATACACGCCCCACACATGTTCATATTTCAAGGTGCACTAAATTATTGCATGCGATGATTAAGGCTAGCCATAATGGTGGTATCTTAGTTGGTATCATGCACATAGGAATAGCAAACATGCTGATGTGGCAAAGAATAAAAGAAGAGAGGGGGGGTTAGAGTAACTAGTGTTCATGCATGCATGTAATGCGATAATGCATTGGTAAACACATTTTTTTTGTGAAGAATGACATCATTAGTTGAGTACTGCAGACTACAAAAACTATTCCACTGCCTCTATCTTGCTAACAGTAGGTGAAATTTTTGAATCAAGCCCTTTAAACTAGAAGGGAGGTAGTAGTACTCTAATATCTAACCTTGTTGTGATGACTAGATAGGACCTGGCACACACCTAGATGGAGGAACTAGTCTACTTTGTGCATTTAAGTTTTGTCTGAAGTCAATGTACGTCTACTTTGACTTATAGAAAAATGTATCAACATTCACAATGTCAAATCAATATTTTTATACTCATTATAAAACGTAGTTCTTATACTCATTATAATCAGTATTGTAGATATTGATATTTTTAGTATAAAGTTGGTCAAACACTTTGCAAATGGTTGACGGAAGTAAAAAGGACTAGAGGGAGTATCATTCATGTGGAGTAGGCAAAAAAATTGCTCATTTAGAGCCGGTCAAAGTCTCAAAGGGCGCGACCGCGCGAGGGAGACGAAGGTCGTAGGAGGCCTGAAGGTTGATGGAATTAAGAGAAGTTACATCCACGCACTGGCATGGCGTGCGAACAGGCAGAAGCTATACCGTCAGGCCTACGATATGGGTCTAGTAGACATGACATCTAGTGGGTCCCGCATAGTACTCGAGGACACTTTGGGGGCCTGCAGCAGTTTATCCACAGGGCAAGCCAATAACCCCATGCCGTTCGCACACCCTACTCGTCCCCGTCTTCTATAGGGTGTGTGAGAGAATCCCATAGAGAGAAAGACAAAGTGAAAGACGAGTGGAGACTGTGTGTGTTGCGGTGAAAAAGAAAGCTTAGGTACCTAGTGATACGAGAGAATGGTAGAGACGTGAGAGATAATGAAAACCGTGTAATGTATAATGATAGGGAGAGTGTGACACTTCTCAAGGGAGACGTCGGGAGACCATGTTTGCGAGGATAGGTGAAATATGAAGTGAGCGTGCGGGTGAGCTGGAGAAAACAGAGTGATAGCCACATGAAGGAGCATGCATGCGAGAGAGATGGGAGTGAAAGGAGTCAACATAAAAGGGATTCAAATATTTGAATTCGAGATGATGATACATGTAATCCACACTCAAACCAAAATTGATCTATCAAACATGCATACTCATATGAATTCACACGCATCTATGTTATTTCATATGTAGATATTACTGATCCATACATTTTAGTAGAACATAATTTGGTTTAAACCATTTGAATTCAACCTTATGATTTTGAGATCATTGTATTTGTAAATCATATAATACATATAAAGCAGCAGAATTCTTTATTGTGCTTTTAAAAGTATATATAAAAAAATTATGTATATAGAATTTTATTCCAATCAAAAATAGATCTTTCCCAAAAAAATAGAATACAAACGGGATTTGAATTGAGTTGGCACGGTAAACATGCACTCTTCAAAATTTAAACAAAGCAAGGAAAGTCGTAGTAACCGCCCAAAACCAAAATCTGCGAGATGGAAATTACTACTGCCTATCCCTGCCACGCAAAGCCTATCGGCTCGATTTCTATAGGTTTTGATAGGGGTTGGTTTGTAATTTCACTCGAACGTGACATAACTGCCTCTCACTCGGATTCATACACGGTGGGCACCAAAACATAGTGTCTCCTCGGCCAAAATCGACTCCCTCCCCGATTCATACACGGTGGGCGCCAAAAACAAATTCTCGTCAGCAAATATTCGGTCTATGCGAGATTACCATCCTATCCCCAGCCGACTAATATTGCTGTGATGTAGGAAATGTGAAACGGGTGCTAACTTTGTAAATTTCCTCGCATTTGAGACAAGCGCGCCCTGAAGACATGGTTCCCCCCTTCCTCTCTACCTCCATTTCCCCATCCGTACTCCATGGGCACCAAAACACCCTCTCCACCCCAGCCTCCTCCGTCTTCCACCCCATCCACCACCATCCTCCTCCACCATGCCGGAGCTGATACACCGATGCCTCCGTCCATTACAAGAGATCGACCTCTCTCATCCACGGCTTTAGACCGGGATCCTTGCATCCCGTCCTCTCCCTTCATCCCCGTCGTCGTCCACCTTGCCGGCGCTGCTCCTACGACCATCTCGTCCACCATGCCCTGCCGCCACTGTCTACCCTCCTAGATCTGCTTCCATGCTGCCGACAGCCATCGCTACCGCAGCACCGTCAAATTCTCAGCATATGCATACACGGCGCCGCACCAGAGGCAGTACCCTTTTGTATCTGCTCAACTTATTTATCGCAGAGGGAAAATAGATCGCCACTGCTTTACTCTGAGTTCTTGTCCATCACTTACTTGCTAGTTGAAAGCAAACATTGGTTGCAAAGTTGCCTTTGTCTGGTTTGCACCTTCAGATCCGCCATGGCACGCTTAACACTATACTCCCAATGCTTATTGTTTTCCCCTTTTATATTCCACTAGTTAAATCACAGTAGACTAAATTTCAAATTGGGTCAGTCGATTTTTCAGAGCTCGCCAGAGTTCACCGGTGCGAAGGAAGCGGCTCGGGTGGGGATGGTGGTTGTGGGGGGCGGTGGTGAGGCCTCATCGAACGAAGAAAACTCAATGCGGGTGGGGACGATGGTTGTGGGGGGCGGTGGTGGGGCCTCGCCGAACGAAGAAAACTCGACGCAGGTGCAGGCGGGGGTGGTGGGTGGGGGTGGTGGAGGAACAGAGGCGGTGGGGGCCGGTGGTCCGTCCGGAGGCCCATGCGGTGTTCTGTATGGGAAGAATCAGAGACGAGGAAGAATAAGGGTAAGCAGACGTAGGATCTTCATCCAGCCGCCTGAAATGGTTGACTGACCCAAATGACAATAGTCACGCGACTTGCATGCAGACATGCCTTTATATTCAGTACCATCATCGTACCTGCTTAGCACTGCTCCTAAATCCATCAAGCTAAACAACGTTACACTCATAATTCCAAACTTGTTGCTCAAATACGAATCTGATATGATGCTGATATTACTAAAATAGATAATGTTTAACTGGTCAGCTAAAGTTCCTACTTTACTTTCGAAAAGCACGTGCACCACATATAGAGAGACATCAGGGAGTTGCATTCTTAATGCACTCTGGTTCATCATGTGTGGGCACTGCGCAACGAACATTTTATTATCCAAAATCTGCTTGCTCTTCTTTAGCATGTTCCTCTTCCATTCTTCTTTAATAAGTACTCTCTCCGTTCCTAAATACAAGTCTTTGTATAGGTTCCACCATGGACTACATATGGAGCAAAATGAGTGAATCTACACTCTAAAATGTATCTGGATACATCTGTATGTGATCCATAGTGAAATCTCTACAAAGACTTATATTTTGGAACGAAGGGAGTATGATAGTAGTACAATATGTTCCTTATAGTGAAGATGAGTAGGGACATTTGCAGTGTAGAGGCCTATACGGTCGGCTGTGATGAACACTTTGAACTCTTCGGGCCTCTTTGATTCGTAGGATTTTGTAAACACAAGAATAGGATTTGTAGTGGCATGCCCACTTGAATCCTATAAGAATAGCAAGAAAATTCGGGGAGATGTGTCGCCTTTGTGAGTTACACTGATATTAATAGCACCGCACCTTCCGTTGAAGAGAGCTGGTATCCGAAGCCTTTCTAGCCGTACCGGCAATACTAGCACATATATTCTAACAAGTTCCACTTTGCTAATTTTACTCTGATGCTTACGGTTTTCCTGTTATATCTACACTATGATCTGTGTAGCTGCTTTGTGTTGCACTAGCAGCAGTCCACTCTTGAAGCTAAACACTACAATGACTTACAAAATTGGCACCAAGGCATTGAGTGCCATTCTGGATGCAATGAAACTCATACGCTCCCACCTTTTGATTCTTGTTCAGAATATGATCCTAATGACTATTCAAACCTCGAGGAGTCAAAGGCAGATGGCATGTCCCGTTCACCCATCAAGGTGCATGTTCTAATTTGGCAAGGTTTTATTGATTGCGCGTATCTTGCATATGTTGTCTTGCATTCCTTCTACTTTGTTGCATCGCCATCTGCTTAGTTTACTCATCATATATGTCGAGATGCCATGCCCATCAATTATCAATACACATTCCATCTGTCATCATACCATGTTTTTCCACTCAAATGGTGTTCTTGTGCATTAGACATCAAAAGGAAGAGGGTGATTGCCGAACCTGAAGGAGCACCAGCAAAGTCCTTAAAAAATGTGCTAGTGCCAGAGAAACCAGACAGCACCCCGCTTATATTGGTTGTACAACCAGTGACACAAAATGTAGTCCCGACTACAGCAGACTGTACCCATACTTCACTGGCCACACAACTAGCCCCACCACACAGGACCTGCACTCCAGCAAAAGGTATGCCGATTTCAGTTGCCATAGCACCAGCCGTACCATAGAAAAATCCCACTCCAGCAAAAAGTATAGCAAGTCAACCGGCCGAAGACCTATCCCAACTGCAGAGACGACCAATTCCTGAAGATTGTAACACCATTCCAGTTATTACCAGTTTAAAAGACAATGCGTTCAATGTTGTTAGGGACTACATGCATATATTCCCATCATGGGAAGATTATAGTGAAGACAAACACCATTTTCACATCTTCCTGTCCAACTTACGTATAACTGCTATTATTCATGGTGATTATCTTCCTGTTTTCTGCTGATTGAACACATCAATGATTTACATTACATTGTTGTAAGTAGGCAAGGGTCAATTTGGATAGTCATGACGAGCAAAGCTTGCTTGTGCTTTTCAAGGAAGCATTGCAGCAGTATCGATGTTACATGAGGAAATCACACTTTGATGGCAAGTCTATAAATGAATTTCCGGTGAAGTCTCCTGTGCTAAATTTAGAAGACATTGAATGGAAAAACCTTGTTATGCACTGGTCTCGTTCCCAAGATGAGGTACTGTCGGTGAAATGACATGACAATTTGAACTTCTACTTTTCAGCATGTGCCTTACAGATCTTTTTTTGCAGGAAATCTGCTGGAAGAAGAATTTCGGTTTGAAAAGAACGACAGGATATCGCAAATATGTTGCCCGCTGCTTTGCACTTATTAGTACATGTTGTCCTGTATCACTGTAATTTCATACATACCTGGTTCGTTATGTGACAGCAGTATGCATGATAGCTTGCTTATCAATTGTGCGCTCCAAATTATCTGATATGTATGAATGGTTACATTAGTGTAGAATATATCCAATGCCAATGAAATTTTTTAGCTCTGCATTGTTCTTGTAAGTACCTGCTGCCCTTTATCAGTGTACTTATATTGACAAGTAGTTGTTCATGTACCATCACTCTACAGCTTATTTTCCTTTGCCCTCCATTTTCTACACATCAAATATATATTTACTCTTACCGTAAGGTTTTAGAACACCAATGGTACTGAAGAAGTTTAGCTCTGCATTGCTTTTGGTTGTACCTATTTCTTGTATCGTTGTACTTACATTTATAGCTACTTGGTTATGTAGCATCACTCTTCATCTTATCTTAAATATTCTCCATTTTTTCTTATATTATCACCTCTATATTTACTCTTCACAAAATGTAGAGTAAAGGCAATGCTTATGAAGAAGATTCTGTGGTAAACTTCTTGAATTCCCCCCCCCCCCATCAGCATGGACAAGGGCTTTATAGAGCCTGTCTTCACCAATAATGTAAGTTTGTGCTTCTCAAGACTTCAAACTTTGTTGTGTATATTTGGTTAGGCACGACTGCAACAGTTGTTTATTTTTGGTGTTTGCATCAAATTGCATGTTTAAAGTTTATTATGTAGTTCATAAACAAAAGTTTGGCCTTCTCAATTTAAGTTTTCAGTTGTACAACCAAGTTCCTTCTTCATACCATGTAAATTAAACTATACAGAGCAAGTGATCTTCTTTTGCACTGCATGTATGCTTCTGTTCTTGATCCATAATCCAGTGGTGTTGTGAACCTACCCACTACAGCACAATGTCATATTCTGCAATGTCTTAACTATGAACAATGTCATATCATTCTACTACTCCCCCCGTCCCAAAATAAGTCACTCAAGTTTTTACTAGCTTTAGCACAGAGCTAGTGCAAACTTGAGTCACTTATTTTGGGACAGAGGGAGATTATTTAAACCGTCTCTTTATTTGCCAATCTAAAATGGGATAAATTGACAAGACACTAACCATTGATACTTATGAGTTCATGATCTGTGATACAGTGGTGTCGTGAAGCTGCCAACTCCTTCACGATGTCATTTCTTTCCATGTCTTGACCTGAACAATACAATATTGTGTTAATGCAATTTTAAACTGTGTCACTTTATTCGTCAGTAAGAAATATGATGAATTGTCAGCACTGATACTTATATGTGCAAAACATGTCATCTGTCTGCTTGTTTATCTTTCAGAGTGAGGAGGATATAAGTGTTAAACAAGCGCAGTCTCATCAGCTTGCTCAGCTGCTTGCGCTGCAGCTCCGGAGCAGGGCTAACCTTTCTTGAACTCTATTGAAGTGCTGTCGGTTTTGTATATTATTTTGTCGGCGTGTTTATTTGCACTAGTGGCGATCTTTGATGCCGAGTGTATGTAATCTGGTGTCTGCTTGTGCTTTATTATCATAGTGATGAACTTTGATGCCCAGTGGATGTAATATACCATAATTTCTTTATTGTATAGTCTTGGTTTTTTCTTATTCACGATGCTACAGTTATTTAACCGTATATATATCCTGTCTTCACAGTAAACCGGCCAAACTGTAAAATTACGGTTCATAATCGGGCTGTCATGCAATCACTATGTATGATCCGCATCATGGGCCCCGTCATCTTGGTCAGTTAACAGGCCTAAATGTAAACTGGCCCACTAGTAGATTCGGGCCTTTAATAGGCCGAGTAAACCGCCAGCCCTATTTTCGCAAGAAAACTCAATGGGCTATTAGGAGGCTGAAAAGTAGGTTGGGCCTGAAACATGCCGAACAGCTAACTGGCCGGCAGCAGGCCAAAATGGACCCCAGCCCATGATTGTGCCAATCAAATCACGGGCTTTTAACAGGCCAAAATTGTCTCGGTCCCTGTTTGGCCTAATCAGATTATCGGTTGTGAGCAGGCCGGATGCAAACCGGGCCGTAGTTAGGCCCAACTATTTGACACGCTTTTAACAAGCCGGAATAAATATAGGGCCAAAATGTTAAACCGGCCTTTAACAGGCCGAAACTAATACCAGGCCGAATTACTAAATGGGCCTTTAGCAAGTGGGCCCAAAAGCATAGCGTCCAGTTGACGGGCCGAATTTGATATGGGCCATAATTTAGCCTAAAGCCTCTTAAAGGGCCGGACCTGATCTGGGTTGTAATTTGGCCCATAGGCTTTTAACGGGACGGATCTCATATGGGCCTTTCTTAGGCCCAGAACATGGCAGTCTGTTAATGGACCGGATCAAATATGGGACGACATTTGGCCCAAAACATGGCAGTGTGTTAATGGGCCAGCCTACTAGTATCCTCAATATCTTGTGGGCCTTTAGCTGGGCTGGCCCAGTATGGTTGGTGAAATCTCATGGGCCTTTAGCTGGGCCGGGCCATTATGGTCCGCAAAATCTAGTGGGCCTTTAGCTGGGCCGGCCCATTATGGTCCGCAAAATCTCATGGGCCTTTAGCTGGGCCGGCCCATTATGGCCCACAAAATTTCATGGGCCTTTAGCTGGGCCGGCCCTATATGGTCCGCAAAATCTTGTGGTCCTTTAGTTGGGCTGGCCCATTTAAACTTTATGGGCCACTTTTGGGCCGGTCCACTTGTCAACATATCATAGGCGCATCTCGCACATTGGATGAGTGACACCTGTGCCAACGCGGAGCTGACATGTGTTTCCTCCAACCAATGATGATTTTACACGTGGAAAATCCCGATTGGTCCGGGCTATTAATGGGTTATCGGATCCAAAACTGGACCCGATAGCTTAAAAGCATTCCGTTACGATGGATGCCACGTGTCAGTCACGCTTGACGAAAGCACTTCTGTGACGCGCGATTTATCGTCATGGAAGTGGACACTTTCATGATGATAATTTTGGTAATGTCATGGAACACTTCTACGATAGCACAAGTATGACAATATTGATTCTGTCATAAAATCGTCATGGATGTACATGCATGACAGAAAACGTGACCTACTGTGACAAACACGTATCATCACGGAAGTGTATTTTTTTGTAGTGCATACTGCTTACCACCAACGTCTTATTTTCATTTGGCGGTATTGTGGGATGAAGCGGCATGTCCACACACATGAGACCGGTTCCACCGACTAACAACTAGTTTTGCATAAAGGTGGTCCGCGGGTGTCTGTTTCTCCTACTTTAGTTGAATCAAATTGGACTACGACTTTGAAGGAAATATGCCCTAGAGGCAATAATAAAGTTGTTATTTGATATTTCCTTATATAATGATAAATGTTTATTATTCATGCTAGAATTGTATTAATCGGAAACTTGATACATGTGTGAATACATAGACAAAACACCGTGTCCCTAGTATGCCTCTACTAGACTAGGTCGTTGATCAAAGATGGTTAAGTTTCCAAGCCATGGACATGAGTTGTCATTTGAAGAATGGGATCACATCATTAGTGGAATGAAGTGATAGACAAGACCCATCAGTTAGCTTAGCATATTGATCGTTCAGTTTTATTGCTACTGCTTTGTTCATGTCAAATACATATTCCTCAGACTATGAGATTATGCAACTCCCGGACACCGTAGGAATACCTTGTGTGCTATCAAATGTCACAACATAACTGGGTGATTATAAGGATGCTCTACAGGTATCTCCGAAGGTGTTTGTTGGGTTGGCATAGATCAAGATTAGGATTTGGCACTCCGAGTATCGAAGAGGTATCTCTGTGCCCTCTCGGTAATGCACATCATATGAAGCCTTGCAAGCAATGTGACTAATGATTTAGTTGCGGGATGATGCATTATGGAACGAGTAAAGAGACTCGCCGGTAATGAGATTGAACTAGGTATGAAGATACCGACGATCGAATCTCGGGCAAGTAACATACCAATGACAAAGGGAATAATGTATGTTGACATTGCGGGTCGACCGATAAAGATCTTCCTAGAATATGTGGGAACCAATATGAGCTTCCAGGTTCCGCTATTGGTTATTGACCAGAGAGGTGTCTCGGACATGTCTACATAGTTCTTGGACCAGTAAGATCCGCACGCTTAACATTCGATGATGATATGTATGATATGAGTTATGTGTTTTGGTGACCGAAGGTTGTTCATAGTCCCCGATTGAGAGATATGACGAGGAGTCTCAAAATGGTTGAGAGGTAAAGATTTATGGAAGGTGGTATTCGAACACCGGAAGGGTTCCGGAGTGTATCGGGTACAAACAAGAGTACCGGTGGGGTTACCGGAACCCCCCGATGGAAGATATGGGCCATACGGGCCATAGGAGGGAGGCACACCAGCCCACAAGGGGCTGGCGCGCCCACCACCAGGGGGAAACCAAATTGGACAAGGGGTGGGGGCGGCGCCCCCCTTTCCTTCTCCTTCTCCCACTCCTTCCCCCTTTCCCCCTTCGGAAAAAGGAGAGGGGGGGTGAATCCTAGTGGGAGTCCTAGTAGGACTCCCCCCACTTGGGGCGCGCCTAGGCCGGCCTCCTTGTCGGTGTCAAAACCGGCGGATCTCGGGTAGGGGGTCCCGAACTGTGCGTCTTAGGCTAATGGTAACAGGAGGCAAGGGATACAATGTTTACCTAGGTCCGGGCCCTCTCGATGGAGGTAATACCCTACTTCGTGCTTGAATGTTCTTGATGATATGAGTATTACAAGAGTTGATCTATGACAAGATCGTAGAGGCTAAACCCTAGAAGCTAGCCTATGATTATGATTGTTCTTGTCCTATGGACTAAACCCTCCTGAGGGGGCTAGGGTTACACAAAGTCGGTTATAGAGAAGGAGATCTACATATACGAACCGCCAAGCTTGCCTTCCACGCAAAGGAGAGTCCCATCCGGACACGGGATGAAGTCTTCAATCTTGTATCTTCATAGTCCAACAATCCGGCCAAAGTGTATAGTCCGGCTGTCCGAATATCCCCTAATCTAGGACTCCCTCAGTAGCCCCTGATCCAGGCTTCAATGACGATGAGTCCAGCGCGCAGATTGTCTTCGGCATTGCAAGGTGGGTTCCTCCTCCGAATACTCCATAGAAGATTTTGAACACGAAAGTCGTGTCCGGCTCTACAAAATAAATTCCACATACCACCGTAGAGAGAACAATATTCCACAAATATAATCTGCTGACAATCGTTCGTAGCATGACATCACTGTCGGTGTCAAAACTGGCGGATCTCGGGTAGGGGGTCCCGAACTGTGCGTCTAAGGCTAATGGTAGCAGGAGGTAGGGGACACAATGTTTTACCCAGGTTCGGGCCCTCTCGATGGAGGTAATACCCTACTTCGTGCTTGATTGATCTTGATAATATGAGTATTACAAGAGTTGATCTACCACGAGATCGTAGAGGCTAAACCCTAGAAGCTAGCCTATGATTACGATTGTTGTTGTCATACGGACTAAACCCTCCGGTTTATATAGACACCGGAGGGGGCTTGGGTTACAAAAAGTCGATTACAGAGAAGGAGATCTACATATCCAAATCGCCAAGCTTGCCTTCCACGCAAAGGAGAGTCCCATACGGTCATGGGACAGAGTCTTCAATCTTGTATCTTCATAGTCCAATAGTCCAGCCAAAGTGTATAGTCCGACTGTCCGAATACCCCCTAATCCAGGACTCCCTCACTCCCGGCCAGATACTGTGCCCGAACCTCAAATGGTTCTGGATTCAGGTGGGCTGCCCCTCGCTAAGGAGGGTGAGCCACCCGTTATGATGTCCTTTGTCCGACCAGAGGCATCGGACAATGTGCTGGAAGCGCTTCACGGCGCTTCCATTGACGAAGAGCACCGTACTCTTATGAGTATCGTGATTGAGAAGGTTTGGTCCGCCAAAAGCGGATTGACCGAAGCCTGTGCTAGCCTCTTAACATGCTTTGTGGTAAGTAATCATATTACTAAGAAATATCATAGCATAGATGGTAGCCCCTGATACTCTGTTTGGTGTTCGGAAAGAAAGGCCGAACAGAGGATCAAATAACATCCACAGGAGTCTAATCATATGATGTGTATGTGAGTAAGCAGGCGTCGCTGCTGGCTGCTGCCGCCCGTACTGCGGAGGTCTCCGGACTGAGGCGGGTCCTGGGGCGGGCCGAGGAAGAACTCGGCCTTGTGAACAGAGGTAAGTTATACCTCGTCTATGTGTATATATAAAGGAAAACCAATGATGCTAATAATAGCGTTATGAATTTTTAATAGGGGCCACGACTGAAGTGGCGGCCCTAAAGAAAGCGCTATCCGAGGCCAAAGACAAGGCGGCCAGGGAGCGCACTGAGCGCGAAAAGCAGGAGGCTTGGGTAAATGAGGTCCAGCAAGAGCTCGAGGACTTCATCAAAAAATTCGAGTCCCTGGAGCGTGACTCCAAGACGCAAGAGTCCGAGCTTGCGAAGGCCCTCCAGAGCGTGCAAGACGCCAAGGCTGAAGCCCAAAAGGCCCTCCAGGAGATCTAGGAGGCAAAGAAGATAGAGGCGGGTAAGGCATTCATTATGCAAAGCAAGCATGTGAAGGAGAGTTTCCTTTTACTTACCCGAATTCGGAGCTCTCCAGGGGCGTTAGCAGATCTGCCGCGCGGCATATCGGATGATGCGGCGTTCTACCGTGCTGAGGAGGGGAGCTTGACGGAGAAGCTGTTCTGGTCCTAGTATGTTGGGGCCGAACACCCGATGCCCTTGAGCGACCAGCTGAAGCAACTGGTCGAACTACAAAAGGCGGCCGAACTGGCCATTAAGGACCTTATAGTCCGGTTGTGGCCTGGCGAGCCCCTGTCTGGCAGCTACTTCGGCCTTGTAAAGAGGATGGTCAATGCATGTCCGCGGCTTGAAGTCATTAAGCGGTCCATCTGCATTGAAGGTGATCGCAAGGCCTTTGCCCGTGCGGAAGTGCACTGGGGCAAGATGGACGCCAAGAAGCTGGTGATGGAGGGGCCGCCGAAGGGCAAGGAGCACCGTCGCCCTGAGCAGTATTATGAGGGTGTCCTGAAGGGTGTCCGCCTTTTGTGTGGCCGTTAGAAAATCTGAGAGTTGGCCAGTCGTCGGCTTCTGCCCCCATGTAGCTAGTACCAGGGTGTTCGGGATAAATCTAAACACTCTTTGTGCAAATTTTTGGTCCTTTAAGGAGGTGTTTAGCACAACGAACAAGGCAATCAGACTATACATCTTTATCACTCTCACTTAGCCATAGAAGTCTACAATTTTAAATTTTGGCGAAGCCCCTAGTATTCGGAAGGCCGAACTTGGGGCGCTATGCACGCCTAAATCGGACAAGGCCGATTCCTCGCCCGAAGCAGAAAAAATCTTTAAGGATTTGAGACCTCTCGAACAGCGACCAGCTCTCACCGCATCATGACAGTCAGTTTTCGGCTTTCTCTACTGAGGTGCTCGTCCGGAAGAACCGGAACACAATCGCAGTAGTTCTCCCTGCAATACCTTAGCCAATATAGCGGAACGTAAGGTACCAAAACATAGGAGCCGGGAAAACCCAACTATTGACCCAAGACATGATTCGAAGCTGATGCATATAATGCTATAAGTTCAGGGTGCCGCACTGTCGAAAGTGTTCGGACTTATCTTGCCGTGTTATGGGGTACACTGAAGCCCCTGGCGAACTGATCGTACCAAAGTGTACAGATGCAATTTGTGGTGAATAAACAGTCAAGGGAAGATATGAAGAAAATGTAATAATAAACTGATGTTGTATATTTTTCCATTGTTATTCAAATAATATGTCAAAGTGTATGTATACAAGTAGTGTGATGAACAAAGTAGGACTATTTAACATGTCCTAGCCAAGGGTAAGCTGTGTGTGGGTATAAAAACAGGTATAACGATCATTTATCAAGGACCACCTGGGTTTTCCCTTATACGTCAAAGCTTCTTACCTCCTTGGTTCTTCCTTCCTGTGATGAGTCTGATATCCGACTATCTGAAAGGGCTTCCAGAGAATTGAGTCCTGAAAGAAAATGATGAATGAGTACGGGTCCTGGGGCGGTTGAGCCGCAGTGTGGATCGCGTCGTAGCCATGCCTCCGCCTGTGCCCATGGTATTTTTAGTGCGTAATTATGTACGCGCGGCACAAATTTCACCGCTTGACTGGGACTAGGACGGAGGCCGAATTGCTAGTCGAGCTCTAGACGTGCCGGACAATCCTGTTGCGGGGTAGTCCGGACTCGCTTGACGGTGTCCGGGTTCTTCATCGCCAAATTGGCCGTTTGACTAAAAAGGCTGCTTTGTAGTTCTGCCGCGAGGGCCGCTGTGTGCTCCTCCGTACGGAGCGGGTGCTATGTGTTTCCTGTTATAACCCCGCGAGGTCCTGGCATTTTGAGCTTGAGGTATGCGTAGTGCGGTACCACATTGAATCGAGCGAATGCGGTTCATCCTAGTAGGGCATGATAACCACTACGGAAGGGCACGATATAGAAGATTAACTCGCTTCGGAAGTTTTCCGGAGATCTGAAGACTACTTCCAGTGTGATTGAGCCCGTACAACAGGCCTCTACACCTAGTATTACACCTTTAAAGGTGGTTTTGGTGGGTTTGATCCTTGAGGGATCGATGCCCATTTTGCGCACTGTATCCTGATAAAGCAGGTCAGGCTGCTGCCACCGTCCATAAGGACTCGTGTGAGGTGGAATCCGTCAATGATTGGGTCAAGGACCAATGCGGATGAACCTCCATGACGAATACTAGTAGGATGGTCCCTGCGATCGAAAGTGATCGGACAGGAAGACCATGGGTTGAACTTTGGGGCGACTAGCTCCATCGCATAGACGTCCCGTAGTGCACGCTGACGGTGTCCTGGACAAGGGGGTACTCACCACGTCGTCCCCCGATCAGTTAGATTGGGCGAAGGACCCCCATGGCCGTATACTCATGGGACAGTTCGGACAGTTGCCGCATACAAGGAAGATTCCACAAGACTTGGTGATCAAGACAAGGACTCCTCCCCCATCGGCGTATTCAGCTAGGACTCTTGTTACCCTAGGCCTATGGTGCATTATATAAACCGAGGCCAGGCTAGTCGATAGATTATGACATTACTCATCATACCTCTAGGGTTTAGACCACAACATATGATCTCAGGGTAGATCAACTCTTGTAACCCCTATACTCATTATAATCAATCAAGCAGCATGTAGGGTATTATCTCATCAAGAGAGCCCAAAGCTGGGTAAAATCCCGTGTTCATGTTACCATTGATCCTAAGACGCAGAGCTTGGGACCCCCTACCCGAGATCCGCCGATTTTGACACCGACATTGGTGCTTTCATTGAGAGTTCCGCTGTGCGATCGGCGAAAGGATCAATGGCTCGACTGCAGGTCAACTGCAACATCGGTTTCTTCATCACCAGCTCGACTGGTCACCTTGGCTTGACCAAGGACTGCGCCCTACCTCCGATCGTCATGTTCGGATGAGGGCCTTCATCAACATCAACTCCGATCTCTATCAAGATCATGGAGGAGTCATCCATGGAGCTCGGGGGCTCAACGTAAACATTGCCCTCGGGCGACCGTGCTGTTTTTCTGGACAACAAACTCGTATCCGCCGCCACCGCCTCCTCGAGTGTCGCCTAAACGATTGCTTCAGTGGAAGTATGTGGAATTAAGTCTACAACAACCCTGCAAAAATTTCGTCAAGTTCCTATGGAGGAATCTCCGGCAATCTCCGATATACCGGAGCCCTATTGAGTCTGGATGAGAATTCGGACGAGTTTGGAGCGGGGTGTCGAGCATCTAGCTCGGACGTACTTTGGAAGATCCAACCGTTGATCGGCTGTAGAAATTCCCATATCTACCACCTGCCAAAAATTCAGCTCGATCCGACCTTCCAAACTCCGGAAACCATCCGATTAGTGCATCACTTTTTGGATCTGTTTTCTGCACGAGAACGAATCCGACCCGAGTTCATCTCCTTTACAAATGGGATTTCGGACATCCTTTTTTAAGGAGGTTTTCGTATGGGGTATTGTGTTTTATTCTCAAACACATCCCATTAATATTAAAAGGATTTTTACAATATTATCTTCACCATCGCGCCGGTGTCAAACCGGCCCGACAACATCACTCCACAGCGGCCGACCTGCGCTAGACACGTCGTCGCTTTGTTGAGCCGAGCTCAAATTCTTCGGATCATCATCTCGGCCAGCTGAACTATAGTTCAGCATCATGAAGGATAAATCATCACCAATATCGCCGCCCCACGGATTACACGGAGCAGGCACACCGGCATCGCCGCACGGTCACTTCATCGATCCAGCATTGATCGCGTCACAAGCTACGACCAGCATCGGCATGGCCGAGCTGTTGCTTCATCGACCCGATGTCCATCACGCCGAACTACTTCAACACCTCGGCTGAAACATCTCCTCACCGACCTGCTCCGTCTCCTTGCCTGGACTAGGGGCTTTGTCATCCCTTCATCAACTTACCTTGGAGACTCCAGCGTCACCAGCCGACCAGCTTCATCACATTAGCTGGACCACGGGCTTCGCCATGGCGAGCCAACCTTTGCCAGGATCGCTGTGCCATCGCGTCATCACCTATCAGGCAATGGGTGTGCGGATCGAGTCCCAATTTCGGGAGAAACCTTTCTTCGAACCGCTACAACAAATAAGCCAGGTGCTACTAATCCTAGCAATTTTTGCTTGTTTGGGTTCATTTTTCCCAAGGAATTATTACTCCGATTTGTTCCATCATGTGTACACAGGCCTATCTAATGGTGGCCGCATTAGCGACGATTGTGTGGTGGTTCGGTCAGTTTTCGTGCATAGTTCGGCGAACGTCGTATCCGGAACTCGGACCGACCTGTGAATTCGGGCTTTGTCACGCCTTCACTGCGTCACGCCGACGCCCTGCATCGACATTGACCTTGATGCTCAGGCCACATATCTTTCATTATTTCCTTCACATGTGTTAAATAAGTTGAAGAATTTTATATCTATACATATAGCCACTATTATCTTTATTTGTCATTTCTTTTGGTTTGCACTATTTTATCTGTGCAGCCAATCGACTCAGACCTTGGCGCGCCGGCCTGCTCCATTACCGCGGCTGGACTAGGAGCTTCATCTTCTCGGAGTGCCGGACTCTCTGCTCGGCCACCTTGGGACCAGCCCGGGGGCTGGAACCCTGTCCCACATCAAGCTCGGACCGCGTCATCAATGCCGAACATATCAACCAGCTAAGTTGGTTTCATGCTAAAAAACTTTCAGTCTTAAATTTTGTTCGGTTTGAGAAAGCATTATACCTCTTTTGGCACAAAGTTGTTTGTGACAAACTTCCTTGTCCAAACTTTATTTGTGACACATATTCAAATACCCCGTTAATTTGGGGGCTCCCTTGATGGAGCTTTTCCTCTTGCATATGATTATACTTGTACGGTTTCGTTCCTTGTTCGTGTATTACGCCACAATATGCATCATGTTGACTTAAGCGACTTGCAAGCTGGGTTGCCTGGCTCCTATGCTTACCCCTACGTTCCCGATTGTTCGGCTAGGGTGTAAAGGGAGCACCTCTGCGATTATCACGATCGGTTCATCTGAGACTGGGTGAAGCCGAAAGCTAGCTCTCTTACTGTTTTCAACAACGGTCGGCACACAACGGAACTCATGAGTACAAAAAATCTATTGCACAAGTCTCATAATGTCAACAAGCACCGAAGAAAGGCATCGGTGGGGGTACTATTTTCTTCGATGATGCTTCTTACACTTTATTAGTAATATAGCATAAGTTCCCTGAGCGCGCTTTGTCTATTACAGCCTTATGGCCTGATTGCCTGGTTAGCGGAAACACCGTCGATACTCTCGACAGGTGGAGTACATAACACTTTTCGGTCGTCGACCAAAGAGGGAGAAGCCGACGGTCGGTTAAGACGCGTATAAAGTTCGGGTGAACATAGACATGATACAAGTACTTCAGTACATACAATCATTTTACATAAAATTATTTTACCCAAATTACTTGGGGACTCTTAAATTTATGTGAGTTGTTCTATAATAAGTGTTCTTCTTCTTAGTCTTGCAAAGTCTTTTTTCTCTCACTTCTTTTTTCGATGGGAGTGTGCGGTCAATAGCCGGGGAGCCTAATTTCTCTATCAAAGCCGCTCTAAACTGGCCCAACGAGAAGTACTCCGCCTTGGGGATAGGAGGTTGAAGCCATAGGCTGACCCGCTTGAAGTCTTGAGATAAGATGTGTCATGTTAAAGCACGACAGAAGCACAATTTTTTTTCTAAAGACCAATTTTCGGATTGGCACCGAACACTTCATCTAGTTTGGACGTCAAGTTTTTACTGATGTTTTTTGGTTTTCCAATCCTATGGCACTTTTCAACTAGTTGTGTGTTTTCCGCATAAGTCTCGCAGTGCAACGCCGGACACCTTTAGAGATTCGGCAAAAATTCTCGGATATTGCTATATATGCATCGGTTTCAAATTGTGTCTTCGGTCGATAGTTGTGTTGCCCGGCTCCTGTGCTTGTCTCCTACATTCCACTTTGTTCGGTTAGGTGTGCAAAAGGAGAACCATTGCGATTGTGCTTCCAGCTCGCATGGTTAAGCACCTAGGTGGAGAAAGCCAAAAACTGACTTCCACAATAAAGCATAAACTGGTCAGCGATCCGATGACTATGTTAAATGATGGGCCGTTCATAACATTGGCCGAAGTGTTTACGGCTTGACCTAGGCTGTCGCTGAACACTAACTGGGGGGCTACTTGCTGGCCTCCCAACTTTAAGCTCCTATGACTAAGTGAAAGTCATAAAGCCCGCATACCTGATTGCCTCGTTTTCGCCAACACAACCGCCTTCGGGCACCGAGATGTCGGCTAAGGGTTGTTTTGTTATTACGGAAACATCCTGCGTAGCATCTACAAGGGTAGAAGCCGACGATGGGCCACTTTTAGATTATAAACGGTCGCAACGGAAGTGAAAATTTGGGTTCATCTAGACCACAGAGTTTGGAAGCTTTTTCTGAACTAAATCCTCAGTATTTTCCTCCCACAACCGATTGGAGTTGAGGTTTCATGATCATGCTTAGCATGACAACCCAAAGAAAGGAACCGATAGCGGGACTATTTTCTTTGGACGATGTTTCTTATGTTAAACAATAATATAACATGTCTCTCTTCGTACCTTTGTTTGTAAAACCATATGGCCGGATTGCCTTGTTGGCCGCAAATCTTTGCCCTCATAAAGGCTTTATATAGTGGGACAAACACTCCCCGGCTACTGGCCGAGGAGGTTGAAAACGATGTTTAGACTTGAATAATTGTTATTTGGTGCCAGCTTTGAGCATGAACATTATATCTGGATCTTGTTTAGTGCGAGACGGTTATTCATATAAATCAAAGAATAATGGTTATTCTAATTATATGAGTAATATCTTTTATGTTCATGAACCCTTGAAGAGTGGTCTATTTCTGTTGAATATTGATCGCGGTGATACACATATTCATAATATTGATGCCAAAAGATGCAAAGTTGATAATGATAGTGCAACTTATTTGTGGCACTGTCGTTTGGGTCATATCGGTGTAAATCACATGAAGAAACTTCATAAAGATGTACTTTTGGAATCACTTGATTATGAAACATTTGATACTTGCGAATCGTGCCTTATGGACAAGATGACTAAAACTCCGTTCTCCTGAACAATGGAACGAGATAATGACTTATTGGAAATAATACATACTAATGTATGCAGTCCAGTGAGTGTTGAGGCTTGTGGTGGGTATCGTTATTTTCTGACCTTCACGGATGATTTGAGCAGATATGGGTATATCTACTTAATAAAACACAAGTCTGGAAAAATTGAAAAGTTCAAAGAATTTCAGGCTGAAGTGGAGAATCATCGTAACAAGAAAATAAAGTTTCTACGATTTGATCGTGGAGGAGAATATTTGAGTTACGAGTTTGTCCTTCATTCAAAACAATGTGGAATAGTTTCACAGTTCACGCCACCTGGAACACCACAACGTAATGGTGTATCCAAACATCGTAACCGCACTTTATTAGATATGGTGCGATCTATGATGTCTCTTACCAATTTACCACTATCGTTTTGGGGTTATGCATTAGAGACAGCTGCATTCACATTAAACAGGGCTCCATCAAATTCTATTGAGACGACACCATATGAACTATGGTTTGGCAACAAACCTAAGCTGTTGTTTCTTAAAGTTTCGGGATGCGATGCTTATGTCAAAAGGCTTCAGCCTGATAAGCTCGAACCCAAATTGGAGAAGTGCATCTTCATAGGATATCCTAAGAAAACATTTGGGTACACCTTCTACCACAAGTCCGAAGGCAAGATTTTTGTTGCTAAGAATGGAACCTTTCTAGAGAAGGAATTTCTCTTGAAAGAAGTGAGTGGGAGGAAAGTTGAACTTGATGAGGTAATTATACCTACTCTCAATTTGGAAAGTAGCTCATCCGAGAAATCTGTTCCTGTGATGCCTACACCAACTCGAGAGGAAGCTAATGATAAAGATCATGAAACTTCAGTTCAAGTTGCTACAGAACCTCGTAGGTCAAACAGATTACGATCCGCACTACAGTGGTACGGTAATCCCGTTCTGGAGGTCATGTTACTTCACCATGATGAACCTATGAACTATGAAGAAGCTATGATGAGCCCAGATTCCGATAAATGGCTTGAGGCTATGAAATCTGTGATAGAATCCATGTATGAGAACAAAGAGTGGACTTTGGTGGATCTGCCCGATGATCAGTGACCCATAGAGAATAAATGGATCTACAAGAAGAAGATTGATGTTGATGGTAATGTTACTGTCTATAAAGCTCGACTTGTTAAAAAAGGTTTTCGACAAGTTCAAGGAGTTGACTATGATGAGACTTTCTCACCGATAGTGATGCTTAAGTATGTCCAAATCATGTATTATTGCCGCCTTGTATGATTATGAAATCTGGAAAATGGATATCAAAACTTCATTCCTTAGAGGATTTCTTAAAGAAGAGTTGTATATGATGCAACCAGAAGGTTTTGTTGATCCTAAAGGTGCAAACAAAGTGTGCAAGCTCCATTGATCCATTTATGGACCAGTGCAAGCATTTTGGAATTGGAATATACGCTTTGATGAGGTGATCAAAGCATATGGTTTTATACACACTTTTGGAGAAGCGTGTAATTACACTAAAGTGAGTGGGAGCTCTATAGCATTTCTAATATTATATGTGGATGACATAGTTGATTGGAAACGATATAGAATTTCTGGATAGCATCAAAGGATACTTGAATAAGAGTTTTTCAATGAAATACCTTGGTGAAACTACTTATATATTGGGCATCAAGATCTATAGAGATAGATCAAGACACTTGATAGGACTTTTACAAAGCACATACCTTGATAAAGTTTTGAAGAAGTTCGAAATGGATCAGTCAAAGAAAGTGTTCTTGCCTATATTACAAGGTGTGAAGTTGAGTCAGACTCAATGCCTGACCATTGCAGAAGATAGAGAGAAAATGAAAGTCCTTCCTATGCCTCAACCATAGGTTCTATCATGTATGCTATGCTGTGTACCAGACCTGATGTGTGCCTTGCTATAAGTTTAGCAGGGAGGTACCAAAGTAATCCAGGAGTGAATCACTGGACAGCGGTCAAGATCATCTTGAAGTGCCTGAAAAGGACTAGGGATATGTTTCTCGTTTATGGAGGTGACAAAGATCTTGTCGTAAGTGGTTACATCGACGCTAGCTTTGAAAATGATCTGGATGATTCTAAGTCACAATCCGGATACGTATTTTTATTCAATGGTGGAGCTGTTAGATGGTGCAGTTCCAAGCAGAGTGTCATGGCAGGATCTACGTGTGAAGCGGAATACATAGCTGCTTCAGAAGCAGCAAACAAAGGAGTCTGGATGAAGGAGTTCATATCCGATCTAGGTGTAATACCTAGTGCATCGGGTCCCATGAATTTTTTTTGGAACAATACTGGAGCAATTGCCTTGGCGAAGGAATCCAGATTTCACAAGAAGACCAAACACATCAAGAGACGCTTCAACTTCATCCGAGATTTGGTCAAGGAGGAAGACATAGACATTTGCAAAATACATACAGATCTGAATGTGGCAGACCCTTTGACTAAGCCTCTTCCATAAGCAAAACATGATCAGCACCAAGACTCCATGGGTGTTAGATTCATTACAATGTAATATAGATTACTGACTCTAGTGCAAGTCGGAGACTGAAGAAAATATGCCCTCGAGGCAATAATAAATTTAGTATTTTATATTTCCTTATATCATGATCAATGTTCATTATTCATGCTAGAATTTTATTAACCGGAAACTTGATACATGTGTCAATACATAGACAAAACACATTGTCCCTAGTATGCCTCTACTAGACTAGCTCGTTGATCAAATATGGTTAAGTTTCCTAGCCATGGACATGAGTTGTCTTTTGATGAACATGATCACATCATTAGTGGAATGATGTGATGGAGAAGACTCATTCGTTAGCTTAGCATAATGATCGTTTAGTATTATTGCTACTGCTTTCCTAATGTCAAATACATATTCCTCAGACTATGGGATTATGCAACTCCCGGACACCGGAGGAATACCTTGTGTGCTATCAAACATCACAACGTAACCGGGTGATTATAAAGATGCTCTATAGGTATCTCCGAAAGTGTTTGTTGGGTTGGCATAGATCGAGATTAGGATTTGTCACTTCGAGTATCGGGGAGGTATCTCTGGGCCCTCTTGGTAACGCACATCATATGAAGCCTAGCAAGCAATGTGACTAATGAGTTAGTTGTGGGATGATGCATTATGGAACAAGTAAAGAGACTTGCCAGTAACGAGATTGAACTAGGTATGAAGATACCGACGATCGAATGTCGGGCAAGTAACATACTGATAGCAAAGGGAATAATGTATGTTAACATTGTGGTTTGATCGATAAAGATCTTCATAGAATATGTGGGAACCAATATGAGCATCCAGGTTCCTCTATTGGTTATTGACCGGCGAGGTGTCTCGGTCATGTCTACATAGTTCTTGAACCCGTAGGGTCCGCATGCTTAACGTTTGATGACGATATGTATTATATGAGTTATGTGTTTTTGTGACCGACGGATGTTCGGAGTCCCGGATAAGATCAAGGACTTGAGGACGAGTATCGAAATGGTCGAGAGGTAAAGATTGATATATTGGAAGGTGGAATTCTAACACCGGAAGGGTTTCGGAGTGTATCGGGTACAAAACGGAGTACCGGAGGGGTTACCGGAACCCCCCGGTGGAAGATATGGGCCATATGGACCATAGGAGGGAGGCACACCAGCCCACAAGGGGCTGGTGCGCCCCCTCTCGGTTTCAAAACAAGCGGATCTCGGGTAGGGGGTCCCGAACTGTGCTTCTAAGGCTAATGGTAACAGGAGGCAGGGGACACGATGTTTACCCAGGTTCGGGCCCTCTCGATGGAGGTAATACCCTACTTCCTGCTTGATTGATCTTGATGATATGAGTATTACAAGAGTTGATCTACCACGAGATCCTAGAGGCTAAACCCTAGAAGCTAGCCTATGATTATGATTGTTTTTATGGTCTATCGACTAGCCTGGCCTCGGTTTATATAATGCACCAGAAGCCTAGGATAACAAAAGTCCTAGACGAATACGCTGGTGGGGAGGAGTCCTTGTCTTGATCACCAAGTCTTGTGGAATCTTCCTTGTATGCGGCAGCTATCCGAACTGGGGCATGAGTATACAGCCATGGGGGTCCTCGGCCCAATCTAACTGATCGGGGGACGACGTGGTGAGTACCCCCTAGTCCAGGACACCGTCAGCAGCCCCCTGAACCGGTCTTCAAGTTGGCGACGCTCCTCGATTCTTCCGAACTGTTCTTCATCTTCGGTTGTTGGTCTTGAAAACTGGTTCAACAAATCTTCTCATCTTCGATCTTAAGGATCGCCGAAGTAAATCCGAAGAGTTTACACGTCGAGTATCCGAGGAGCCCCTTTAAGTTCTCGGCCTTTATCATGCCTTGTTATTTTTATGCCACACCTCGGGTTTGAAGTTGTTCCTAGGCGGCAGTGTCCTCTTGCGTCCGAGCTCCAACGCCGAACTGCATTCGAGGTGTCTTTTGCAGCCGAGCACCAACGTCGGACTGCTGCTGAGCTCCAACGCTGGAATGTATCCGACCTCCAACACCGGACAGTGTCCAAGCTCCAATTCCGAAATGTATCCGAGCTCCAACGCCGGATTATATCTGAGATATCATAGATCACCTTGGTTCAAAAAGGTCTGAAGGACTTTTAGCCGAGCTTAATGTTGGAAATGCCCGCTATGGAGCCAGCCACTAGCGCCCGACCTTTATGCGGGATTACTTCTGAGGTGGTGCACCACCTTGGCCATGGGCTGATTTTTATGAATTTAATTCCGAATTGTGCAATGTAATCTCTGACAAGATGTATGGCCAGTAGTCCTCAAGGTGCGTGTTGGCCTAATATCCGGGATGCACCTCAAGGAAAGAATAAGGCCGCTGACCCTAGTAGCCCTGAGACTCAGGTCGATTCGTAAAATCACCCTGAGGATCAATTCCCATCTCGGCAGCATACCTAGGAATAAAAACGCTGTGTGCAAAGTCCTCGAGACTTAGGTTGGGTGCGGCCGACCAACCTGAGGATAATAATCTCCTCTAAAACTATATTGCACTTTAAATTTTCTGCATTGGATTGTCAATGCAGTAGCCCCCGAGCCACTGGTCGGGTGGCAACACCAGATCAGGGGATCGATGTACCCCTTTAATATTTGTAAACGATAAGCACGAAGCCCAGTAGCCCCCTAGCCTTAATGTGGGCATGGGTGGCCGAATTAAGGATCGATATCCATAGTAAAATCACAAATTATGTGTAATCATTCTATGTATCCAAGTACTTTAGATCATTAATGCTCAGATCCGCATTGTAAAAAACTTTGTTGACCGACCATCGGCTTCCACCTCCTTGGCCAGCAGCTGAGGAGTGCTTGTCCTACTTTATGAAGCCTTTATGAGGGCAAAGATTTACGACAAACAAGGCAATCCGGCCATACGGTTTTATAAACAAAGGTACGCGGAGAGATATGTTATATTACTTTTTAACGTAGGAAACATCTTCCAGAGAAGATAGTCCCGCTATCGGTTCCTTTCTTGGGGTTGTCATGCTAAGCATGATCATGAAGCCTCAACTCCGATCAATGTGGGAGGAAAATATTGAGGACTTAGTTCGGGGAAAGTTCCCGAACTCTATGGTATTAATGAACCAAAATTTTAACTTCCGTCGTTGCCGACCAATGTGATCCTTTATGATTGCTAGCTTTCGGCTTCACCTAGTCTGAGGTACTAACTCAGATCACCCGGTAGTAACAATCACAGAGGTGCTCCCTTTACCGCCTAGCCGAACAATCGGGAACGTAGGGGTAAGCACAGGAGCCAGGCAACCCAGCTTGGCCAAAATATTAAGTCAAATTGATGCATATTTATGGCTTTATAACGATAATTATGGAAGGCAACGATTGTATAATGAATACAAATGCTGATGATATATACTTACTTTGACTCCATTGCGACTGTTTATCAGTTGAAAGTAGCCCATCGTCGGCTTCTACCCCTTTGTGGATACTATGCAGGGTATTTCTGCAATAACCAGCCAACCCTTAGCCGACGTCCCGGTGCCCGGATGCGGTTGTGTTAGCGTAAACAAGGCAATCAGATATCTTGGCTTTATAACTTTCACTTCGTCATAGGAGCTTTAAACTGGGGAAGCTAGCTACGAGCCCCCGGTTAGTGTTCGGCGACAGCTGAAGTCAAGCCGTAAACACTTCGGCCAATGTTATGAACGGCCCATCATTTAACACGCTCATCGGATCACTGACCAG
Organism: Triticum dicoccoides; assembly: GCF_002162155.2. Lineage (NCBI taxonomy): Eukaryota > Viridiplantae > Streptophyta > Magnoliopsida > Poales > Poaceae > Triticum > Triticum dicoccoides. The sequence continues at coordinate 677,248,041 of NC_041385.1, read as the reverse complement.
TTTGCGCTTATTGTGACAGTCAGTTTTCGGCTTTCTCCACTAACGTGCTTAACCATGCGAGATGGAAGCACAATCGCAGTGGTTCTCCCATTGCACACCTGGCCAAACAAAGCAGAACGTAGGAGGCAAGCACAGGAGCCGGGCAACCCAACTATTGACCGAAGACACAATTCGAGACCGATGCATATATAGCAATATCCGAGAATGTTTTTGCCGAATCTGTAAAGGTGTCCGACGTTGGACTACGAGACTTATGCTGGAAACACACAAATAGTTTAAAAGTGCCAAAAGCTTGGAAAACCAAAATACGTCAGTAAAAACATGACGCCCGAACAAGATCAAGTGTTCGGTGTCAATCCGAGAATTGGAAAAAAATTGTGCTTCTGTGGACCAAGAAGAAAACACATTTACAACTCATATATAAATTTTAAGAGCCCCCAAGTGACTTGGGCAAAAGGATTTTATGTATAATGATTGTATGTACCGAAGTACTTATATCATATTTGTGTTCACCCAAACTTTATACGCGTCTTAACCGACCCTCGGCTTCTCCCTCTTCTGTCAAGGACCGAAAAGTGTTATGTACTCCCCCTATCGAGAATATCATTGGTGTTCCCGATAACCAGGCAATCAGGCCATAAGGCTGTAATAGACAAAGCGCGCTCAGGGAACTTATCCTATATTACCGACGAAGTGTAAGAAGCATCTTCGAAGAAAATAGTACCCCCACCGATACCTTTCTTCGGTTGCTCCTTATTATTATGAGACTTGTGCAATAGATTTTTTGTACTCATCAGTTCCACTGTGTGCCAACCATTATTGAAAAAAGTAAGAGCGCTAGCTTTCGGCTTCAGCCAGTTTGAGGTCCGGCTCGGATGACCAGATCGTGATAATTGCAGAGGTGCTCCCTTTACTCCCTAGCCGAACAATCGGGAACGTAGGGGTAAACACAGGAGAAAGGTAACCCAGCTTGCAAATCGCTTAGGTCAATATGGTGCATATTGTGGCGTAATACACGAACAGGGAATGAAGCCGTACAAGTATAATCATATGCAAGAGGAAAGGCTCCATCAAGGGAGCCCCCAAATAAATGGGGTATTTGAATATGTGCGTCACAAACAAAGTTTTGACAAGGAACTTTGTCACAAACAACTTTGTGCCAAAAAGTATAATGCTTGGTCGAACCGAACAAAATTTAAAACTGAAAGTTTTTGAGTATGAAAGCAACTTAGCTGGTTAATGTGTTTGATGTTGATGATGCGATTCGGGCTTGTGGCGGGATGAAGACGCCCATTGAACCGACAAGGTTCGCAGTCCTCGGCATGGCCGAGATCCCAGCCCCAGGCCCGAGATACCCGAGCAAGGAGTTCGGCATTCCGGAGTAGTGACCACGTAACGCGGTCAAAATCGATTACCTGCACACATAAAACAGTGTGGTCCAGGAAATAATAATAATATATATAATCCTTGAATAATTGCTTTACGCAAGAATAATTTATTTAAAGAGATGTGGCCTGGCGCTGAAGCCAATGTTGATGCAGGGCGTCGGCGTGACGCGATGAAGGCGTGACAAAGCCTGAATTTGCAGGGTGGTCTGAGTTTCGAATGCGGCGTTTGCCGAACTATGTACATAAACTGACCGACCAACCACGTGACCGTTTTTAATGTGGCCGCCATTTGATAGACCTGTGTACAGATGATGGAACAGACCAGAGTAACAATTCCTTCAGAAAAATAAGCCCAACAAGCAAAAATTGTTAGGATTAATAGCACCTGGTTTATTTGTTGTAGTAGTCCGAAGAAAAGCGACTCCCAAAATTTGAATCGGTCCGCACACCCATTTCCCGATGGGCGATAAAGCAACGGCATGGCGATGCTGGCAAAGGTTGGCTTGCCGAGGCAAAGCCCCCGGTCCAGCTAACGTGACGAAGTTGGTCGGCTGGTGACGCCAAAGTCACCGGAGTATGTTGATGAAGAAATAGCCAAGTCCCCGGTCTAGTCGAGGTGAGGGAGCAGGCCGGTGAGGAGTTGTTGCAGCTGCCATGTCAGCCGAGGTGTTGAAGTAGTTCGGTGTGATGGACATTGGCTTGAAGAGGCAACAGTGCGGCCATGCCGACCTAGGTCGTAACTTGTGCCGCGTCCAATGCTGGTTTGATAGAGTGACCATACGGTGATGCCGGTGTGCCTGCTCCGTGTAATCCATGGGGTTTATCCATGGCAATTCTGAACTCTTATTCGGCTCGCCGAGGTGAGGATCCGAAGAAGTTGAGCTCAGCTCAAAAAGCGACGACATGTCTAGCGCAGATCGGCAGCCGTGGAGCTATATTGCCGGACTGGTTTGACACCAGCGTGATGGCGAAGATTACCTCAGAGGAGGATTAAAATTTTATGGGCACGTGTTTAAAAACAATGCACAATACCTTAGAAGAAAATTCCTTTAAAAAGGTTGTCAAATATTACGTTCATAAAGAAACATGAATTTGGGTCGGATCCATATTCACGCAGGAAACAGATCTGAAAAGTGATGCACTAATCGGAAGGTTTCCGGAGTTTGGACGGTCGGATCGAGCTGAAATTTTGAGGGGTGGTAGATATGGGAATTCCGCACAAAATGAACAGCTGGATCGGCCAAAAGACCTCCGAGCTGGGCTCTGGAGGCCATGCCTTAAATCATCCAGATTCCCGTCCAGGTTTGACATGGCTCTGGTATATCGGAGATTGCCAGAGATTCCTCCATCAGAACTTGACGAAATTTTACAGGGTTTTTGTAGACCCAATTACGCACAATCCCACCGAAGCAATCGTTAAAACGACACTCGAGGAGGCGATGGCAGCGGATACAAGTTCGCTGTCCAGAAAAACAGCACGGTCGCCCGAGGGCAATGTTGACGTTGAGCACCCGAGCTCCATGGATGATTCCTCCATGATCTTGGTAGAGATCGGACTGGGTGTTGATGAAGGCCCTCGTCCGAACATGACGATCATAGGAAGGGCACAGTCCTCGGTTAAGCCAAGGTGACCAGTCGAGCCGGTGACAAAGATGTCGACGTCGCAGTTAATCTGCAGACGAGCCATTGATCCTTTTGCCGATCACACAGCGGAACTCTCAATGAAAGCACCAATGTTAGTGTCAAACCCGGCGGATCTCGAGTAGGGGGTCCCGAACTGTGCGTCCAAGGTTAATGATAACATGAGGCAGGGGACATGATGTTTCCCTAGGTTCGGGCCCTCTCGATGGAGGTAATACCCTACTTCCTGCTTGATTGATCTTGATGATATGAGTATTACAAGAGTTGATCTACCACGAGATCGTAGAGGCTAAACCCTAGAAGCTAGCCTGTGATTATGATTGTTTTTATGGTGTATCGACTAGCCTGGCCTCGGTTTATATAATGCACCAGACGCCTAGGATAACAAGAGTCCTAGCCGAATACGCCGGTGAGGAGGAGTCCTTGTCTTGCTCACCAAGTCTTGTGGAATCTTTCTTGTATGCGACAACTGTCCGAATTGGCCCATGAGCATATGGCCATGGGGGTCCTCGGCCCAATCTATCTAATCGAGGGACGACGTGGTGACTACCCCCTAGTCCAGGACACCGTCACCCCCACCAGGGGGAAACCAAATTGGACAAGGGGTGGGGGCGGCGTCCCCCCTTTCCTTCTCCTACTCCCTCTCCTCCCCCCGTTCCCCCTCCGGAAAAAGGAAAGGGGGGGCGAATCCTAGTGGGAGTCCTAGTAGGATTCCCCCAACTTGGGGCTCGCCTAGGCCAGCCTCCTCTCCCTCCCTCCTTAATTTACGGTGGGCGCCCCTAGGAGACACAACAATTGCTCTTAGCCGTGTGCAGTGCCCCCTCCATAGTTTATGCCTCCGGTCATATTCTCGCCGTGCTTAGGCGAAGCCCTCCACGGATCACATCACCATCACCATCACCATGCCATCATGCTGACGGAACTCATCTACTCCTTCGACCCCCTACTGGATCAAGAGCTCGAGGGATGTCATCACGCTGAAAGTGTGGAGAACTAGGAGGTGTCATACGTTATGTACTTGATCGGTTGGAATGAGAAGACGTTCGACTACATCAATAGTGTTGAGAAAACGCTTATGCCTTCGGTCTACGAGGGTACATGGACACACTCGCCCCCTCTTGTTGCTATGAATCCCCTAGATAATCTTGTGTGAGCGTAGGAATTTTTTTGAAATTGCATGCTACGTTTCCCAACATGCCGGTCCTTGAAGAAGGTTAAAACAAAAAACTTGATGCATCACCATTGTGGTTTTATGCGCAGGTAAGAACGGTTCTTGCTAGAAGCTTGTAGCAGCCACGTAAAACTTGCAACAACAAAGTAGAGGATGTCTAACTTGTTTTTGCATGGCATGTTGTGATGTGATATGGTCAAGATATGATGTGATATATGTTGATGTATGAGATGATTAATGACCCACAACTATATGGGGTCAATTGTAGCCTTTTCGATAAGTAAGAGTGTCGAACCAACAAGGAGCAGAAGGAAATGACAAGTGGTTTTCAGCAAGGTAATGTCTACAAGTGCTAAAATTGTAAGTAGAGGAGTAGTTTGATAGCAAGATAATTTGTAACGAACAAGTAACGATAGTAGTAAAAAAAGTGCAGCAAGGTAGCCCAATCCTTTTGAGGCAAAGGAAAGGCCAAAATGGTCTCCTATGATAAGCAAAGTGTTCTTGAGGGTACATGGGAATTTCATCTAGTCACTTTCATCATGTTAGCTTAATTCGTGTTCACTACTTTGATGATTTGATATGTGGGTGGACCGGTGCTTAGGTGTTGTTGTTACTTGAACAAACCTCCTACTTATGATTAACCCTCTCGCAAGCATCCACAACTACGAGAAAAGTATTAAGAATAAATTCTAACCATAGCATTAAACTTTTGGATCCAATCGGTCCCTTACGGAATAACACATAAACTATGGTTTAAGCTTTTGTCACTCTTGCAACCCACCATCTAATAACTACTCCACAATGCATTCCCTTAAGCCCAAATATTCTGAAGTGTCATGTAGTCAACATTCACATGACACCACTAAGAGAATGACAACATACATATCATCAAAATATCAAACACATATCAAGTTCACATGATTACTTGCAACATGATTTCTCCCGTGACCTCAAGAATGAAAGTAACCACTCACAAATGATAATCATGCTCAAGATAAGAGGGGTATTAAATAGAATAATGGATCTGAACATATAATTTCCACCAAATGAAACATATAGTAATCAACTACAAAGATGTAATCAACAATACTAGTCACCCACAAGCACCAATCTATAGTTCTGGTACAAAGACTGAACACAAGAGATGAAATAGGGTTTGAGAGGAGTTGGTGATGTTGAAGATGTTGATGAAGATAGCCTTCCCTAAGATGGGAGACTTGTTGGTGCTGATGATGACAATGACTTCCCCCTCCTGGAGGGAAGTTCCCCCGGCGGAATCGCTCCATCGGAGGGCAAAAATGCTCCTGTCCAAGTTCCGCCTCGAGGCGGCGGCGCTTCGTCGTGAATGTACTCTCCTTATTTTTTCTAGGTCAAAATGACTTATATACTAGAAGAGGGGCACCGAAGGTGGGCCGAGGAGGGCAGCACCCACCAGGGTGCGCATGGGCCTCCTGGCGCGCCCAGGTGGGTTGTGCCCACCTGGTAGGCTCCCCTGGTACTTATTTGCTCCAATAATTCTTAAATATTCCATAAAAATCCTCGGGAAGTTTCAGCTCATTTGGAGTTGTGCATAATAGGTAGCTTGATGTAGCTTTTTCAGGTCCAGATTTCCAGCTGCCAGAATCCCCCCCCTTTGTGCATACCTTTCATATTATGAGAGAAAAGGCATTAGAATTACTGCAAAAAGCATTATTATACAATAAAACAACATAAATAACAGTAGGAAAACATGATGCAAAATGGACGTATCAATGATCATGTTTTGTAATATCGACAACCGGCAGGAGCCTTAGGGTTGTCTCTTTATTGTATGAAGTGCAAGCGCCATGTAATTGCTTTACGTTATCACTATGCGTTAGTGATAATTGTAGAAGAAATAATTGGGATGACGACCTTGATGCAATGACGCTACAATGGAGATCAAGGTGTCAAGCAGGTGACGATTGAGATCATGACGTTGCTTTGGAGATGGAGATCAAAAGCGCAAGATGATGATGGCCATATCATGTCACATATTTTGATTGCATGTGATGTTTATCTTTTATGCATCTTATTTTAACGATGGTAGCATTATAAGATGATCCCTTCACTAAATTTCAAGATATAAGTGTCCTCCCCGAGTATGCACCACTGTGAAAGTTCGTCGTTTCAAGACACCACATGATGATCGGGTGTCATAGACTCTACGTTCACATACAATGGGTGTAAGACAGTTTTGCACAAGCAGAATACTTGGGTTAAATTTGACGAGCCTAGCATGTACAGACATGGTCTTGGAACACTGGATACTGAAAGGTCGAACATGGGTCATATAGTAGATATGATCAACATAGAGATGTTCACCATTCATGACTACCCCATCCCATGTGATGATCAGACATGGGTTAGTTGATTTGGATCATGTATCACTTAGAAAACTTGAGGGATGTTTATTTAAGTTGGAGTTCATTAGTAATTTGATTAATTGAACTTAATTTATCATGAACTAAGTCCTAATAGTATTTGCCTATCTATGTTGTAGATCAATAGCTCGCAATATAGCTCCCCTATTTTTCGATATGTTCCTAGGGAAAAATAAGTTGAAAGATGGTAGTAGCAATGATGCGGATTGGGTCAACAATCTGAGGATTATCATCATTGTTGCATAGAGGAATTATGTGCTTGATGCACCACTAGGTGACAGACCTATTGCAGGAGCAGATGCGGGCGTTATGAACATTTGACAAAGCTCGGTATGATGACTACTCGATATTTTAGTGTGCCATGCTTTACGGCTTAGAACTGAGACTTCAAATTTTTTTGAATGCCACAGAGCATATGAGATGTTCCAAGAGCTGAAATTGGTATTCTAGACTCATGCCCGTGTCGAGAGGTATGAGACCTCTGACAAGTACTTTGCCTACAAGATGGAAGAGAATAGCTCAGCCACTGAGCATGTGCTCAGAATGTCTGGGTACTACAATTGCTTGAATCCAGTGGGAGTTAATCTTCCAGATAAGATAGTGACTGCCAAGAGTTCTCTAGTTACTATCACCAAGCTACTAGAACTTTGTGATGAACTATAATGTGAAAGGGATGACGAAAACAACTCCCAAGATCTTCGCGAAGCTGAAACCGATGAAGGTAGAAATCAAGAAAGAGCATCAAGAGGTGATGGTTGACAAAACCACTAGTTTCAAGAAAAAGGGTGAGGGACAGAAAGGGAACTTCAAGAAGAACAGCAAACAAGTTTCCGCTCCAATGAAGAAGCCCAAAGCTAGCCCCATGCCTGAAACTAAGTGCTTCTACTACAAAGGAAATGGTCACTGGAAGCGGGACTGCCCCAAATACTTGGCAGATAAGAAGGATGTCAAAGTGAACAAAGTATATTTGATATACATGTTATTGATGTGTACTTTACTAGTGTTCATAGTAGCCCCTGGGTATATGATACCAATACAGTTGCTAAGATTAGTAACTCAAAACAGGAGTTGCAAAATGAACAGAGACTAGTTAAGGGCGAGGTGACGATGTGTGTTGGAAATGATTCCAAGGTTGATAAGATCGCCATCGCACACTCCCTCTACCTTCGGGATTATTGTTGGGCTTAAATAAATGTTATTTGGTGTTTGCGTTGAGCATGAATATGATTGGATCATGTTTACTACGATACGGTTATTAATTTAAAGTCAGAGAATAATTGTTGTTTTGTTTACATGAATAAAACCTTCCATGGTCATACACCCAATGTAAATGGTTTATTGAATCTTGATCGTAGTGATACACATATCCATAATATTGATGCCAAAAGATGCAAAGTTTATAATGATAGTGCAACATATTTGTGGCACTACCATTTAGGTCATATTGGTCTAAAGCGCATGAAGAAACTCCATACAGATGGACTTTTGGAATCACTTGATTATGAATCATTTGATATTTGCAAACCATGCCTCATGGGCAAGATGACTAAAACTCCATTTTCCGGAACAATGGAGCGAGCTAATGACTTATAAGAAATAATAATACCATTATATGCGGTCCGATGAGTGTTGAGGCACGCGGCGGCTATCATTATTTTCTGACCTTCATGGATGATTTGAGCAGATATGGGTCTACTTAATGAAAAGTTCAAAGAATTTCAGAGTAAAGTGGAGAATCATCGTAACAAGAAAATAAAGTTTCTATGATTTGATCGCGGAGGCGAATATTTGAGTTACAAATTTGGCCTTCATTTAAAACAATGTAGAATTGTTTCACAACTCATGCCACCTGGAACACCATAGTGTAATGGTGTGTCCGAATGTTGTAACCGTACTTTATTAGATATGGTCTGATCTATGATGTCTCTTACCGATTTACCACTATCATTTTGGGGTTATGCATTAGAGACAACCGCATTCACGTTAAATAGGCTACCGTCTAAATCCGTTGAGACGACACCGTATGAACTGTGGTTTGGCAAGAAACCTAAGTTGCCGTTTCATAAAGTTTGGGGATGTGACGCTTATGTCAAAAGGCGTAAGCCTGATAAGCTCGAACTTAAATCGGAGAGGTGCGTCTTCATAGGATACCCTAAGGAAACTATTGGGTACACCTTCTACCATAGATCTGAAGGCAAGATCTTGGTTGCTAAGAATGGGTCCTTTCTAGAGAAGGAGTTTCTCTCGAAAGAAGTGAGTGGGAGGAAAGTAGAACTTGATGAGATAATTGTACATTCTCTTGAATTGGAGAGTAGCATATCATAGAAAACCGTTCCCGTGATGCCTATGCCAATGAGAGAGGAAGCAAATGATAATGATCCTAAAGCTTTAGATCAAGTTGCTACTAAACTTTGTAGGTCGACCAGAGCATGATCCGCACCAAAGTGGTATAGTAATCCTGTCTTGGAAGTGATGTTACTAGACCAAGGCGAACCTACAAACTATGAAGAAGCTATGATGGGCCCAGATTCCGAGAGATGGCTTGAGGCCATGAAATCTGAGATAGGATCCATGTATGAGAACAGAGTGTGGACTTTGGTGGACTTGCCCGATGATTGGCAAGCCATTGAGAATAAATGGATCTTCAAGAAGAAGATTGACGCTGATGGTAATGTTACTATCTACAAAAGCTTGACTTTTCGCAAAAGGTTTTTGACAAGTTCAAGGGGTCGACTACGATGGACTTTATCACCCGTAGCGATGCTTAAATCCGTCTGAATCATGTTAGCAATTGCCGCATTTTATGATTATGAAATGTGGAAAAGGGATGTCAAAACTGCATTCCTTAATGGATATCTTAAAGAAGAGTTGCATATGATGCAACCAGAAGGTTTTGTTGATCTAATGGTGCTAACAAAGTGTGCAAGCTCCAGCGATCCATCTATGGACTGGTGCAAGCATCTCGGAGTTGAAATATACGCTTTGATGATGTGATCAAAGCATATGGTTTTATATAGACTTACGGTGAAGCCTATATTTACAAGAAAGTGAGCGGGAGCTCTGTAGCATTTATGGTATTATATGTAGATGACATATTATTGATTGGAAATGATATGGATTTTCTGGATAGCATAAAAGGATACTTGAATAAGAATTTTTTCGATAAAACCCTCAGTGAAGCTACTTACACTTTGGGCATCAAGATCTATAGGATAGATCGAGACACTTAATAGGATTTTCACAAAGTACATACCTTGGCAAAATTTTGAAGAAGTGCAAAATAGATCAGTCAAAGAAAGGGTTCTTGTCTGTGTTGCAAGATGCGAAGTTGAGTAAGACTCAAAACCCAGTCACGGCAGAAGATAGAGAGAGAATGAAACTCATTCCCTATGCCTCAGCCATAGGTTCTATAAAGTATGCTAGGCTATGTACCAGACCTATTATGTGCCTTGCCATGAGTTTGGCAATGGGGTACAATAATGATCCAGGAGTAGATCACTGAACAACGGTCAAAATTATCCTTAGAGGTATAAGGAAATGTTTCTTGGTTATGGAGGTGATAAAGGGTTTGTCATAAAGGGTTATGTCGATGCAAGCTTTAACACTAATCTAAATGACTCCAAGTCTTAATCTGGATACATATTGAAAGTGGGAGCAATTAGCTAGAGTTGCTCCATGCACAACATTGTAGACATAGAAAATTGCAAAATACATACAGATCTAAATATGGAAGATCTGTTGACTAAACCTCTCTCACAAGAAAAACATGATCACACCTTGATACTCTTTGGATGTTAATCACATGGTGATGTGAACTAGATTATTGACTCTAGTAAACTCTATGGGTGTTGGTCACATAGCGATGTGAACTACGCTGTTAAATCACATGGTGATGTGAACTAGATTATTGACTCTAGTGCAAGTGGGAGACTGAAAGAAATATGCCCTAGAGGCAATAATAAAGTTCTTATTTTATATTTCCTTATTCATGATAATGGTTTATTATTAATGCTAGAATTTTATTGATCGGAAACTCAAATATATGTGTGAATACATGAACAAATACCATGTCCCTAGTATCCCTCTACTAGACTAGCTCGTTGATCAAAGATGGTTAAGGTCTCCTAACCATGGACATGTGTTCTCATTTGATAATGGGATGACATCATTAGGAGAATGATGTGATGGACAAGACCCATCCCTTAGCTTAGCATAATGATCATTCAGTTTATTGCTAATACTTTCTTTACGTCAAATACATATTCATTCGACTATGAGATTATGCAACTCCCAAATACAGAAGGAAAACGATATGTGCTATCAAATGTCACAATGTAACTGGGTGATCATAAAGATGCTCTACAGGTATCTCGAAGGTATTTGTTGAGTTGGCATAGGTCGACATTAGGATTTGTCACCCCGATATCACTGAGGTATCTCTGGGCCCTCTCGGTGATATATCTCCAACGTATCTATAATTTTTGATTGTTCCATGCTATTATATTATCTGTTTTGGATGTTTTATATGCATTAATATGATATTTTATATTATTTTTGGGACTAACCTATTAACCTAGAGCCCAGTGCTAGTTTATGTTTTTTCCTTGTTTTTGAGCCTCATAGAAAAGGAATACTAAACCGAGTCCAAACGGAATAAAACTTCACGATGATTTTTCTTGGACCAGAAGACACCCAGGAGACTTGGAGTTCAAGTCAGAAGATCCACGAGGCGGCAGCAAGGGTGGAGGGCGCGCCCCTACCTCGTGGGCCTCTCGGTGACCCCCTGACCTAGATCTTCCTCCTATATATTCACATATATTCCCAAACCCTCAGAAGCATCCACCAAAACATTTTTCCACCGCCGCAACCTTCTATTCCCGTGACATCCCATCTTGGGGCCTTTTCCGGCATCCTTCCGGAAGGGGATTTGATCACACAGGGCATCTACATCAACTCTATTGCCATTCCGATGAAGCGTGAGTAGTCCACCTCAGACCTACGGGTCCATAGCTAGTAGCTAGATGGCTTCTTCTCTCTCTTTGATTCTCAATACTGTGTTCCACACAATGTTCTTGGAGATCTATTCGATGTAATCTTCTTTTGTGGTGTGTTTGTCGAGATCCGATGAATCGTGGATTTATGATCATCTTATCTATGAATATTGTTTGAATCTCCTTTGAATTCTTATATGCATGATTTGGTCTCTTTGTATTTCTCTTTGAATTATCGGTTTGGCTTGGCCAACTAGATTAGTATTTCTTGCAATGGGAGATGTGCTTAGTTTTGGGTTCAATATTGCGTGATGTCACCCAGTGACAAACTTGGGGTAGAGAAATGTATTGCATTGTTGCTATCGAGGATAAAAAGATAGGGTTTTCATCATATTGCTTGAGTTAATTCCTCTACATCATGTCATCTAACTTAATGCATTACTCGGTTCTTACGAACTTAATACTCTAGATGCAGGAAGGAGTCAGTCGACGTGTGGAGTAATAGTAGTAGATGCAGAATTGTTTCTGTCTACTTGACACGGACATGATGCCTGTATTGCATAATCATTGCATTGGATATCTTCATAACTTTGCGCTTTTCTATCAATTGCTCAACAGTAATTTGTTCACCCACCGTATTATTTTCCTTCATGAGATAAGCCTCTAGTGAAACCTATGGCCCCCGAGTCTATTTTCCATCATATTAGTTTCTCATCTACTATTTTGCAATCTTTTATTTTTAGATCTATAAACCAAAACTTTATCTTTTGTTTGGTTTTATTTATCTATCTCCATCAGTTCTTAGTTTTGCAAGGTACCATGAAGGGATTGACAACCCCATTATCACGTTGGGTGCAATTGTTTGATTCTTTGTGCAGGTATTGATTATTTGTGCGTTCTTTTCCTACTGGATTGATACCTTGGTTCTTAACTGACGGAAATACTTATCTCTACTGTGTTGCATCGCCCTTTCCTCTTCAAGGAAAAAACTAACACAAGCTCTAGAAGTAGCAGGAAGAATTTTTGGCGCCGTTGCCGGGGATCTACGCCAAGTCAAGATCTACATCAAACTACCAAGTACCCATGATAAAACTCTGATTTCTTGGATTACATTATTCGCCATTCGCCTCCCCTTTTGCTTTCCCCCACTTCTAAAATGAATTTTGAAAAGATTTACCTTTTATTCGCCCTTCTTCCATTCGTCTTTTTGTTTGCTTTTTGTTTGCTCGTATGGTAGGTTGCTTGTTTGTCACAATGACTCAAGAGAATACCAAATTGTGTGACTTTTCCAATACTAATAATAATGATTTTATTAGTACTCTGATTGCTCCCGCCACTAGTGCGGAATCTTATGAAATTAATGCCACTTTGCTGAATCCTGTTATGAAAGATCAATTTTCGGCCTTCCTAGTGAAGATGCCACATCCCATCTAAATAGTTTCGTTGAGTTGTGTTATATGCAAAAGAAGAAAGATGTGGATAATGATATTGTTAAATTGAAGCTATTTCGTTTACACTAAGAGATCATGCTAAAACTTGGTTTTCATCTTTGCCTAAAAATAGTATTGATTCATGGAATAAGTGTAAAGATGCTTTTATTTCCAAGTATTTTCCTCCCGCTAAGATCATTTCCCTTAGGAATGATATTATGAATTTTAAGCAACTTGATTATGAACATGTTTCACAATCTTGGGAGAGGATGAAATTGATGATACGAAATTGCCTTACTTATGGTTTAAATTTGTGGATGATCATACAAAAAATTTATGCCGGATTGAATTTTGCTTCTAGAAATGATTTAGATTCAGCCACGGGAGGTACTTTTATGGAAATTACTTTAGGAGAAGCTACTAAACTCCTAGATAATATTATGGTTAAGTATTCTCAATGGCACACCGAAAGATCTTCTACTAGTAAAAAAGTGCATGCGATTGAAGAAATTAATGTTTTGTGTGGAAAGATGGATGAACTTATGAAATTATTTGCTAGCAAGAGTGCTCCTATTGATCCTAATGATATTCCTTTGTCTACTTTGATTAAGAATAATAATGAATCTATGGATGTGAATTTTGTTGGTAGGAACAATTTTGGTAATAACGCGTATTGAGGCAATTTTAATACTAGACCATTTCCTAGCAATTCCTCTAATAATTATGGTAATTCCTACAACAACTATTATGGAAATTATAATAAGATGCCCTCTGATTTTGAGAATAGTTTTAAAGAATTTATTATTTCGCAAAAGAGTTTCAATGCTATGGTTGAATTTTTTGGCTTAAGATTGATGATTTGGCTAGGAACATAGATAGAATTTCTCTTGAGATTGATTTTGTGAAAATTGGATCTATTCCACCCAAGCATGATATTAATGAGTTTGTAAAAGCTACGAGAATTTCCCTTGATGAGTGTAAATAAAGAACAGCTAAGATGCGTGCTAAACGAGATTGGTTTGCAAAAGTGTGTTCTTCAAGTTTTTGTGAAAATAATGATGAAGATCTTAAAGTGATTGATGTGACTCCTTGTAACGCCCCGGATACAACTTTCCATATTCGTAACTCCAACTCTTGCCTTTTCTGGAGATGCGATATGATATTTCCTTCGTGGTTGGGTTTTATCTGTTGTTTTGCATTTTGTTCTTGTTATGCATCTCATCTCATATCATCATTCGCATTGCATCGGCATCGTTTTCATAAAACTTGCATCCGCTCGTAGTTGCCGCGTCCCCCCTTGCTTTCGTTGACCGTTCCGAGACCAACCAGGTTTTTCGTGTCCCTCTTGTCTGGCCGCATAACCTCTCTTGCCATCTCGTAGACCCCTCTCGCGCGTGTCCGAAATTTGTCCCGAACCGGAACCGCAAGGTCATGTCCGATGGGTCCGGATCAACCCCAAACATCCCTAAAATATCTTCGTTCATTTGTTTGGACTCCCGAAGCGTTTTATTCTTGACTGTCCAATTTTAATCGGATGATCCAAACTCCCCTCTCTTCTTATTTATATAGTCTAACCCTAGACCCTAGGCTGCCCAATCCATCCATCTCCTCCTACCCGCCGCCGCCACTCTCTCGTTGGGATCCTCCCAGATACCGTTCTCACCCAACCAACGAGCTCCTTCGAGCATCCCTCGATCCCCTCCTCAATTTCTACATCGAGCCAACCAGTCACCTCGCCGGAGTCCAGCAGTCGCCAACCAGGCCGTGCCCCTGTTTCCTTCTCTCCACCTCGAGTTGTCTCTCTCTTTGTTTCCTCAAATCCCCTTTCTTCTCTCTGTTCCACAGGACACCATAGCCGGCCTCTTCTCTCGATCCATCGCCGCACCTTCGTCTCCTTCAAGCAGCAGCAGCCCCGTGCGCCTTCGACCACGCTGGACCCCGCCGCGGCCTCGACTCCTCTGCTCCGGTCGTCATCACCGGAACGCGCCACCACAGAGCCACAGCCGAGCCACACGGTGCTCATCGTCGTTGACCCCGAGTGCACCTGAGATGCCCTTCCTCCGCTAGCCTCCTTCACGCGTCGCCCCTTCCTCCTCTACTCCAACCCACGCCTCCGCCGGCCTCGTTGTTGTCGTTGACTTGAGCAGTAGCTCCCCTGACGACCACCCAACCAGCAGGTTTCGTCGCCGTCCTCCTTCCCTGCTCTCTTTCTTCTCCTTCCCCGTGCCCCTCGCCTGGTGCTCAAGCACCACCGCGCCGCCCTACCTTCCCTTCCTTCCTCTCCCTTATGCTCCTTCTCATATCTCTCTCTCTCTGTCTGCTCGTGCAGGGAGCCCGACTTGGCGTCCATGGAGTTTTCAGGCAGCCGTAGCCGCCTCAATCTTGTCCTTCGGCCAGATCCGGGCCATGCCGACCCCACCATCTCGCCTATGTCTACCGTCCCAGTCCGTTCCAACCGGTCCCCGCCGAGGCCGCCTCGCCGGAGATCCTGTCGTGTCGCGCTGCAGCAGTTGACCGTTGTCTGCATCGCCCCTCGCCTCCACTGCTCGCACGACACCGTGCGTTAACTGCGCCCTGCCTCTCCGGTCGAAGCCCAACCGCTGCCAGATGCAGCCCGCGTCCAGCCTCCCCACCAAGTCGGCCCATGAGGCCTGGTGAGCCCCAGATCCAGTGCCCTCTCCTGTTCCTGTTGGGCCAGCCTGCAGTTTCAGCCCGCATGTGTTTTTTTTCCTGTTTTGGACGTTTTGCGAATTATCCAAAGAACGCCGTTTTATAGAAAAGTCCCTAGAGTTCATGCATTTAATAACTCAACAACCGTGCATCGGTTTAAAATAATTTATATATGTAAAATGATCAGAAAATTGTGTAGATTAATAATATGTCACTTTCATCTATGTTAAAAATATTTAACTTGCTGTTTATTTAATTTTGCATAATGCCATGCTAAAATGATTTATTTCATAACTAATTAACCGGAGCTCTGAATTTAATAAACTTTATATGTAAATGGGGTGGAAAAATGCCTAGTTTAACATGGTCCACTTTGTTTTCCTGTTTAACAACAATAAAATTGTGTTTAGGGCAGAACAGTACTGAATCCATAATTTGCATATGGGGATTTTCCGGACTTGTTGTTTGTTATTCCGGCCTCATTTAAACTTGTCTAGATAGGTAGTTTTTCATATGCTTCACCCCTTGCCATGTTAACCACATTTAACACTGTTGTGTACCTAAATGAGATCAAACTAAATAATTGATGTGGTGTTTCGTCAATATGCAACTCGTTGCATATTGAGCTCCACTTAACTTGTAGTATTGTTTGTTGCACTTTGCCATGCCATGCCTCTTTAAATCCGACGTGCATCATACTTGTTTGTGCATCATGCCATGATTATGCTTGTGTGTTTACCATATTGTTTGCTTCTTTCCGGGTTGCCTTCGGTTTCGTTCCGGAGTTGTGAGGATTCGTTCGACTATGTCCGTTCGTCTTCTTCATGGACTCGCTCTTCTTCCTTGCGGGATTTCAGGCAAGATGACCGCTACCCTGGATCTCACTACTATCATTGCTATGCTAGTTGCTTCGTTCTATCGCTTTGCTGCGCTACCTATCATCTGTTTGTCGATCCATCCCATGTTACCATGAACCTCTAACCTTTGACACCCTTCCTATGCAAACTGTTGTTTGGCTATGTTACCGCTTTGCTCAGCCCCTCTTATAGCGTTGTTAGTTGCAGGTGAAGCTGAAGATTGTTCCATGGTGAACAGGATTTTGGTTGGGATATCACAATATCTCTTATATTATTAATGCATCTATATATTTGGTAAAGGGTGGAAGGCTCGGCCTTTTTGCCTGGTGTTTTGTTCCACTCTTGCCGCCCTAGTTTCTGTCATACCGGTGTTATGTTCCCGGATTTTGCGTTCTTTACGCGGTCGGGTGATTTATGGGACCCCCTTGACAGTTCGCTTTGAATAAAACTCCTCCAGCAAGGCCCAACCTTGGTTTTACCATTTGCCTCACCACCACCTATATTTCCCTTGGGAGTAATTAACCCAAGGGTCATCTTTATTACAGCCCCCCCGGGCCAGTGCTTGTCTAAGTGTTGGTCCAAACTAGAGCACCGTGCGGGACCATTTCCTTGGCAACTTGGATTCGCCGGTTCCTGTATGCTTCGCTTATCCGGTGTTGCCCTGAGAACGACATATGTGCAGCTCCTATCGGGATTGTCGGCGCATCGGGCGGCTTTGCTGGTCTTGTTTTACCATTGTCGAAACGTCTTGTAAACCGGGATTCCGAGTCTGATCGGGTCTTCCTGGGAGAAGGTCTATTCCTTCATTGATCACGACAGCTTGTCATGGGCTAAGTTGGGACACCCCTGTAGGGTATAATCTTTCGAAAGCCGTGCCTGCGGTTATAGGCAGATGGGAATTTGTTAATGTCCGGTTGTAGATAACTTGACACCAGATCCGAATTAAAACGCATCAACCGTGTGTGTAGCCGTGATGGTCTCTTTTCGGCGGAGTCCGGGAAGTGAACACGGTTTCTGGGTTATGCTTGACGCAGGTAGGAGTTCAGGATCACTTCTTGATCATTGCTAGCTTCATGACTGTTCCTTTTGCTCTCTTCCCGCTCTTATTTGCGTACGTTAGCCACCATATATGCTTAGTCGCTGCTGCAACCTCACCACTTTACCCCTTCCTTTCCTATTAAGCTTTGCTAGTATTGATACCCATGGTAATGGGATTGCTGAGTCCTCGTGACTCACAGATTACTACAACAACAGTTGCAGGTACAGGTTATGCGATGATCATGATGCGAGAGCGATGCTTGCTTGCGTTGAGTTCTTCTGCTTCTGCTTCTATCAGGGGATAGGTTCCAGGTCGGCAGCCTGGGCTAGCAGTGTGGATGTCGTTTGAGTTTCTGTTTGTGATTCATCCATAGTCGGATGATGCTCTGATGTATTGTGATGTTGTATTCATGTGGCATTGTATGCCTCATGTATGTATCCCCATCTATTATGTAATGTTGATGTAATGATATCCACCTTGCAAAAGCGTTTCAATATGCGGGTCTATCCTTGGTGGGACCTTCGAGTTCCTTTTGGATAGGGTCGCATATTGGGCATCATAAGTTGGTATCAGAGCCTCGACCGACCATAGGAGCCCCCTTGATTGTTGGCCGTTGTTGAGTCTAGAATAAAACTATTTTGAGTCTTAGGATTATATATATCGGAGAGTAGGATTCTTTTTACTCCTCAGCCCCCTTCGTCACTCTGGTGAGGACTCTTGACGTAGATGTTTTGACTTTCCTCTCCTCAAATTTCACTCAATTTTTTTTTATGATCACGCGGGTATCTTGGAATCGTTCCGATGGTTTTGTGACGAGAACATTGTTCTTGGTGCCTCCTGTCTATTTATGTGGCTTTGACCCGGGGAGTCGAGCTCTGAGGTGTTGTCGTCACAATTTTATCGTTGCAGTTCTGGAATACCTGAGATTTGCCGACATCGAAAATCTCTTTTATGCAGTTGTTGGTGAGATAACCCCGATAACCCAATACTGGGACGAGCTCGGGAGTATTGCCATAACTCGTATAACGGATGCTTTTCGAAGGTTGAGGTACACGATTTCCGAAGGTTTCTTGGTTATGTGTTGACGGATGGATACAGCTTGGATGTAGGGATTGTTAGTTTGGGTGAGATATATTGCTTCCCCAGTATCCCCAACACCAGATTGCATAACCAGAAAGTTTCGGGAGTTTTATAGGTGGGAATTCAAGTAGTTCCTAGAATATCTTTTCGACAGATGCATGATATGAGATTGGGGTTCGACGTCTAGTGGTCCGCCTTTCCACGGTCGTTTTTACAGTGGTCTCGTTGTGTCTTAAAGAACCCTTGGCTATGCTGGTTCGGGGACACTTCATATGTCATGTGCACTGCCTTGTACATGATGGTGCTGTACACTCGAGCCCATGTGGGCCCCACCACGAAAACTTCGAACGAAATCTCTATCATATGTTTGTTCCGGCTTATTCTGCAAGCCAAATCCTTTGTTTTGTTTTATTTGTGGTATTCGAGTTGCTTCAAGGTCAAGTGTTGATTCCATACTTTTCCTAAGCGGTGTTCTCATATTTCTATGGGAGTGGTAAACCTTCTTGATCATCGAGATTGTCATCCCAATTCTTTCCAACCGGCGTGCTTATCTTCAAGTGGATTCGATCTTTTTCAACATCCGCAAGATCAATTCTAAGTTTTCTCAACGGTGTTTGTTTCGTTCATCCCAAGTTGCCTTTGTTTTCCCGCCCTCCCACCCTTTTCTACAAGGACTCATATATTTTAATCAAGTATCCATTTATTCATGTGAAGTCTCTTCACTCTGTTTAATCAATGTTCTTATCCGGTGATTTCCCAAGAAGATGCTCAACAGTTTTAAGTTCATCAATCTTCATTCTCGTATTCCTCTCCGGTGGATTTAATTCAAGCTTTTAGTGTTGATCATATTCTTTTCCTCATGTCAAATGCTTTCTCATGCCAGTGCACCTCTCAATCACTCACTTCTCGCTATTCATTTGTTCTGGAGTGCTGAAGATATCTCGGAAGACTTGTGTTTCCATTCTCAATCAGTTCAAGATATTTCGAGGTTGTTATCTCATTCAAGCCATTTAATTCAACAGGTGCAATCTCTCTTCAAAATTGTTCAACGGTGTATCTTTTTAGTGGGCCCTAACCCACAGGTCTTTTCCCAGGATCTTACCTGACTCTTCTAATTTTCCCGGAGCCATTCCCAAAGTCTTTCGAAGTGCGACGTAAGAATGAATTTCATCAGTCAGATCTTTTCCACGATCAATTTCAAATCATTTTTCATTGTTGGCTCAACCTCTTCGTTTGTCATTCTTTCGGAGTATCTCAACAATTCATGGTGGTTCTCATCATCATTCTCAACATGTGAAGACCGAAGAAGAGTTTTCCTACAAATCTTATCCGTTCTCTCAAAGATTCGTGATTCTAGCTTGATGTCATCCTCTCATAATTATTTTCGATTGTGAGAATTCTTTTCACCAATCCGGATCTATTCAAGAGTCTTTTCAGATTGATTCTCTGTAGCCCATCATCTCAGAATTATTCATTCTCAGCTTTTAGCTCTCCTTCTCCATATCTTACCGGTGCATTGCTCAAGTGGTCTCTAATCAGCTCGTGATCTCTTCATTCTCTTGCATTTAAATCCCCTCAAGTATCTTCATTTGTTTTTCCAATTCTGCCCGGTGAATTGTGCCTTTGCTATGTTCATTTACAATTCTTACGGTGGTTCGTTCAAGATTTCTCTTCATTCGTCATCGTATTAATTCATTCATTCATTTGTTGTTTCCAAATTCCACAGGTGGTTCCATCAATACCTTCTGAAGTTTACGCTATATCCCTCTTGATCCTTTTTACGAGAATAAGTAGTATGCCAAATCTGTTGTTTGTCATCAATTTAAATTGGTGAAGGATACGCATAACATAATTCTTATCATTGTTTCATCCAAGTGATCTAGTTTCTTCTTTCCAGAGTTGTTCATCATGTCACATTTCTCGGTTCGAGATGCTTCATCTTTTTTTTCCGGAGTTCCAAGTTTTCCTCTTTATCTCGTCGCGAAGCTTCATCTAAATCATCACAAGGCTGACCTTGTTCTTTCAACTTCCCTTTCTTTCTATCATCCTTTTTATTACCAGTTCTTCATGGAGGCTCTACATGGTGGATCATGAAGGAATCTTTTCATTCTTCAATTGTTCTTCAAGATTTCTCTTGAAGTTAAGAACCGCCAAGCTTCACTAAAAAATAAACATTGTGCTCAACACATGTCTTGTTTTGAGGAGTTCAAGTATTCTTCATCTTGCATTCCAAAGTGCAATTCTTTCTACCTTATCTTTTATGGTGGTGTTATGTCACTCTTGACAATTTCCTTCATGTTTCATGATTCATATGTTTTCAAGAATGAGGTATTTTAAATCCATCAATCTCTTTGTTGGAGTTATCTTGGGTTATATTTCACCTAAAGCCTTCCATTGGGAATGTTGCTATTTGTGGTGCTTATCATAGATCCAAGTTTTCCTCCTATCCTTCTCGGTGAAAGAGGTTTTTCATCTCTTCATTGATCTCAAACAAGCAATTGTTTTTCGTTAGTGGCAGAATGTCATCTCATAGTCTTGCGATGTTTCCATAAGCCCAATACAAGCTTATTCTTTTCGTTGTTGGTTTTCCAACAAGCCCATTGTAACCATCTTGGAAGGGTGCTGTCCAAGCTCAGCTGTTGCAGAAGTTGGCATTTTTTTCCTCATTCTGTTATTCCAATGATCTATCTTCTATTATTTCTTTCGGAGGCATTGTGATGTTGTTCTCTTCACTCATCATCTTGTTTTGTCAAGATCATTTTCTTCTCCTTGCTTGTCCATTTAACCAGAGTGTTGTGTCATCTATTCAAGTTCTTTCATCTTATCAAGTTTTTGCCACCCTTCACAACCTGAGTGCTGTCTGAAATCCTTCGTACCCATTGTGCCATTCTTTCAATAGTTCCGGAGGTAGTGTGTTGTTGATTTCATCAAGTATCATCCCATCTTCTCAAGTTCATGTTCAATTCCTTCCATGTTCAACCGGAGTGCTGCCCGAATTCTTCCTCTCTCATCTTGTTTTAACCGGAGTGGTTTCGAATTCTATCTTGTCCATTAAACTCTTGATTCGTGTCTTTGCAACCTTCAAGTTCTTGTAATGTTCCATGTTCCTCTTTTCTAACGGATTGTTTGCAATCTCGTTCATCTCTAATTGCTCAACCTCTCAAGGTTCATGGTTTCACTCATTTGTCCAAGAAGCAACTTAGTTTTACCTCTTCTCTTCCTCTTCCTTTTCCCTCCGGTGCCATCCTAGATCTCGGGACGAGATCCTCTCGTAGTGGTGGAGTGTTGTAACGCCCCGGATACAACTTTCCATATTCGTAACTCCAACTATTGCCTTTTCCGGAGATGCGATATGATATTTCCTTCGTGGTTGGGTTTTATCTGTTGTTTTGCATTTTGTTCTTGTTACGCATCTCATCTCATGTCATCATTCGCACTGCATCGGCATCGTTTTCATAAAACTTGCATCCGCTCGTAGTTGCCGCGTCCCCCCTTGCTTTCGTTGACCGTTCCGAGACCAACCAGGTTTTTCGTGTCCCTCTTGTCTGGCCGCATAACCTCTCTTGCCAGCTCGTAGACCCCTCTCGCGCGTGTCTGAAATTTGTCCCAAACCGGAACTGCAAGGTCATGTCCGATGGGTCCGGATCAACCCCAAACATCCCTAAAATATCTTCGTTCATTTGTTTGGACTCCCGAAGCATTTTATTCTTGACTGTCCGATTTTAATCGGATGATCCAAACTCCCCTCTCTTCTTATTTATATAGTCTAACCCTAGACCTTAGGCTGCCCAATCCATCCATCTCCTCCTACCTGCCGCCGCCACTCTCTCGTTGGGATCCTCCCAGATCCCCTTCTCACCCAACCAGTGAGCTCCTTCGAGCATCCCTCGATCCCCTCCTCAATTTCTTCATCGAGCCAACCAGTCACCTCGCCGGAGTCCAGCAGTCGCCAACCAGGCCGTGCCCCTGTTTCCTTCTCCCCACCTCGAGTTGTCTCTCTCTTTGGTTCCTCAAATCCCCTTTCTTCCCTCTGTTCCATAGGACACCATAGCCGGCCTCTTCTCTCGATCCATCGCCGCACCTTCGTCTCCTTCAAGCAGCAGCAGCCCCGTGCGCCTTCGACCATGCCTGACCCCGCCGTGGCCTCGACTCCTCTGCTCCGGTCGTCATCGCCAGAACGCGCCACCACAGAGCCACAGCCGAGCCCCACGGTGCCCATCGTCGTTGACCCCGAGTGTACCTGAGATGCCCTTCCTCCGCTAGCCTCCTTCACGCGCCGCCCCTTCCTCCTCTACTCCAACCCACGCCTCCACCGGCCTCGTCGTTGTCGTTGACTTGAGCAGTAGCTCCCCTGACGACCACCCGACCAGCAGGTTTCGTCGCCGTCCTCCTTCCCTGCTCTCTTTCTTCTCCTTCCCTGTGCCCCTCGCCTGGTGCTCAAGCACCACCGCGCCGCCCTACCTTCCCTTCCTTCCTCTCCCTTCTGCTCCTTCTCATATCTCTCTCTCTCTGTCTGCTCATGCAGGGAGCCCGACTTGGTGTCCATGGAGTTTTCAGGCAGCCGTAGCCACCTCAAGCTTGTCCTTCGGCCAGATCCGGGCCATACCGACCCCACCATCTCGCCTACGTCTGCCGTCCCAGTCCGTTCCGACCGGTCCCCGTCGAGGCCGCCTCGCCGGAGATCCTGCCGTGTCGTGCTGCAGCAGTTGACCGTTGTCTACATCGCCCCTCGCCTCCCCTGCTCGCATGACGCCGTGCGTTGACTACACCCTGCCTCTCCGGTCGAAGCCCAACCGCTGCCAGATGCAGCCCGCGTCCAGCCTCCCCACCAAGCCGGCCCATGAGGCCTGGTGAGCCCCAGATCCAGTGCCCTCTCCTGTTCCTGTTGGGCCAGCCTGCAGTTTCAGCCTGCATGTGTTTTTTTCCTGTTCTGGACGTTTTGCTAATTATCCAAAGAACGCCATTTTACAGAAAAGTCCCTAGAGTTCATGCATTTAATAACTCAACAACCGTGCATCGGTTTAAAATAATTTATATATGTAAAATGATCAGAAAATTGTGTAGATTAATAATATGTCACTTTCATCTATGTTAAAAATATTTAAACTTGCTATTTATTTAATTTTGCATAATGCCATGCTAAAATGATTTATTTCATAACTAATTAACCGGAGCTCCGAATTTAATAAACTTTATATGTAAATGGGGTGGAAAAATGCCTAGTTTAACATGGTCCACTTTGTTTTCCTGTTTAACAACAATAAAATTGTGTTTAGGGAACAACAGTACTGAATCCATAATTTGCATATGGGGATTTTCCGGACTTGTTGTTTGTTATTCCGGCCTCATTTAAACTTGTCTAGATAGGTAGTTTTTCATATGCTTCACCCCTTGCCATGTTAACAACATTTAACATTGTTGTGTACCTAAACGAGATCAAACTAAATAATTGATGTGGTGTTTCATCAATATGCAACTCGTTGCATATTGAGCTCCACTTAACTTGTAGTATTGTTTGTTGCACTTTGCCATGCCATGCCTCTTTAAACCGGACATGCATCATACTTGTTTGTGCATCATGCCATGATTATGCTTGTGTGTTTACCATATTGTTTGCTTCTTTCCGGGTTGCCATCAGTTTCGTTCCGGAGTTGTGAGGATTCGTTCGACTACGTCCGTTCGTCTTCTTCATGGACTCGTTCTTCTTCCTTGCGGGATTTCAGGCAAGATGACCGCTACCCTGGATCTCACTACTATCATTGCTATGCTAGTTGCTTCGTTCTATCGCTTTGCTGCGCTACCTATCATCTGTTTGTCGAGCCATCCCATGTTGCCATGAACCTCTAACCTTTGACACCCTTCCTATGCAAACCGTTGTTTGGCTATGTTACCGCTTTGCTCAGCCCCTCTTATAGCGTTGTTAGTTGCAGGTGAAGTTGAAGATTGTTCCATGGTGAACAGGATCTTGGTTGGGATATCACAATATCTCTTATATTATTAATGCATCTATATATTTGGTAAAGGGTGGAAGGCTCGGCCTTTTTGCCTAGTGTTTTGTTCCACTCTTGCCGCCCTAGTTTCCGTCATACCGGTGTTATGTTCCCGGATTTTGCGTTCCTTACATGGTTGGGTGATTTATGGGACCCCCTTGACAGTTCGCTTTGAATAAAACTCCTCCAGCAAGGCCCAACCTTGGTTTTACCATTTGCCTCACCACCACCTATATTTCCCTTGGGAGTAATTAACCCAAGGGTCATCTTTATTACAGCCCCCCCCCCCCGGGCCAGTGCTTGTCTAAGTGTTGGTCCAAACTAGAGCACCGTGCGGGACCATTTCCTTAGCAACTTGGATTCGTCGGTTCCTGTACGCTTCGCTTATCCGGTGTTGCCCTGAGAACGAGATATGTGCAGCTCCTATCGGGATTGTCGGCGCATCGGGCAGATTTGCTGGTCTTGTTTTACCATTGTCGAAATGTCTTGTAAACTGGGATTTCGAGTCTGATCGGGTCTTCCCGGGAGAAGGTCTATTCCTTCGTTGATCGCGAGAGCTTGTCATGGGCTAAGTTGGGACACCCCTGTAGGGTATAATCTTTCGAAAGCCGTGCCTCCGGTTATAGGCAGATGTGAATTTGTTAATGTCCGGTTGTAGATAACTTGACACCAGATCCGAATTAAAACGCATCAACCGTGTGTGTAGCCGTGATGGTCTCTTTTCGGCGGAGTCCGGGAAGTGAACACGGTTTCTGGGTTATGCTTGACGTAGGTAGGAGTTCAGGATCACTTCTTGATCATTGCTAGCTTCACGACCATTCCGTTTGCTCTCTTCCCGCTCTTATTTGCGTATGTTAGCCACCATATATGCTTAGTCGCTGCTGCAACCTCACCACTTTACCCCTTCCTTTCCTATTAAGCTTTGCTAGTCTTGATACCCATGGTAATGGGATTGCTGAGTCCTTGTGGCTGACAGATTACTACAACAATAGTTGCAGGTACAGGTTATGCGATGATCATGACGCGAGAGCGATGCTTGCTTGCGTTGAGTTCTTCTGCTTCTGCTTCGATCAGGGGATAGGTTCCAGGTCGGCAGCCTGGGCTAGCAGGGTGGATGTCGTTTGAGTTTCTGTTTGTGATTCATCCGTAGTCGGATGATGCTCTGATGTATTGTGATGTTGTATTCATTTGGCATTGTATGCCTCATGTATGTATCCCCATCTATTATGTAATGTTGATGTAATGATATCCACCTTGCAAATGATTCAACTTTAGTTAAAAGGCGTCCCAATGATTCAGAGTTTATAGATCTAGATGCAAAAATTGATAAAAGTGGAATTGGAGAGGTCAAGACTTTAAGTAGCGATGAACCCACTCTTTTGGATTTCAAGGAATTTAATTATGATAATTGTTCTTTAATAGATTGTATTTACTTGTTGCAATCCATGTTGAATTCTCCTCATGCTTATAATCAGAATAAAGCTTTTACTAAACATATTGTTGATGCTATGATGAAATCTTTTGAAGAAAAACTTGAATTGGAAGTTTCTATTCCTGGAAAACTTTATGATGAGTGGGAACTTACTATTAAGGTTAAGATTAAAGAGTGACATGCTTTGTGTGATTTGGTTGCTAGCATTTCCACGATTCCAAAAACTTTATGTGATGTGTTAGGTTTCCTAAATTTTATGATTGTTTTTTAAATTTGCATCTTGCGGATTCCGCTATTAAGAAACCTATGGGCAGGATTAATGATGTTATTATTGCTGCAAATAGGAATTATGTGCCCATAGATTTCATTGTTCTTGATATAGATTGCAATCCTACATGTCCTATTATTCTTGGTAGACCTTTCCTTAGAACGCTTGGTGCAATTATTGATATGAAAGAAGGAAACATTAGATTTCAATTTCCGTTAAGGAAGGGCATGGAAAAGTTTCCTGGAGACAAAATTAAATTGTCCTATGAATCTGTTATGAGATCCACTTATGGATTGCATACCAAAGATGACAATACCTAGATCTATGTTTTATACCTAGCTAAGGGCGTTAAACAATAGCGCTTGTTGGGAGGCGACCAAATTTTATTTTTGTTCTTGATTTTTTGGTTCAGTTTTTCAATAAGTAATTCATCCAGCCTCTGGTTAGATGTGTTTTTGTGTTTTAATTAGTGTTTGTGCCAAGTAAGACCTTTGGGATGGCTTATGGTGATAGTTGATTTGATCTTGCTGAAAAACAGAAACTTTTGCGCCCAGAAAAATAAATATCATAATTCACAAAAGCATGATTTTGATCTGAATGTTTTACACAAGATTGATATACAAATTTCCCAGGTTGTTCTAATTTTTCAGAATTTTTGGAGTTACAGAAATATTCGAAGTTTTCATATTGCTACACAATGTTCAGTTTTTGATAGATTCTATTTTCTTTGTGTTGTTTGCTTATTTTGATGTATATATGGGTAGTATCGGGGGTGTCGGTGTCAAAACCGGCGGATCTCGGGTAGGGGGTCCTGAACTGTGCGTCTAGGCGGATGGTAACAGGAGACAACGGACACGATGTTTTACCCAGGTTCGGGCCCTCTTGATGGAGGTAAAACCCTACGTCCTGCTTGATTAATATTGATGATGTGTGTTACAAGAGTAGATCTACCACGAGATCAAGGATGCTAAACCCTAGAAGCTAGCCTATGGTATGATTGTTGTTCGTCCTACGAACTAAAGCCATCCGGTTTATATAGACACCGGAGAGGGCTAGGGTTACACAGAGTCGGTTACAATGGTAGGAGATCTACATATCCATATCGCCAAGCTTGCCTTCCACGCCAAGGAAAGTCCCATCCGGATACGGGACGAAGTCTTCAATCTTGTTTCTTCATAGTCTTGGAGTCCGGCCGATAATGATAGTTCAGCTATCCGGACACCCCCTAGTCCGGGACTCCCTCAGTAGCCCCTGAACCAGGCTTCAATGACGACGAGTCCGGCGCGCATATTGTCTTCGGCATTGCAAGGCGGGTTCTTCCTCCGAATAATCCATAGAAGATTGTGAACACCAGGATAGTGTCCGGGTCTGCAAAAATAAATTCCACGTGCCACTGTAGAGGGAATAATATTTACACAAGTTCAATCTGCTCACGTATTTGGTGGCGTGACATCACACCACTACCAAGCCTTTACTCGAATTGTTTTTACTGTACCACCTCAGCGCGTTCAGCGAAGCGGTTTCCTTGGCACGTCCTGTCGAAGCAGAGATCGTGTTCCCCTTAATCCAGGATTCCCATCAATACGGACATGGGTAACCCAACCGCGCCATTGATTGTGGAGCTTGGGAGATAAGCGAGTTTTATCAGGCCGGTGGGGACGCATGTTTCCGTCCGCCCATATAAGGGGATAAAGATCCAACCCTTTTACCTACGCCTTCTTCCTCCTTGGCTTATCCATCTCCGGGAACTCGAGCTCCAGCGCCCAAGTCCGCACATCTCACCTCAACCTTCTCCAAATATGTCCGGAGCAAGAGGCAAGTGGATGGCCTCCTCCGTCACGGAGGGGCAGATCCAGAAGTTGCGCAGCGCCGGATACTTGTCCAGCGACATCGCGCACCGTCTCCGACGAGGGAGAGCTCATCCCCACCCCCAGGCCCCATGAGAGGGTAGTATTCCTTCCCCATTTCCTTCGCGGACTGGGCTTCCCACTCCATCCCTTTGTCCGGGGGCTCATGTTCTACTACGGCCTGGATTTCCATGATCTGGCCCCGAATTTCATCCTCAACATCTCGGCGTTTATCGTCGTGTGTGAGGCCTTCCTCTGCATCCAGCCCCACTTCGGCTTGTGGCTCAAGACCTTCAGTGTCAAGCCGAAGGTTGTGAAGGGCAGCCAAGCGGAGTGCGGAGGCGCCATGGTGGGCAGGATGTCCCATGTTACTTGGCTTGAGGGCACTTTCGTGGAAACCATCAAGGTGTGGAAATCGGGGTGGTTCTACATCACCGAGCCGCGTGACCCCGAATGGGCAGCGGCCCCCGAATTCAGACCTGGCATCCCCACACGGCTCACCTCCTGGAAAGAGAGCGGCCGGACTTGGGGTGATTCAGAGGAGCTGACCAGACTCCAAGCCTGCGTCCAAAAGCTGGTGGACAAGAAGCTCAAGCTTGTCAATGTGGTCCAGGTCATGCTCATCCGCCAGATTCTCCCATGCCAACGACGGGGCTTCAATATGTGGGAGTTCGATCCGGCGCAGCACCAGACTTTGAGCGGGCTCTTCGACACTATGTACGAAGATGTCTAGAAGGTGCTGTTCAAGGGCGCCGAGGTTCCCGCATCCACTACCGAAGATCGCGGATTCAGCTTGCAGTGTCCAGCTGATGAGGTAAGTGATTTTGTCCTTTACGGGATGCTTGTTTTCCATAGTTTGACTCTATGCGGGATCTAAACTCCCTTTCCTTTGACAGGACTGGCTGAAGAAGGCCGAACAGACTATCTGTCCGGCCCCGTTGCCAGAGGACCCAGCGGATGCCCGCTTGACGGGGCTGCTGGCTCTGGCACCGCACGTGGAGCCGGAGAAGAAGGCCAAGAAGAAGGCCACGGGTACTCAAAAGAGTTCCCGCTTTCAGGTGTTACCGGACGATGACTCCGAGGCTGACTCCTCCTACAAGGGTGAGGAGGAGAAGAAGAAAGCCTCTCCCCCAGCGGGGGGAGGGAAGAAAAGGAAGGCTTCCCCTACGAGGGAGGCCGAAGGGTCCAAGAAGGGAAAAACTCTTTCCCCGGACTGCTCTGCCAACGCCAGTGACGACGACGAGGACTGGCCTCCAAGGGCCAAGCCTCCGGCGAGATCGTAAGTATCCGGACTCCGGAATAACTTCATGGTTTTTCTTTTTTGCCACACATTGTCTTTCTAGTGCCGCATACAACCCTGCAGTCCGCCCAAGGACGATCTTCCCGATTCGTCGAGCGGGTCCTTAGGTGCGTCGGATATGGATTCTCTTCCGACCGCCTCCACCCCTCCTGAAACGGACGATCCCGAGGTGGGATCCCGGGAAGGGACCCGCCAGGAGGAGGAGGCCCCGGAGGTGTCGCAGGACAACCTCCCGGACTTTGCACCGGACTCGGCTCCGGATCCCATAGTGGCTCCGGAGTCCGGCGGGCGGCCCCTTCGTAAGAAGGGCAAGACCGTGACACCGGCAGCCTCTGTCCAACCGGAGGTGCTGGATAACTTGCTGGAGGCGCTCAATGGCGCCTCCATTGAAGAGGAACACCGCGCTGTTATGAGTGCGGTGATTCAGAAGGTGCAGCTCGCCAAGAGCGGGCTGACCGAAGCCTGCAGCAGCCTTCTAACAGGCTTTGAGGTAAGAATTTTGAGATATGTAAAATAGTACCAGATAGACAGTAGCCCCTGATGCTCGGTTCGGTGTTCGGAAAGAAAAGCCGGACTGAGGATCTAAGAAGATATACGCAGGAGTCATAAAAAATATGTTGATATGGGATTGCAGGCTGCGCTGCTGACCTCTGCCGCACTGACTGCGGAGGTCAATACCTTCAAGGAAAACCTCGAGCGGTTCGTGAACAAGCTCAGCCGTGCCAAGAAGCAGCTCGAGGACAAGGAAGGTGAGTAACACCTTATTAAAATTGTACCTTACAGAAAAGGATTTTGGTTGCAAAAAGAATGACAAGGATAACGTGGGTATTGCAGGGGCCACTAACGAGGTGGCGACCTTGAAAGAGGCAGTGGCCGCGGCCGAATGCAACGCGGCCGCGGAGCGCACCGAGCGAGAGAAGCAGGAGGCGCGGGTGGCGGAGGTACAGCAAGAGCTCCAGGATCTCGTGCAGAAACATGAGAGCCTGGAGCGTGACTCGAAGACTCGAGAGTCTGAGCTTGCAACGGCTCTTGAGAGTGCCAAAGCCGTTAAGGCCGAAGCCTACAAGGCCCTCCATGAAAACGAGGCGTTAAAGAAAATAGCAGCGGGTAAGGCATTTTTCATGCAAAGTAAGCATGTGAGTGTTAATTACCTGTTGCTTACCCGAATTCGGAGCTCTCCAGGAGCGTTCGCAGATCTTCCTTGCAGCGTGTCCAATGCTGCCGCATTCTACCGGGCCGAGGAGGGGAGCTCGTTGGAGAAGGTCTTCTGGTCTCAGTATGCTGAGGCCAGACATCTGGTGCCCCTTAGCGACCAGCTGAAGCAGCTGGTCGAGCTCCACAAGGCGGCCGAACAGGCCATGAAGGGCCTCATAGTTCGGCTATGGCCTAAGGAGGCCATTCCTGGGAGCTACTTCGGCCTGGTGCGGCGGATGGTGGACGCGTGCCGGTGGGTTGAAGTCATCAAGCACTCCGCCTGTATTGAGGGTGCCCGTCGGGCCCTTGCCCGCGCAAAGGTGCACTGGGGCAAGATGGATGCCCAGAAGCTCGTGATGGACCCACCACCGGAGGGCAAGGAGCATCGCACGCCCAAGATGTATTATAAGAGTGTGCTGAAGGGCGCCCGCACTATTGCGGGTGAGTGCTCCAAAGATGTAGTATTTGAGTAGACTCGCATTTTGTTATCTTGTGCGCTGAAAACTTAATTCATTTGCGCGAAGCAATGCATTTTAATTTAAAATATTACCTTATGTGCGGCTGTTTATCAAATCTGAGAGATGGCAAGTCGTCGGCTTCAGCCCCCATGCCACGAGTGCTGGGGTGTTCGGGATAAATTTGAGCACTCTTGTTCCCATATTTGGGTCCATCTAGGGAGGCGCTCAACACAACGAACAAGGCAACCCGACTTATAATGCTTGAACACTCTCACTTAGCCATAGAATTCTATAATTTTAAATTTTGGCGAAGCCCCTAGTCTTCGGAAGGCCAAATTTGGGGCGCTATCCACGCCTGGGCCGGACAAAAACCGGCTCCTCGCTCTAAGCGGCATAAGTCTTTAGGGACTCGCAAAAAACCTCTCGAACAGCGACCAGTTCTCGCCTCATCATGACGGTCAGTTTTAGCTTTCTCCACTGAGGCGTTAACCCAGCTCAACTGGGGCGCAATCGCAGTGGTTCTCCCAGTGCTACCTTAGCCGATACAACGGAACGTAAGGTACCAAAACATGGGAGCCGGGCAAACCCAACTATTGACCCAAGACATGATTCGGAGCTGATGTATATAATGCTATAAGTTCGGGGTGCCGCACTTGTGAAAGTGTTCGGACTTATCACACCATGATGCGGGAAACATAAGATCCTGGTGTATTTAGCCGTACCAAAAACGTATGGATGCGTAATGTCACAAATGAACATATGTATAAAAGAGAAATGCAATTGGAAGCAAAAAGGTGCTGCATTACTTATTCAAGAAAAACTGCTGTAAGTGCAGAACGATACAAATGGTGCGATAAGCAAGGGATGGGACTGTTAAACATGTCCCCCTCCAGGGGTAGGCTACGGAATGGTGCATAAAACGGATTAAATGCTCATATTGGAGACCACCTGGATATTCGTTGTAGCCTTTATCCTTCCCTGGCTGTTGCATCGTGAGTTCGGCAGGTCTGCTGCCGGACAGGGCCTCTGACAAACGGAGTCCTGTGAGTAAAAAAAGAAAAAGAAAAAAAGAACGACGCACTTGAGAGCCCCTCGTGTGGTTGAGCCGCAGTCTGGGCCTATCGTGGTCGCGCCCCTCTCCCCATGCCCATGGCATCTTCAGAGCGTAATGGTGTACGCGAAGGATCTGTCTTGATGTTTTACAGGGGCTGGGGTTGGGGCCGCACTGCTACGCGTGCTCGAAACATGCCAGGTGGTCTTGTTGTATATTACTCCGGGCGCGTTTAGCCGTGTCCGGTCTCTTAACAGCCGGACTCGAGAATTGCCTTAAGAGGCTGCGCTGTACTTCTGCTGCGAGAGCCGCTGTATGTTCCTCCGTTCGGAGAGAGCGTTCAGTGTTTCCGTTAACCGTGATGACCCCTCGAGGGCCTGGCATCTTGAGCTTGAGGTATGCATAGTGCGGCACCGCGTTGAACTTTGCGAACACGGTACGTCCAAGCAGAGCATGATAGCCACTGCGGAACGGAACTATGTCGAAGATTAACTCCTCGCTTGGAAGTTATCCGGGGATCCGAAGACCACTTCCAGTGTAACTGAGCCTGTACAATTGGCTTCTACACCTGGTATGACGCCTTTCAAGGTCGTCTTGGTAGGTTTAATCCTTGAGGGGTCTATGCCCATTTTGCACACTGTGTCCTGATA
This sequence comes from Triticum dicoccoides, assembly GCF_002162155.2. NCBI lineage: Eukaryota > Viridiplantae > Streptophyta > Magnoliopsida > Poales > Poaceae > Triticum > Triticum dicoccoides. The sequence continues at coordinate 677,215,182 of NC_041385.1, read as the reverse complement.
AAGCAGGTTCAGGCTGCTGCCGCCGTCCATCAGGACTCTGGTGAGGTGAAATCCATCGACGATTGGGTCTAGAACCAATGCGGCGAATCCGCCATGGCGGATGCTGGTGGGGTGGTCCCTCCGGTCAAAAGTGATCGGGCAGGAGGACCATGGATTGAACTTCGGGGCAACTGGCTCCATCGCGTATACGTCCCTTAGTGCATGCTTCCGCTCCCATTTGGGTATGTGCATTGCGTAGATCATGTTCACCGTTCGCACCTGCGGGGGAAACCCTTCTGTCCTCTATTGTTCTGTGGTCGGGTCTCTTCCTCGTCATCGCTGTGCAGCCCCTTGTCATTGTTTTCGGCAATTAACTTGCCTGCCTGTTTGAATACCCAATAGTCCCTGTTGGTGTGATTAGCTGGCTTTTCGGGGGTGCCGTGTATCTGGCACAAGCGGTCGAGTATTCAGTCCAAATTGGACGGACCCGGGGTAGTTCTTTTGAATGGCTTTTTCCGCTAACCGGGTTTAGAGCCTCTGAATTCGGCATTGACTGTCGTATCCTCACTATTGTCGCCGTTAATGCGGCGTTTGTTTTTGTTACAACACGACCTGCCATTACGGTCCTTGATATCCGGACTGCCAGAATTTTTGCTAAGGTTGTTGCTGCGTGCTAGCCAGCTGTCCTCACCCGCGCAGAAGCGGGTCATGAGTGATGTGAGGGCTGCCATGGATTTCAGCTTTTCCTGTCCCAGGTGCCGGGCAAGACACTCGTCACGGATATTATGCTTGAAGGCTGCAAGGGCCTCCGCATCCGAACAGTCGACGATTTGGTGTTTCTTGGTTAAGAACCATGTCCAGAATTGTCTGGCCGATTCGTCTGGCTGCTGAATTATGTGGCTTAGGTCATCAGCGTCTGGTGGTCGCACATACGTGCCTTGGAAGTTATCGAGGAATGCGGCTTCCAGGTCTTCCCAACTCCCAATGACTCTGCTGGCAAGCTGTTAAGCCAATGTCGGGCTAGTCCTTTTAGCTTGAGGGGGAGATATTTGATGGCATGAAGATCGTCACCGCGGGCCATGTGGATGTGAAGGAGATAGTCTTTGATCCAAACCGCGGGGTCTGTTGTGCCATCGTAAGATTCAATATTCACGGGTTTAAACCCTTTGGGGATTTGATGATCCATTACTTCGTCTGTGAAGCATAGTGGGTGCGCGGCGCCTCTGTACTGGGCGATATCACGACGGAGCTCAAAAGGGCTTTGTCTATCCTGTTCGGCCCGGCCGGACTTACTGTGTCCGGCGCGACGGTTGTCGTCATGTATCATGGGGCGCCCACGCGATCCATAGATCAATCTTGATTCTCTTGCCCTATCCTCCAATATATCTCGCAAGTCCGGAGCGTTCCCCTGTGGCCTTGTGCTTTTCGAGCGATGCCGGGGTACAGGTTTAGTGAAGGGCCTAGAGGCCTCTTTGTCGCGACCACGGGGTGGTCGGTCAGCCGTATTGTCTCTTGGTGATGCGGGTTCATACGCCTCCTCCTCTAATCGGGGGAGCAGCTTGCGTTTAGGGTAGCTTTTGGAGGAGCGTTCGAGCTCATGCTCTTCGGCCGCGAGGGCTTCAGTCCATCTGTCGACAAGCAGATCTTGATCAGCTCTAAGCTGTTGCTGCTTTTTCTTCAGGCTGTTCACCGTGGCCATAAGCCTGCGTTTAAAATGCTCTTGTTCGACGGAATCCTCAGGCACGACGAATTCATCGTCGTCGAGGCTTGCCTCGTCTCCGGAGGGAGGCATGTAATCCTCTACCTCTTCTTCTGCCGCTCTCTCATGAGGGCTGGCGTCTCCGTCCTCCTACGCTGGATCTTGCTGGAGTGGGTTGTCTTCGGCACTATCCGGTGTATTATTATCTCCGGTGCCGGAATCTTCGTTCTTGCTGTGGCGGGATTTAGAGCGGCGCCGCAGACGCTGGCGCTTGGGCTGTTTCTTGGAGGGGTCATCCTCCGCTGCCCCTTCGCCATTCCCATCCTTTGGGGTATCCACCATGTATATGTCATATGATGAGGTGGCTTTCCAGTGCCCGGTAGGCGCTGGTTCTTGGTCGTCTCCGGCATCGTCGTCCATACCGTCGATGTCTTCGGAGTCGTAGTCTAGCATGTCGGTGAGATCATCGACAGTGGCTACCAAGTGGGTGGTGGGTGGGCTTTGAATTTCTTCGTCGTCTGCATCCCAACCGTCCTGGCCGCAGTCCGGCGAGGACTCTCCTGATAATGAGATATACTTTAGCAAACTCAATATGTCGCCAAAAGGTGAGTGTTGAAAGATGTCCACCGCGGTGAACTCCATGATCGGCGCCCAATCGGATTCGATCGGAGGGGGCGCGGGAGGTTCGGAGTCCGGCAAGGAGTCCGGCTCCTCGGAGTCACGAGCTTCATGAGGGACAAGGTCAGTGTTCGGCTCTATCACCGTAGAGGTTGCAGCCCCCGAGGCGGTGTCTAGCCATCCGTCCTCGACCTGCGCAGCCGGCTCTGAATTAAAGATCGGAGCAGGCTCGAGTGCGGCCTCTAGGGTACTGTCCGGCTGCAAAGTGAAATCATGCTTGCCGTGACAGTGCGGCATGCTCGGCTGTGGCTCGAATCCATCGAGGATCAAGTCCCTACGGATGTCCGCCGTGAAGTTCAAACTTCCAAATCTGACCTGATGGCGAGGGGCGTAACTTTCGATCTGCTCTAGATGGCCAAGCGAATTGGCCCGCAGTGCAAAGCCGCCGAATACGAAGATCTGTCCGGGGAGGAAGGTCTCACCCTGGACTGTGTCGTTGATGATGATCGAAGAAGCCATCGAGCCTATCGGTGACAACACAGAGGAACTCTCAATGAAAGCACCAATGTCGGTGTCAAAACCGGCGGATCTCGGGTAGGGGGTCCGAAATGTGCGTCTAGGTGGATGGTAACAGGAGACAAGGGACACGATGTTTTACCCAGGTTCGGGCCCTCTTGATGGAGGTAAAACCCTACGTCCTGCTTGATTAATATTGATGATGTGTGTTACAAGAGTAGATCTACCACGAGATCAGGGAGGCTAAACCCTAGAAGCTAGCCTATGGTATGATTGTTGTTCGTCCTACGGACTAAAGCCATCCGGTTTATATAGACACCGGAGAGGGCTAGGGTTACACAGAGTCGGTTACAATGGTAGGAGATCTACATATCCGTATCGCCAAGCTTGCCTTCCACGCCAAGGAAAGTCCCATCCGGACACGGGACGAAGTCTTCAATCTTGTTTCTTCATAGTCTTGGAATCCGGCCGATAATGATAGTTCAGCTATCCGGACACCCCCTAGTCCGGGACTCCCTCAGGGGGTATGAACCATGGAGAAGTTGGATACAGTAGATATTACACCAATATAAATAAATAATGAGTTCACAATAGTACCATAAAGTGGTGATTTTCTTTCTTATACTGATGGATCTCATAAGATTTTCTGTTGAGTTTTGTGTTGTGAAGTTTTCAAGTTTTGGGTAAAGATTTGATGAACTATGGAATAAGGAGTGGCAAGAGCCTAAGCTTGGGGAATCCCAAGGCACCCCAAGGTAATATTCACGGACAACCAAGAGCCTAAGCTCAGGGATGCCCCGGCAGGCATCCCCTCTGTCGTCTTCATCTATCGGTAACTTTACTTGAGGCTATATTTTTATTCACCACATGATATGAGTTTTGCTTGGAGCATCTTGTATGATATGAGTATTTGCTTTTTAGTTTGCCACAATCATCCTTTCTATACACACCTTTTGAAAGGGAAACGCCTGAATCATGATTTATTAGAATACTCTATGTGCTTCACCTATATCTTTTGAGCTAGGCAATTTTGCTCTAGTGCTTCACTTATATCTTTTGAGAACACGGCGGTGGATTTGTTTTATAGAAATTGTTGAATTCTAATGCTTCACTTATATTATTTTGAGAGTCTTTTAAAACATCATGGTAATTTTCTTTGGTTATAAAATTAGTCCTAATATGATGGGCATCCAATATGGGTATAATAGAAACTTTCATATAAAGTGCATTGAATACTATGAAAAGTTTGATTCTTTATTATTGTTTTGAGATATGAAGATGGTGATATTAGAATCATGCTAGTAGAGTAGTTGTGAATTTGAGAGATACTTGTGTTAAAGTTTGTGATTCTCGTAGCATGCACGTATGGTGAACCATTATGTGATGAAGTCGGAGCATGATTTATTTATTGATTGTATTCCTTATGAGTGGCGGTCCGGGACGAGCGATGGTCTTTTCCTACCAATCTATCCCCCTAGAAGCATGCGTGTAGTACTTTGTTTCAATGAATAATAGATTTTTGCAATAAGTATGTGAGTTCTTTATGACTAATGTTGAGTCCATGGATTATACACACTCTCACCCTTACACCATTACTAGCCTCTCTAGTCCCGTGCAACTTTCGTGGGTACCATACACCCACCATATACCTTCCTTAAAACAGCCACCATACCTACCTATTATGGCATTTCCATAGCCATTCCGAGATATATTGCCATGCAACTTTCCACCGTTCCGTTTCTTATGACACACTCCATCGTTGTCATATTGCTTTGCATGATCATGTAGTTGACATCATATTTTTGGCAAAGCCACCATTCATAATTTATCATACATGTCACTCTTGAATCATTGCACATCCCCATACACCGCCGGAGGCATTCAAATAGAGTCATATTTTGTTCTAAGTATTGAGTTGTAATTCTTGAGTTGTAAGTAAATAAAAGTGTGATGATCTTCATTATTAGAGCATTGTCCTAGTGAGGAAAGGATGATGGAGACTATGATTCCCCCACAAGTCGGGATGAGACTCCGGACGAAAAAAAGAGGCCATAAAAAGAGAGAGAAAAGGCCCAAATAACAAAATGAGAGAAAGAGAAGGGGCAATGCTACTATGCTTTTTCCACACTTTTGCATTCAAAGTAGCACCATGATCTTCATGATAGAGAGTCTCCTATGTTGTCACTTTCATATACTAGTGGGAATTTTTCATTATAGAACTTGGCTTGTATATTCCAGTGATGGGCTTCCTCAAAAGTGCCCTAGGTCTTTGTGAGCAAGCAAGTTGGATGCACACCCACTTAGTTTCTTTTTGAGCTTTCATACACTTATAGCTCTAGTGCATCCGTTGCATGGCTATCCCTACTCACTCACATTGATATCTATTGATGGGCATCTCCATAGCCCGTTGATATGCCTAGTTGATGTGAGACTATCTTCTCCTCTTTGTCTTCTCCACGACCACCATTCTATTCCACCTATAGTGCTATGTCCATGGCTCACGCTCATGTATTGCGTGACGATTGAAAAAGTTTGAGAACATCAAAAGTATGACACAATTGCTTGGCTTGTCATCGGGGTTGTGCATGATTAAATACTTTGTGTGATGAAGATAGAGCATAGCCACATGATATGATTTTGTAGGGATAGCTTTCTTTGGCCATGTTATTTTGAGAAGACATGATTGCTTTGTTAGTAGTCAATATTAAACTTTTGTCTTGAATCTTTCGGATTTGAACATTCATGCCACAATAAAGAAAATTACATTGATAAATATGTTAGGTAGCATTCCACATCAAAAATTCTGTTTTTATCATTTACCTACTCGAGGATGAGTAGGAATTAAGCTTGGTGATGCTTGATACGTCTTCAACATATCTATATTTTTTTATTGTTCCATGCTTTTATATTATCTGTTTTGGATGTTTAATGGGCTTTAATATGCTCTATTATATTATTTTTGGGACTAACCTATTAACCGAAGGCCTAGTGCCAATTTCTGTATTTTTGCCTATTTTAGAGTTTTGCAGAAAAGGAATACCAAACGGAGTCCAAACGGAATGAAACCTTCGCGATGATCTTTCTTGGACCGAAAGAAAACCAAAAGACTTGGAGATGAAGTCGGAGACGTAACAAGGAGGCCACGAGGTAGGAGGGCGCGCCCCCACCCTCGTGGGCCCCTCATATCTCCACCGACCTAGTTCTTTCACCTATATATACTCTTATACCCTGAAAGCATCAGGGGGAGCCACGAAACAACTTTTCCACCGCTGCAACCTTCTATACCCGTAAGATCCCATTTTGGGGTATTTTCGGGCAATCTGCGGGAGGGGAATTCGATCATGGAGGGCTTCTACATCAACACCATTACCTCTCCGATGAAGCATGAGTAGTTTACCACAGACCTTCGGGTCCATAGTTATTAGCTAGATGGCTTTTTCTCTCTCTTTGATTCTCAATACAAAGTTCTCTTCGATGTTCTTGGAGATCTATTCGATGTAATACTCGTTTGCGGTGTGTTTGCCGAGATCCGATGAATTGCGGAATTATGATCAAGATTATCTATGAATATTATTTGGTTCTTCTCTGAATTCTTATATGCATGATTTGATATCTTTGCAAGTCTCTTCGAATTATCGGTTTAGTTTAGCCTACTAGATTGATCTTTCTTGCCATGGGAGAAGTGCTTAGCTTTGGGCTCAATCTTGCGGTGTCCTTTCCCAGTGACAGTAGGGGAAGCAATGCACGTATTGTATTGTTGCCATCGAGGATAACAAGATGGGGTTTTCATCATATTGCTTGAGTTAATTCCTTTACATCATGTCATCTTGCTTAATGCATTACTCCGTTCTTATGAACTTAACACTGTAGATGCATGCTGGATAGCAGTCGATGTGTGGAGTAATAGTAGTAGATGCAGGCAGGAGTCGGTCTACTTGACACGGACGTGATGCCTATGTTCATGATCATTGCCTTAGATGTCATCATAATTATGCGCTTTCCTATCAATTGCTCGGCAGTAATTTGTTCACCCACCGTAATACATGCTATCTCGAGAGAAGCCACTAGTGAAACCTATGGCCCCCGGGTCTCTTTTCCATATTATTGAATCTCGTTTACATCTTGCTAGTTTCGGATCTATTATTTTGCAATCCTTATTTTCCAATCTATACAACCAAAAATACCAAAATTATTTACTTTACCGTTTATCTATCTCTATTAGATCTCACTTTTGCGAGTGACCGTGAAGGGGTTGACAACCCCTTTATCGCGTTGGTTGCAAGTTCTTGATTGTTTGTGCAGGTATTCAGTGACTTGTGCATCGTCTTCTACTGGATTAATACCTTGGTTCTCAAAAACTGAGGGAAATATTTACACTACTTTGCTGCATCACCCTTTCCTCTTCAAGGGAAAACCAATGCAAGCTCAAGAGGTAGCAAGCTCCAAGTAACATACCGATAGATGTAGACGAAAAAGGGGATGCCATCCGGGGCATCCCCAAGCTTAGACGCTTGAGTCTTCCTTGAATATTACCTTGGGGTGCTTTGGGCATCCCCAAACTTAGGGTCTTGCCGCTCCTTATTTCTTCATCCGTCATGATCTCATCCAAAACTTGAAAACTTCGGCACATAAAACACAACGGAAACCTCGTGAGATCCGTTAGTACAGGCACACAAAACGTGGGCTTGGGCCTAGATTTTCTGCAATGGGCTTTATTAGGCCCGGCCTGACCCGACTTATGGCCAGGTATAGGCGCCACACACATTGGTCATGTTTGGTCACATTAAATGAGCGGATAATGTATCTGGTCCACCCGGTGCAATAAGGTGGTTTTTCTGGACGAGTAGTTCCCATTTACTAGGAATTTCTTCACCATTTTCACTATCCGCGCAAAACAGACAATTAAGAGGATTTGAAACTCCAACACCTGATTAGCATTACAACATGTAATGGGATAATAAAAATATTAAAACAAATGCAAAAGATTTGGGGAGCTCTTGTTCAGCACCTTAAGTGCCCAAACAAGTTGCTGGCACCCACACACTCCCGCTTGAGGGCGGCCCCAAGAAGAAGGCAATCTCTCACTGGTCGCTTGACTATGTTTTTTTACGGGTCCGATCACGTTTGACTGGTCGCGGTAACTTGGTCAACCATTGACCTTTAAAGAAAATGTGAATTCAAAAAATGTTCTCGGATTTTCAAAAAAAAAACACAAACTTCAAAAAAGTTCATCAATTTTGAAAAATAAAATCGTTGCTTGAAAAACATGCATCGAATTAGAAAAGAAAGTTCATTGATTTAAAAAAATCATCGAGTATGAAAAAAAGTTCATCGGATTAAAAACCATCAAATTTGAAAAAGTTCATTGATCATGAAAAAATCATCATATTTGAAGAAGTTTGATCATTTTGGAAAAAATAGTGGAGAAAAATTTAAGAAAAGGAAAATAAGAAAAATATTAAAGAAAAAATAGAACAAACAAATAAAAAAGGATCCAAAAAATAGGGGGTTCTTGCGAACCGAAAACTGGTTGCGACCTAAAAAAGCTAGATTGCGAAGCTTCTGGAAGCTTCCCAAAATCTGGGGCTTTCCGGGAACATAAATAAAATAAAACAAAGGCAATATTCAGTCACAGGCACTAAGTTATCCTAGTGGTTAGCTCGATTTACCGGAGGAAGAGATCACGAGTTCGATCCAGGCTGGGGCACCTAGCCACAGTTTAAACAAATAAAAGAAAAAAAGCAAATGGATTGGCCCAACACGGAGGGTGGGTGTGCGTCCTTTTAGAAAATTCATAGTAACGGGTGCTTAATGCGCCAAATAAGAAATGCCAAAGATTTGTCTAGTCCATTAATTCAGCATAATAGGGTTACGTAAAATTGGGCAAAAACAAGCCCAATCCAATACTTACGGTCCAACAAGGCCAGGCCCACTCGTGCTGACGACACAGCGAACGCAACAACAACCGCACAACACTAAGGAACAGGCATACAAAATCTGCCAATCAAGTCGGCATCCCACCACCACCGAAGAGAAGAAGTTGTGACTACTAAGAGAGGGGCAAACTTGTGACTCTAATGTGGAGGCAAAGAAGCATGCACGCCACAGAACCTTGCACCAATTACAACACTAGACATGCCAACAACCAACACTAAAAGCAACCTCATCGCGTACATGAGACGAGATTGACACCCTTAATGTGGTCAAACTTTCAAGGTTTTTGCCTCGACAGCTAGCCTTCGCCCCACATAATCCACCGACACCACCTTTCAAGGACGCCTCCCCGACGTGCGATGAAACACAACCTAGACGCTCGTAGCCCAAGATACAAATGTCAATAACCTACTGACCACAATCATAGCACCAATAGGTCTGGGTCCACTACCCAACATAAAGTCTGATCGTCATATGCTTCGGCAACCCGGAGCTAGGAATTCTACCGAAGAGCCGAGAGCCCCACCAGGGCTGGAAACGGTCCTCGACGACAATGTCTCAAAGAAGGGGAACGACATCACGTCGTCGTTTCCATTACCGACAAACATCAAGTCTAGGCTTTCTCTCAAACTCCTCCACACACACAAGAGGGGGAAACATCCTGAGAAATTATGAGGCACCACTCATCACATGACCCTTTGTCTTAGTGTCTACCAGCTCCACCTCCTGATGTGGTCATCACCGTTCTCTCCAGTAGTGTCCAAAAGCATGTCTTGGCATGCAGCAGATCCATGCGCTACACACTACATCAGTATACACGACCTCCTCACCGGTGAAAGCCACCAGCTACTCGCCCGGGTCCGTGACCCCAGTCTCCCTCAATTCACTATTAAGATGTGCAAACTTTTCCTGATCCGGATTTATATAGACGCATTTTAGTGTGTTTGTACACTTATTTTAGTCCGTATGTAGTCCATACTGAAATATCTAAAACCTCTTTTATTTGTGAAACGAGGGAGTCTGTAATTGCGACAGAGAAATAAAAAATCATTTAAAAATACAAAAGGTAGAATTTAAAAGAGATCAAATCAGAAAATGTGGACTAGAAGAGCCTAAGTTAAATTTGTTAATTGACCAAAAACCAGAAAATTAATATATAAAATAATGAAATAGACAAAAGAAAGATATTAAAATACCCAAAAAAGAATTGTGCTTTGGAAAAGGCACATGCACACGTGGGTACATGAGCTATTATGTCCATTGAGTGCCAATATTCTTATCAAATCTCCCATGTTTTTCTACATTATAAAACATGTTCTCTTTCTTTTTTGGCTTCCAAAAATTTCATTTAGATATATATTATGGAATTAACTAATTATATGAAGCACCATATTGTTCCCTTCTTTAAAGTAGGTGACATGGCAATTACATAGTGGTGATTTGACTTGCATGCAGACACTCTCAAAACTATTCATGAGAGAGCAATTCTACAGTCGACCAACCGTTTTCCACTGTCAATCTTGAAAGCAGTCATACGATAAGTGGGGGATAAAGTATTTACACTAGGCCATGTCATAACAAATGGTATTTATACATGTGATTGGACATTCTACATAGTGAGGCATGTGATTGGACTTTTCTACATAGTTAGGGTTTCCCACATCCAAAAGAGAGGTGCGGTGGCTGGCTCACCTAGCTTGCTCCATCCACATCGCTTCCCCTCCTCCTCTCTCCATCTCGTTCATGGTGGCGGTGATGAGCGACCGGCACGCGGAGAAGCACCCGATGGAGCCCTCGAAGCTGGATGGGGAGTGACGCGTGTGCGCGAGCTGCGGGAGAAGGCCAAGCGAGAGATGCGCTCGACGCAAGGCGATCGCGACGAGGTATTCCAGCAAGGGGCTGGCCAAGATCAAGACGGGCGTGAGGCAGACTGGGTTCCCCCTCCCCCATAGTGGATTCAGCAGTAGGAACGGAAGAAGAAGAAGAAGGCGATGGTGCGTCGGAGGGAACTAGAGCGCAAGCCAGTAGAGCACCAAAACTGTGGTGGCAGCCACGATGACCCACTGGCCAAGAAGCCCAGGTCCTTCGCGGAGCCACTGGCGATTTGACTTCCGCCTTCATCGAAGGGCACGGCGGGTGAGCCCATCACGGTGGAAGACGCGCCAGAGGCCCCGGATGTGGAGTGCTTCAAGTGCGGGAGGCTTGGCCATTTCTAATCTAAGTGCAAATTCTAGCCGCTCTGTGTGCCCAGCAAGGAAGAGGGGCACGCCTCCGCGCACTGCCCGACGCGGGGTCGGCAGCCAAGCTTATAGATTATGGGAAGCGCCATCTCAGGGGAGGGCTTCTTTTGTCTCTAGTTCAAACAAGAGGGAGAGCTCGAGGGCCCGCGACCGCTCTCTGATGTGAACGCTGCCATCCTAACTGCTGAGCCTGGCAAGCTGAACCTACGGGTCCTCAAACAGGAGCTAAAACATATGGTGGCAGGGCACTGGGACTGACAGATCTCCTAGGTGGGGGATACTGAGTTCATGGTGGTTTTGTCGTTCGCAGATCTCCTGCACATGGCTAGGTCAAGTGGCAAGCTCTTCTTGTCGATCAACGACATTACTGCTCGGGTCAGAGATGTGGTGCATGAGGTGAACCCTCCCCTGGTGATGGTCGTAGCATGGGTGCACCTCCATGGGATCCTGGAGAAGCACCACAAGATGAATCGTATTAAGGAAGCGTTCAAGATGTTGGGCCGTCCAATGGTGGTCGATGAGCTCTTCCTCATTAGGTTGGGACTAGTGAGGATGAAATTGGCGTGCAAGGCACCGGAAAAGCTGAACGGCATGGTGGAGGTGTGGTTTAACCACGAAGGCTACCAGATCAAGGTGGAATTGGAGCGTCTCCCTCAATGATTGGGGGAAGGAAGTGGTGTGCCTAGGGCGGGTCCCTCCGCCCATCGCCCCTCAAGCCAGCATGACAAGTCCGGGCAGACCTAGTAGGGGGCGAACTCAAGCAAAAACACCCAGGGCACCGCCAGCTCAGATAAAGGTGCCAAGTCAACCTCGGCGATGACACAGAAGGAGGCCACGGGCTCCGGCGGAGCCTTGGAGAGCCAAGATGTGGTGATGGGGGAACATACCGAAGATCCCGAGGACAGCATCCAAGACACTTCCATCGACACGGAGACATGAGAAAAGTTGGGAGTCTTTGTGAATGACGACATGGCAGTGGGAACCCAAGATACTGTAGTTAGCTTCCCCCATTCCCTGCTCTCTAGACACGTGTTTTGATGAGTATGGCTCCAATCTCCTTTCCCAAAATCTACTCGAGAACGATAAGGTGGTGGCGGCGGAGGGAACCCAACCCTCCTCCCCGGTGCTTGGCGGGGGCAGACACGGGGTGTGTGCTCAATGCAGACTCTGACCTCACCCTGGCATCGGGATGGCGCGGGTCGATCGGCTCCGGCAGGCAGCCCAAGAAGATGGTAGGACGGAAGCCTGGATCCAAGACGCCGGCATCGACGGCTTTGGGTCAGGTGGAGGCGCTGTGGGGCGAGCTTGGGGCGGCTCTTGTGGTGCCTGGGCCTTCCGCCAAGGCTAAGCGCTCAAGGGCGACTCCAGTGGTGCAGCGGGCTCCCATTGTGCGTGCCAAAGCAAAGCTGGGGGACATGACATCTCTGGAGAGTGCCAACCTGTGTGCGACCGACAAGAACATGGATGTGTCAGGTAACCCAACCCCCTCCTTTAAGATTCTGAATGTGTTTTCTGATGATCATCTTGCTGAGATTCTTCCCATTAGTGGTGTTGCGGTAGAGTCCTCGTCGAAGGATATTATCTTGTTAGTTCGAGCGAGGGAAGAGGCTTAGGCTGCTCTTGCTGCTGCTCCCGCTCGGTGTGCGACAGAGCAGGCAGAGGCCGAGCAGGTCGCAGTACCAGTAGATGCTGGTGCGAACCAATTGCGCAATGAAGGGGATGAGGCTGGGGTTGCCTTGGACGTCCCTTCTTCTAGCCGGGTGCCGGCACGGAAGAGAGTGTCCAAAGCGTTGAGTTCTCGTGGAGCTCGCCTTCCCAATCGTATCATATAATGCGCTATATATTTTGGAATATCCGCGGATGCGGCCACGGGTGGCGGCGGACGCAACTTAGAGAGTATATGGCCAAAGAGCATATCGATTTCGTAGCATTGCATGGGATGAGCAAAGCCAACTTCACATTCAGAGATCTCCTTGCGTACATCCCCCTGCAACATTTCGATTGGTTCTGGACCCCCTCCTCTGGTCACTCGGGTGGTCTCCTGATGGGATATAATTGTGATATTTGTGATGTAATTCTGTAGGAGGCTGGTGTTTTTTGTATCACTACAACTGTTCAACACCGCATTTCTGGAGTTACTTGGGTGATTGTGAGCATTTACGGGCCTGCTGACCATGCGAGGTCGGCAGATTTCTTGGGGGAGATCATGACCCTAGTTGGGGCCAAAAGAACGGCTAATCTGCCGCTAGTAGTGGGCGGGGATTTTAACTTGATCCACTCGGGGCGGACAAAAACAACGGCAACATTGACTGGGCTAGGGTGTCCCTTTTCAATAATGCAATCACGGCTGCCACACTGCATGAAGTTGCAAGAATAGGTGCGAGATTCACGTGGACTAAGAAACATCGTGCGCCTGTTTGCTGTGTTCTCGACCGTGTTTTCTGTACTAGTGACTGGGTGGTGCTCTTTCCCTTATGTACCCTGTTGCTGATACGCATATTGGCTCATATCACGTCCCTCTACTCCTATCCTCTTGGGAGGACAGTGTGCGTCGCAGCCGAAGATTCTTCTTTGAGACTACTTGGTTTGAGGCCAAGGGGTTTACCCAGCTAGTCTCTGGCTTCTGGGCCCTGATTGGGAATCATCTTGGGCGTCAACGACGACCCGTATATTTCTGGTCCTCCGCGGCAATGACCTTGCGGGCCTTCCTCCGAGGCTGGGGGGCTAACCACGACAGTGAGTCTAAAAGGGAAAGTTAACATCTAGTTGCGGAAATCAGCCTCCTTGATGCGCAGACCGACATAAGACCGTTTTCCGGAGAAGAATGGGAGCATAAATACTCTTTGGAAAATCAAGTCTTGGCTATCCTTAGAGCTGAGGAGGAATATTGGCACCGTAGGGGCGGTGTCAAGTGGGTCACAAAATGTGATGGTAATACTGGCTATTTACATGCTTATGCCAACGGCTGAAAGAGCAAGACCTCCATTCTTAGACTGCAGTCAGAGAATGGAATTCTAGTGACCCAAATTGAGATTGTGAAGCATATTTATGATTTCTTCATTGCGCTATTGGGAACAGCCGAAGAGAAGCGACTCAACCTTCTGGTCGATTTGTTGGATCCTACGAAGAGAATTTCTCAGCAGGAAAATGATGCCCTCGCATTATCTTTCCCGCCGCAGGAAATTGACAAGGCACTACCTGATATGAAGAACGACATGGCAGCAGGCCCAGACGGATGGCCGGTTGAGTTCTTCAAGAAGTTCTGGCATGTCCTTAGGGACTTATTTCATGCGATCGTGAACGGCTTCGCCCTAGGCACGGTAGACTTAGCTCGCCTCAATTACCGTGTGGTTTTCCTGATCCCTAAGGTTAAAGGGGTGGATGCCATTAAGTTGTTCCGCCCTATCACGCTCATAAACGTGCCCTTCAAGTGTGTGCCAAAGCCTATGCTACTAGGTTGGCCCTAGTAGCATAGCGTGTTATCCTTAGCAGCCAAACTGCTTTTCTCAAGGGGAGGAATATTCTCGAAGGCCCGATAGCACTCATGGAAATTATTCACGACCTGAAACACACTCGTGGGCAGGTGAAAGTGCTAGTTATCAACTAGAGGGGGGTGAATAGGCGATTTTTATGGAAGTCTTCAAAACACGGGGTCTTTGAAGATAAACAGTAGAAATGAACCTATTGATATGCAGCAGAAGGTAGACTACACTAGACAAGCCATAGTCAATTAAGCAATGTAGTGAAAGCATGAAGACTATCAGCAGCTAGGTAGAATGGATCAGGATGGAAGACAGTATGAAGCCAAACAGTAAATAGTCTTCACTCAGTGAAGTCAATTAGATCTTAGGCAATGACTTTACGAAGACAAACTATAAAGTAAAAGGAAGTGAAGGATAGAACTAGTGGATTGGTGAAGACAAGGATTTGGTAGACCAGTTCTAGCTGCTATGACAACTTTACGTCTGGTTGGGGAGGCTGAGATTTTACTCAGAAGAACGCGTCTTCACCTTATTCCCCTTGAGCTAAGGACACATAGTCCTCGCCCAATCACTCTTGTAAGTCTTCAAGGTAGACTTCCAAACCTTCACAGACTTCGTTCATTGGCAATCCACAATGACTCTTGGATGCTCAGAACGCGACGCCTAACCGGCTGGAAGATTCACATTCCTCAAGTGTAAAAAGTCTTCAGATCACGCGGACATTGAGACTTCAGTGATGCCTAACACTCTTTGGCTCTAGGTGTTTGGGGATTTGTCCTCGCAAGGATCTCTCTATCAAATACTTCGGAGGTGGGTTGCTCTCAAACGACAAAAGTCGTGCACTAACTCTAAGCAGCCACCAATTTATGGTGTAGGGGGTGGGCTATTTATAGCCAGGAGGCAACCCGACCTAATTTGTCCAAAATGCCCTTGGGTCACTAAGGAACTGACACGTGTCCAACTGTCAGATTTCAAACACACGCGACAGCTTGAGTTGGGCTACAAGTAAAGCTAACTCATCCATCTCTGGATAAGATTTGCTCTCATTGTCTTCGCTCGAAGACATAGAATTTGGTTGAGCAGCACATCAGTCACTCGGACTTTGTTCACTTGGACCCCACTTAATAGTACGGTGGTTCCTATGAACAAAGAAGAAAAGGAAACTACGAAACAACAATCTTCGCACTCCATAGTCTTCATGCGATGTCTTCTCATGTCATAGTCTTCAATGTGAATATCTTCACGGACCACCATTGTCTTCAATGTCTTCACACATTTTTAGGGGTCATCTCTGGTAGGAAAACCGAATCAATACGGGACTACTACCTGTGTTATCCTGCAATTCTCACAAACACATTAGTCCCTCAACCAAGTTAGTCGTCAATACTCCAAAACCAACTAGGGGTGGCACTAGATGCACTTACAATCTCCCCCTTTTTGGTGATTGATGACAAACTGGTTGAAGTTTTCAACAGGGATAAAAGTATGTGAAAGTTTAAGGATTAAGGCATTGTCTTCATAAGTGGGAAAAGGCTCCCCCTGAAGATGTGCATATAAGTAGTTTGCTTTTGAATGCAAATGCACATGGCAGGTTTTAGTTTGTGGAGATCCTCTTCAACTCATGAAGACAATTCATCATGCATATAAAGATATATGAAGATAATGATATGCATCATGAAAAATGGACGTCTGCGGAATAACTTCATGCGGAATTTATCACCGCATCACAAAGTAGCAGACGACCATGGAGTTTAAGTGTTACAACTCAAAGAACCAAATGTATCAAAAGACGAGAGTTGCAAATACTTGGCAAAAATAATGCAACCACCCCATAAGGACCTGCTTAAAGACTATCAACTCATATGCTTCTCCCCCTTTTGTTAGTAATGACCAAAAAGGTTTGAAGACATAGAGCATCTACTCGTTCCCAGAAGGAGCAGATGCAGGAGCAGGGTCGACGTTGGAGTTTGGTGGTGCAGAAGGGCCTAATGCAGTGTCAAGATGTAGTGCAGCCATGGTTGGTGAAGTGTCGTCATCTTCTTCATCGACGATGTTCGCAACAACAGTTGCTGCTGAAGATGAATAGTCAGAATCTTCAATTGAGGGAGTGCGGCGTCAGCTTGCATTTTGTGGAGGCCTGGAATCAAACTTGAAGCCCTCGGTGAAGCCATCTTCGCGAAGATCGTGTTCAGGACATAGTAGTGTGAGGCTCTTTCAGGACCGCTGTTGGGGATATAACTATCAGGAATGACCTGCCCAGGAGGGGCCGGGTTATACCTATGGCGATTCATCATCATGAAGCCCACGAGGACGTTCTGAAGGTGACTGTTGAGTTAAAGGGCCAAAGGCCCAAAGGCGGCTTAAGGCCTGTAGAGATAAACCGCCATATATGTGTAACTTGTATTATAAGGCAAGAATAGATAGTCACCAAGATGGACACTGTTTATGAGCCGGTCGGGACTCTGTAAGCCGCTGGGCGTCGACCTCTGTATATAAAGGGACAACCCGGCGGCGGTTCAGGACAAGAAAACAAGAGATCGAAAGTTAGGTCGAGCGAATTTTCTCCCTGGTAATCGAGACATAAGCAATACCACCTCAAACTGGATTAGGCCTTTACCTTCACCGCAAGGGGCCGAACCAGTATAAAGTCCCATTTCCTTTGTCCCGTTTAACCCCTTTAAGCTTCCTAGTTGCTATGGCTCCACGACTAAGTCCTTCTGCTAGGACATCTGTCGTGACCTTTCCAAGACAGTTGGCGCCCACCGTGGGGCTAGCACACAATAGATTTGAGTTCTTAAAGGGCAGCTTTGAAGGGCTCAAGGGATACGCTATGGGCCAGATGACCAAGAGTCATCGCGGCAAGCTCTACATCGACGACGCAGGCTGGGGCCCCGACGTCGGCTCAATTCAGTACGGGTACCGGGTCCCCTTCGCCGGAATCCATGTCTTCATCGGCAAGATCAGCGAGCCGTGCCCTGAGCCGGACATCTGCACCGACATCATCGAGATGGCTCAGCGTGTGAGACCCGCCCGAGCTCAGCCCGCCGTGAAGCGTGCCTTCGTGGGATGCATCCATGGAGGGGAATACGATGAAGGATCTATGTCTGGCAGTGAGACGGCCATCAACTCTGATGGCGAGTCATCCATGGGTGAGACTGATTCGTTGTATCAACTGCAAGATGGAGGGCTCGGGGGCTATTCCAATGGCAATAGTATTCCGGACCCCTATTTGCCGCCAAACAGAGTTGGGATCTTCATGGCTGGCACACAACCCGGGAAAAACTCTACGGCTGCGCCAACAATGACTTCCGGGTCAGCAGCAGTGACGGCAGCCGGGGCAGGAGGCCCTGCGCACCCGTCGGCTCAGGTTTTCATGGCTTTAATGGACAAATTAACGACTCTACTAACAACCATGGTCAACCCGGTGAATCAAGCTCAGCATGATGCAGAGGTGACACAGTTATGTGAGGATGTAGCACAAGCTAAGGAAGACCTGGCGGCGGAGGATGTCAGGATGGCTGCAGAAGGAGCTGCTTTAGATGCTCAGGCCCAGCGGATTCAGTCAGAGGCTTTCCGACTTACGATGGATCAGAACGTGTCTAATAAGATCATGAGGAGAAGGCACCAGTCCCATCTGCCTATGGTGTATGAGCCTAGAAACCTCTTCCGCACGCCCGGCGTAGGGCCCAATAACCCGCTGGAGATAAACCGGGCTGCGGCGCCCGGGGCAGGAACACCGGTTCAGCCACGTGACGTAACCCCCTTGTCTGAATACTGCTCCGCCTCAGCATGTATTGACGCCACCAGGTCACTATTCTAATCCATTGGAGAACATGATTGCTGCGGCAGCATGATTGGCGGCTCTCCCGGTGGGTGGCGACTCTCCAACGGCGGTTGAAACACGAAGGGTCAGAGAACTTCTTCAGACAGCCTTGGCGCAGTAGGAGGCCTATTCTTACAGCCAAGATAGGATTCACTCAACCCCTCGCCCAAGCCGGAGCCGGAGTTATAGCAGGCATATGGACTCACCGGCCATTTCAAGCAGCACCCAGCGCCGTGATTAACAGCGCGGGCATGACCCAGCACGTGATGGATCTCTTAACTTGTGTCGGCAAGCTGAGTAGGCGGCTCAGCAAGCAGCTCAGCAGGTGGCTCAACAGCCCTTCCCGGTTTACCCTACAACTTCGATTGAGGCAGGCGTGACCTCTCGGTCTATAGGTGTACCCTGTTTGGTACCGGCTCTGCGTAATGAGTGTTTGCCCAAGGATTTCAACGGACCTCCAAAGGTGCCTAATTACACAGCTGATTTACCTCCTGAGGTATGGATTAAAAGTTATGAGATGGTCATGGAGCTACTAGAGGTCGGTGATGTTGCGTGTGCCATATACTTCACGATGATGCTGGATGGAATGGTCATACTTGGTTAAAGGGGCTACCTGCCAACTCCATCAGGTCATGGGAAGAGTTGAAGGCCTGGTTTATTTAGAACTTTAAAGACACATGCATGCAGCCCATGTCGATTGTGGACTTGAATGATTGCAAGCAAGAGGAGGGTGAATCCACAACCCATTGGGTGCGCCGGGTCAAATCTATCATACATTCATCCAATAACATGAACGTTGGCTCTGCGGTCTTGATGTTGGAGAAAATTTGTCATTTTTTGCCTCTTAAGCAGAAGCTGGTGTGGCTCAAGCGCGATTGTAATGACATGTGCCAGTTGATGGCAGCTCTAGTTAAATATGCCGACTCTGGTAGTACCAAGGACCCCGAGTCTGATGACGAGAAGACAGGGAAGGGAAAGAAAAATGGCAACGCTAAGGGTCCGCAGCCTAACCTGGTGAATCAGGGGGCAATGGTAAGTGCAAGGCTGATGGTAGCATAGAGTTTGTGTCTTACACCAATGCGTAGGGCAACAATCAACATCGTAAGGGGAGGCCGCATCCTCGGACCGGCGGATCAGGCCTTGCTCTTGAGCAGTTGCTGAATGAGCCATGTACAAGGCATGGCTCGCAGGGGAAGCCAACCACTCACCTTTGGAAAGATTGTACGATTATGAAAGGTTTCAAAAATTCCAACGCATTTGACAGTAATCAACGGTCGGGCGGCGGCTTGGATGGTGGTGGTTCCCAAGGCCCGGGTTATGGAGGTGGCGTTTCTAGTTCCAGTTTCCACATTCACCAAAATAATCAGGGTGGATATAATCAAGGTAGCCAGGGTGGTTACAATCAGCAATCTGGCAGGGAGGTCAGCAATAGCAGCAATCCGAGTATCAAAGTCATACAAAGCAGTTGAGCAGCGGGTGACGGTGTCCTGGACTAGGGGGTACTCACCACGTCGTCTCCCGATCAGTTAGATTGGGCCGAGGACCCCCATGGCCGTATACTCATGAGCCAGTTTGGACAGTTGCCGCATACAAGGAAGATTCCACAAGACTTGGTGATCAAGACAAGGACTCCTCCCCACCGGCGTATTCGGCTAGGACTCTTGTTATCCCAGGCCTCTAGTACATTATATAAACCGAGGCCAGCCTAGTCGATAGATGATGACAGAACAACAATCATACCATAGGCTAGCTTCTAGGGTTTAGCCCCTTTGATCTCGCGGTAGACCAACTCTTGTAATACTTATATCATCAAGATCAATCAAGCAGGAAGTAGGGTATTACCTCCATCGAGAGGGCCCGAACCTGGGTAAACATCGTGTCCCCAGCTTCCTGTTACCATTAGCCTTAGACGCACAGTTCGGGACCCCCTACCTGAGATTCACCGGTTTTGACACCGACATTGGTGCTTTCATTGAGAGTTCCGCTATGTGATCGGCGAAAGGATCAATGGCTCGACTGCAGGTCAACTTCAACGTCGGTTTCTTCATCACTAGCTCGACTAGTCACCTTGGCTTGACCGATGACTGCTCCCTACCTCTGATCGTCATGTTCGGATGAGGGCCTTCATCAATATCAACTCCGATCTCTATCAAGATCATGGAGGAGTCATCCATGGAGCTCAGGGGCTCAATGTCAACATTGCCCTCGGGCGACCATGCTATTTTTCTGGACAACAAACTCGTATCCACCGCCACATCCTCCTTGAGTGTTGCCTAAACAATTGCTTCAGTGGAAGTATGCGGAATTAAGTCTACAACAACCCTCCAAAAATTTCGTCGAGTTCCGATGGAGGAATCTCCGGCAATCTCTGATATACCGGAGCCCTGTTGAATCTGGACGAGAATCTGGACGAGTTTGGAGCGGGTGTCCAGCATCTAGCTCGGACGTCCTCTAGAAGATCCAACCATTGATCGGCTGCGGAATTCCCATATCTCCCACCTGCCAAAAATTCAGCTCGATCCGGCCGTCCAAACTGCGGGAACCTTCTGGTTACTGCATCACTTTTTGGATCTGTTTTCTGCACGAGAACAAATCCGACCTGAGTTCATCTCCTTTACGAACGGGATTTCGGACATCCTTTTTTAAGGATGATTTCGTATGTGGTATTGTGTTTTATTCTCAAACACATCCCATTAATATTAAAAGTATTTTTACAATACGATCTTCACCATCGCGCCGGTGTCAAACCGGCCCGACAACATCACTCCACGGCGGCCGACCTACGCTAGACACGTCGTCGCTTTGTTGAGCCGAGCTCAACTTCTTCGGATCATCATCTCGGCCAGCCAAACAATAGTTCGGCATCGCGAAGGATAAATCATCACCAACATCACCGCGCCATGGATTACATGGAGCGGGCACACCGGCATCGCCCACGGTCACTTCATCAAGTCAGCATTGATCACGTCACAAGCTACGACCTGCATCGGCAAGGCTGAACTGTTGCTTCATCGAGTCGATGTCCATCATGCCGAACTACTACAACACCTCTGCTGCAACAACTCCTCACCGGCCTGCTCCGTCACCTCGGCTAGACCGGGGACTTCGCTATTTCTTCATCAACATACTTCGGTGATTTTGGCGTCACCAGCCGACCAGCTTCTTCACGTTAGCTGGACCGGGGGTTTTCCCTCGGCAAGCCAACCTTTTCCAGCATCGCCATACCGTCGCTTTATCGCCCATCAGGCAATGGGTGTGCAGATCGTTTCCCAATTTTGGGAGTCGCTTTTCTTTGGAATGCTACAACAAACAAACCAGGTGCTATTAATCCTAACAATTTTTGTTTGTTGGGTTTATTTTTCTTAAGGAATTATTACTCTGGTTTGTTCCATCATCTACACAGGTTAATCAAATGGTGGCCGCATTAGCAATGATTGCGTGGTGGTTCAGTCAGTTTCCGTGCACAGTTCGGCGAACGCCGTATCAGGAACTCGGACTGACCTGTGAATTCTTGCTTTGTCATGCCTTCACTGCATCACGCCGATGCCCTCCATCGACATTGACCTCAACGCTCAGGCCACATCTCTCTCATTATTTCCTTCCCTACTATTAAATAAGTAGAAGAATTTTTTAATATACATTATTATCTTTATTTGTCATTACCTTTGGTTTGAGCTATTTTATCTATGCAGTCAATTGACTCAGACAAAGCTGTGTTGTCGCCTCCTTCGACCAAATTGTGTTGTTGCCTTGGCGCGCCGACCTGCTCCATTACCACGGCTAGGGGCTTCATCTTCTCGGGGTGCCGAACTCTCTGGTCGGCCACCTCGGGACCAGCCTGGAGGCTGGAACATTGTCCCACATCAAGCTCGGACCGCGTCATCAATGCCGAACATATCAACCAGCTAAGTTGCTTTCATGCTCAAAAACATTCAGTCTTAAATTTTGTTCGGTTCGACCAAGCATTATACTTTTTTGCACAAAGTTGTTTGTGTCAAAGTTCCTTGTCAAAACTTTGTTTGTGACGCACATATTCAAATACCCCGTTTATTTGGGGGCTCCCTTGATGGAGCTTTTCCTCTTGCATATGATTATACTTGTACGGCTTCGTTCCTTGTTCGTGTATTACGCCACAATATGCACCATGTTGACTTAAGCGACTTGCAAGCTGGGTTGCCTGGCTCCTTTGCTTACCCCTACGTTCCCTATTGTTCGCCTAGGGAGTAAAGGGAGCACCTCTGCAATTGTCACGATCTGTTCATCCGAGCCTGACCTTAGACTGGGTGAAGCAGAAAGCTAGCGCTCTTACTGTTTTCAACAATGGTCGGCACACAACGGAACTCATGAGTACAAAAAATCTATTGCACAAGTCTCATAATAATAATGAGCAACCGAAGAAAGTTATCGGTGGGGGTACTATTTTCTTTGAAGATGCTTCTTACACTTCGTTAGTACTATAGCATAAGTTCCCTGAGCGCGCTTTGTCTGTTACAGCCTTATGGCCTGATTGCCTGGTTATCGGAAACACCATCGATATTCTTGACAGGTGGAGTACATAACACTCTTCGGTCCTTGACCGAAGAGGGAGAAGCCGACGGTGGATTAAGACGCGTTCAAAGTTCGGGTGAACACAGATGTGATATAAGTACTTCGGTACGCACAATCATTATAACATAAAATTATTTTACCCAAGTCACTTGGGGGCTCTTAAATTTATGTGAGCTGTTTTATAATAAGTGTTCTTTTTCCTAGTCGCTGCAAAGTCGTTTTTCTATCACTCCTTTTTTCGACGAGAGTGAGTGGTCAATAGCCGGGGAGCCTAAGTAATCCGCCTTCACGATAGGAGGTTGAAGCCGTAGGCTGACCCGCTTGAAGTCTTGAGATAGGATGTGTCATGTTAAAGCACGGCAGAAGCACAATTTTTTT
Source organism: Triticum dicoccoides (assembly GCF_002162155.2). NCBI lineage: Eukaryota > Viridiplantae > Streptophyta > Magnoliopsida > Poales > Poaceae > Triticum > Triticum dicoccoides. The sequence goes on along the minus strand of NC_041385.1, from coordinate 677,191,965 downwards.
CTTAGACCAATTTTCGGATTGGCACCGAACACTTGATCTTGTTCGGACGTCAAGTTTTTACTGACGTTTCTTGGTTTTCCAAGTTTATGGCACTTTTAAACTATTTGTGTGTTTTCCGCATAAGTCTCGCAGTGCAATGCCGCATACCTTTAGAGATTCGGCAAAAATTCTCGGATATTGCTATATATGCATCAGTTTCGAATTGTGTCTTCAGTCAATAGTTGGGTTTCCCGGCTCTTGTGCTTGTCTCCTATGTTCCGCTTTGTTCGGCTAGGTGTGCAAAGGGAGAACCACTGCGATTGTGCTTCTAGCTCACATGGTTAAGCACCGCAGTAGAGAAAGCCGAAAACTGACTGCCATAATAAGCGTAAACTGGTCAGCAGTCCGATGACTATGTTAAATGACGGGCTGTTCATAACATTAGCCGAAGTGTTTAAAGTTTGACCTCGGCTATCGCTGAACACTAAGCGGGGGGCTACTTGCTGGCCTCCCAACTTTAAGCCCCTATGACTAAGTGAAAATTATAAAGACTGCATATCTGATTGCCTCATTTCCGCCAACACAACCGCCTTCGGGCACCAAGACGTCGGCTAAGGGTTGTCTTGTTATTTCTAAAACACCCTGCATAGCATCTACAAGGGGGTAGAAGCCGATGATGGGCCACTTTCAGATTATAAACGGTCGCAATGGAGGTAAAAATTTGGTTCATTTAGACCACAAAGTTTGGAAGCTTTCCCTGAACTAAATCCTCAGGATTTTCCTCCCACATTGATCGGAGCTGAGGTTTCATGATCATGCTTAGCACGACAACCCAAAGAAAGGAACCGATAGCAGGACTATTTTCTTTGGACGATGTTTCTTATGTTAAACAATAATATAACATGTCTCTCTGCGTACCTTCGTTTATAAAACCGTATGGCCGGATTGCCTTTTTTGCCGTAAATCTTAGCCCTCATAAAGGCTTTATAAAGTAGGACAAATACTCCTCTGCTGCTGGCCGAGGAGGTTGAAGCTGATGGTCGGTCAACAAAGTTTTGTACAATGCGGATCCGAGCATTAATGACATAAAGTACTTGGATACATAGAGTCATTACACATAACTTGTGATTTTACTATGGATATCGATCCTTAATTCGGCCTCCCATGCCCGCATTAAGGCTCGGGGGCTACTAGGCTTCGGGCTTATTATTTACAAATATTAAAAGGGCACATCGATCCCCTCATCTGGTGTTGCCACCCGACCAATGTCTCGGGGGCTACTGCGTTGGCAATCCAATGCAGAAAATTAAAAGTGCAATATAGTTTTCGAGGAGATTATTATCCTCAGGTTGGTCGGCCGCACCCAACCTGAGTCTCGAGGAATTTGCACACCGCGTTTCTATTCCTATGTATGCTGCCGAGCTAGGAGTTGATCCTCAGGCCGATTTCGCGCACCGACTTGAGTCTCAGGGGCTACTAGGATCAGCGGTTTCATGTTTTCCTTCAGGTGTATCCCGGACATAGTCCGGCGTTGGAGCTCGGATACAGTCCGGCGTTGGTGCTCGACTACAATAGCCACCCCGGAAGTAGTCCGGCATAAAGCTCGGACTCTAGTGGCTGGCTCCGTAGAGGGCATTCCCGGCATTAAGCTCGGCTAAACTCCTTCAACTTTTGTGAACCAAGGTGATCTATGACACCTCGGATATATTTCGGCATAGGAGCTCGGATACATTCCGACATTGAAACTTGGACACAGTTCGGCATTGGAGCTCGGATACATTCCAGCGTTGGAGCTCGAAAGCAGTCCGGCGTTGGTGCTCGGCTGAAAAGATACCTCGAATGCAGTCCGGCGTTGGACATCAGACGCAAGAGGGCACTCCCTCCCGGGAACAACTTCAAACCCGAGGTGTGGCATAAAAATAACAAGGCATTGATAAAGGCCGTAAACTTAAAGGGGCTCCTCGGATACCGGACGTGTAAACTCTTTGGATGCACTTTGGCGATCCTCAAGATCGAAGATAAGAAGATTTGTCGAACCAGTTTTCAAGACCGACGGCCGAAGATGAAGAATAGTTTGGAAGAATCGAGGAGCGTCCCCAACTTGAAGACCGGCTCAGGGGGCTACTTACGGTGTCCTGGACTAGGGGGTACTCACCACGTCGTCTCCCGATCAGTTAGATTGGGCCGCGGACCCCCATGTCCGTATACTCATGGGCCAGTTCGGACAGTTCCTGCATACAAGGAAGATTCCATAAGACTTGGTGATCAAGACAAGGACTCCTCCTCACCGGCGTATTCGGTTAGGACTCTTGTTATCCTAGGCCTCTTGTACATTATATAAACCGAGGCCAGGCTAGTCGATAGATGATGACAGAACAACAATCATACCATAGGCTAGCTTCTGGGGTTTAGCCTCTTTGATCTCGTTGTAGATCAACTCTTGTAATACTCATATCATCAAGATCAAATCAAGCAGGAAGTAGGGTATTACCTCCATCGAGAGGGCCGGAACCTGGGTAAACATCGTGTCCCCAGCCTCCTGTTACCATTAGCCTTAGACGCACAGTTCGGGACCCCCTACCCGAGATCCGCTGGTTTTGACACCGACAGCGGGCAGTATCACATTTTCACCACAAGTTTGTGCAAACGGGATCAGAAGCTTCACAAGAGGGTTGTGAACGCCGTTGAGCAGGCAGTTCCCCAATACTTGTGATGGTCTGAGCAACCCATTATGTGGAGCCGGGAGGATCACCCGCCCCGGGTTGATAATCCGGGTCACTTGGATTTGGCGGTGGCGCCTCAAGTTGGTTGATACGAGTTTACTAAGGTACTCATGGACGGAGGTAGTAGCATTAATATCCCTTATTATGAGACTTTCCGTCGCATGGGGTTAACTGACAAAAATCTTAAGACATCCAATATTGTCTTCCATGGAGTGGTGCCCGGTAAGTCGGCATACCCAGTTGGCAAGACTGAGCTGGAAGTAGCTTTTGGAGATGAGCACGACTCTAGGGCTGAGAAATTAACTTTTGAAGTGGTCAAGATCAGAAGCCTGTACCACGCTCTGTTGGCACGGCTGGCTTATGCCAAGTTCATGGCGTGGTCGTGTTATGTTTATCTGCACTTCAAGATGCCTGGTTACAAAGGGACCACAACAGTACATGGAAGTCGGAAGATAGCCTTGGAGTGTGAAGAAGGTGACACGGCTTATGCTGAGTCGGTTTGTGTAGAAGAAGAGTTGAAATTTTACAAGGATAATGTTGACCCGACTGATATGATGTCCTTGAAGAAGCCAACTACGAAGCATGACCTGGTGATGAAGTTTAAATCGGCCGATGACATCAAGCTTGTTGATTTTGTTCTCGGCGACTCATCCAAGAAGTTTAGTATCAGTGCTAATCTGGATCCCAAATAGGAAAGCGCGCTCATCGAGTTCATCTGTGAGAACCGGGACATCTTTGCATGGAAACCTTCTGACATGCCGGGTGTATCGAGGGAACTCGCTAAGCACACTCTCAATATTGATCCGAAATTCAAGTCAGTCAAGCAATTCCTTCGTCGCTTCAATGAGGAGAGGTGTAAGGCCATTGGTGAAGAGGTGGCCCAGATCTTGGCAGCTAGGTTCATTGTTGAAGTGTTTCATCCAGAGTGGTTGGCTAACCCGGTGCTGGTGCTCAAGAAGAATGGCACATGGCATATGTGTGTGGATTACTCAGATTTAAACAAGGCTTGACCGGCTGATCCTTTTGCTCTCCCTCGTATTGATCAAATCATTGATGCTACGGCGGCTTGTGAGCGTTTGAGTTTTTTGGATGCTTATTCTGGTTATCATCAGATCAAGATGGCAGTTAAGGACCAGGAGAAGACAACTTTTATTACTCCCTTTGGAGCCTTCTGCTATGTGTCTATGCCTTTTGGGCTCAAGAGTGCCGAGGCGACTTACCAGCGCTGTGTGCATAATTGTCTTCACAATCAGATTGGGCACAATGTTCATGCTTATGTGGATGACATTGTGGTGAAATCCAGAGAGAAGGAAACCTTGATAGATGATTTGAAGGAGACCTTTGATAATCTCCGGGTCTACAATATGATGCTTAACCCAGCCAAGTGTGTCTTTGGTGTGCCAGCAGGCAAGCTTTTGGGATTTCTGGTTTCTAACAGAGGCATTGAGGCTAACCCGGATAAGATCAAGGCCATTACCTCTTTGGCAAAACCAAAGTGTATCAATGATGTTTAACGTCTGGTAGGTCATATTGCTGCTCTAAGCCGGTTCCTAAGCCGGTTAGGTGAGAAGGCCATACCACTATCAGATGATGAAGAAAACAGATGACTTCGTCTGGAGTGATGCTGCGAACGACGCATTTGAAGACTTGAAGAGGCAGCTTGCTGAACCGCCAGTTCTGGCTGCTCCCATTGACAAGGAGCCATTGTTGCTCTATGTGGCTGCTAATTCCCGGGCTGTCAGCGTGGCTGTTGTGGTGGAACGGAAGGAGGCAGGCAAGGAATATTCGGTTCAAGGGCCGGTTTATTAATATCGGTGAGGTGCTCATTGAGTCCAAGCAGAGGTATCCACATTGGCAGAAGCTTGTTTATGGGGTGTTCGTGGCCAGCCGGATGCTTTAGCAATATTTTCTAGGTCATCCCATCACTGTGGTCTGTTCTTCTCCTTTGGGAGATATCATTCAAAGCAGAGAAGCCACGGGGCGGGTAGCCAAGTGGGCTATTGAGCTTGGACCTCGTGGTTTAAAGTATATGCCTCGCACTGCCATCAAGTCTCAAGCACTGGTGGATTTCATCAACGATTGGACAGAAATGTAAATGCCTGAAGAGAAGCCAGATAACACATATTGGACGATTCACTTTGATGGGTCCAGGCAATTGGAAGGCTCGGGGGCTGGAGTCGTCTTAGCTTCCCCTCGAGGTGACAATTTTTGTTATGTTCTAAAGTTGATGTTTCCCTGTACTAACAATGCAGCTGAGTATGAAGCCTTGCTCCATGGTCTTCAGATGTCTAAGGAGATGAACTTAAGCCGGGTGAGGTTTTTTGGCGATTCATACTTTGTAGCTCAGGAAGTTTCAGGCAAATGGGATTCTAAAGACCCGCTCATGGCGGCTTATCGTCGTGAGGTTGATACTATTGTTGGGCACTTCAAGGGTTATCAGGTGGAACACATTGATCGCAGAAAGAACGAGGCAGCTGATGCTTTGAGTCGTTTGGGATATCAGCATAAGCTGGTGCCACCTAACACTTTCTTGGATGTTCTCCACAACCCCTCCGTCAAATTGCCTACAGAGGAAGATTTGGTTATTCCTGAACCGGAGGCACAGTTGGTGGCGGCTCTTCACGCTATTCCAGATTGGACACTACCATATTTGGCTTACATGACCCGGGGTGAGTTGCCTGAGGATGAAACTTTGGCAAGGCAGATAACCCGACAGTCTAAGTCAATGACAATTGCCAATGGCGAGTTACCACATCCCAGTGTCACTAGGGCATTTTAGCATTGTGTTTCTCGTGAGGAAGGCCATGAGATTCTTCGTGAGATTCATGAAGGAGATTCTGGTCACCATGCCAGTTCAAAGTCCCTTGTGGACAAAGCTTTTCGTCATGGATTTTATTGGCTAACGGCTCATGCTGATGCAGAGGATTTAGTCATGAGATGTGACGGTTGTCAGAAATTCTCACGACGAGCTCATGTGTCGGCTCAATAATTGAAGATGATTCCAATTATTTGGCCGTTTGCAGTCTGGGGGCTTGATACGGTTGGGCCTTTCAAAAGGTTCAAAGATCAAAAGACCCACCTTTTTATGGCAGTTGATGAATTCACAAAGTGGGTCGAGGGAGAGCCAGTTAGTAAGTGTGATGCAGCCATGGCGGTTCAATTCCTGAAGAAGGTGATTTTTCGTTTTGGTTTTCCACACAACATTATAACTGACAATGGTACTAATCTTTCCAAGGGTGCCATGGAGGAGTTTTGTCAACGTGAGCATATTCGACTTGACGTTTCATCGGTAGCTCACCCCCAGTCCAATGGTCATGCTGAAAGAGCCAATCAAGAAATTTTGAAAGGCATCAAGCCCCGGCTTATGGTTCCCTTGCAACGGACGTCGGGTTGTCGAGTGGAGGAGTTACCTTCAGTGCTATGGAGTATCAATACTACCCCTAATAGATCTACGTGTTACACGCCTTTCTTCATGGTTTATGGAGCAGAGGCGGTTCTTCCTAGTGACATCCGTCATGACTCGCCCCGCGTGGCGGCTTATGTTGAAGCTGATAATGAAAAAGCGCTTTAGGATGCACTTGACCTATTAGATGAGAAGCGTGACTTGGCTGCAGCCCACTCGGCAATTTACCAACAGGACCTGCGCCGTTATCACAGCCGTCGGGTTAAGTCCAAAACCTTTCAAGAAGGTGATTTGGTGCTCCAGCTCATCCAGGATCAAACAGATGCACACAAGTTATCCCCACATTGGGAAGGGCCCTTTGTGGTCAGCAAGAACTTGAACAATGGGTCATACTACCTTATCGATGTTCGAGAGCACAAAGACTCACGTAAGTCGGAGGAGGAGACCCGCCGGTCGTGGAATATTTCTCATCTTCGGCCTTACTACACATGAGCCACTGGCTCTTATGATGTACATATTTTTATCATGTACATATTATGATGATTATAATAAAGCGGGGTCTCTGTTGTTTTATCTTCAAACGATCATGTGTCTTCATCATCATAAATGACCATTGGGGGTTGATCGTATTCGAATCTAGGTTAACCCCTTTGGCAAAGCTTCCTGGTCGTATTTGAATCACAACTATTCAAACCTCTTAATCATTTGGGGGCTGGGTCGTATTCGAATCATGGCTTAACCCCTTTTGGTCCGCCCCGGATCGTATTCGAATCGGAGTCGTTAAATATTTATACCACTGAGGGCAGATCGTATTTGAATCTAGCTTAACTCCTTTGGAACAACTTCCTGATCGTATTGGAATCACGGCTGTTCAAACAACTTGATCATCTAGGGATTGGATCGTATTCGAATCATAGCTTAGCCCCTTTTGGTCTGACTCTGGTCGTATTCGAATCAGATTCGTTAAAAATGTCTCAAGGTCACTTGGGGGCTTCCTGTTCAAACATAGGTGTCATTCACCAAAGAGAACATAGCTGTCGGTACCCACTTGATTGGCGCAATGCCAAAAGCCACTTGGGGGCTTCCTGTTCAAACATAGGTGTCATTCACCAAAGAGAACATAGCCATTAACCCTTTTGGTCTGGCTTCCTGTTCAAACATAGGTATCATTCACCAAAGAGAACATAACCTCGTGTTTTTCTCTCTTTGCTGATTTAAGTCTTTTGAAACGGTTTTTCGGGTTTCTCTTGATATATTTTTACTTATCTCTGAATCATATATGTGGTTTCAATTAAACCGGCTTGACTTTGGATGATAAGTCGCCAGCATATGAGAATCATAAAACAGTTGGAAGTTTTGGCTTCTAAAGATTGGGGTTATCACCCTTACTGCACAGGTCACATAAACCAGCAGTACAATTCAATATCACAGGTATGATATTATAGTTATATTTCAAGTTCTGGTTCATACTATCCCTATTCATTGCTATTTTTTACACATCAGTGGTTATATGTGAGATATTATGACCCGCCCTGCTGTAAACCGCCAAGGGTTCTTGGCATCTATTTTTGTGTGCAGGATAATTCAAGAATTTTCTTACGCACAAGTCAAACAAATGATAAGAGTAAAGAAGATAAATATAAGAGGGCGGATTAATAGTGTTGAGCACCAAAACATGCACGATGGCATGACAGAGCAAAGTCATTGCTATCCTATTACATGACTCCCGAGTCTAAATAATCAAATGTTTTTCAAAGTCACAGATATGAACCGCCTAGCAGATCAATTTTCTTGCTGGCCTGATGCTTCTGGATCAACCCTCTCCACTTCTTTGTCCTGTTCTGCGTTCTGGTAGGTTGATGATGACCATTCAATGCCATTCAAAGCTTCAAACTTAGCTTCATCATCAATTAGCTTGGATGGGTCAACTTCAGGGGAAAAGGTGTGCTTACGGATTGGGGGATCAGGCCTATAACTTTATAAGATGGTGTTGGCATCCTTTGATTTCCGCCATCATAAGCCGGATGGTACTTGGTGAGGCCTGTCTCATTGGCAATCAGACTGGCCAGAGGACGTATCTCCTTCACACAAGCAGCAAAGTCCTTCTGTTCAAATGGAGTGGTGTCCTCCTTGAGGCTTGGATAACCGATTGAGATGTCGGCTGGGTCTAATTCTGGTAGCCATGCTTTGGCCCGGCTCAAGCACGGCTCCGGCTCTTGCAGATGATCACCTTATTTCATTAAACAGCTGGGGCAGCATAGAAAGTTTCCTTAGGACATCAACCAGGAGTGTGGGGGCTTCATTGGACAGAGCAACTGCGCCCAATACACGCTGAGTTCCAGTGTAAAGCTGCTCTACCAATGTGTAAACCGCCTTTATCTTTCCAAGTATGTCTTGGTTGAGATTATTGCTCCTTGGGCCTGCATAATAATCATAGAGTTAAGAGAAGATAGTATCATCAAGTAGGATATTCAAAATTTGACAGTCATCAGGCGACTTACCAAAAATAGCAGATACCATCTGAGACACCTGGCGTTTTAAGCCGGTAAGTTCCGTGGTGGATTCTTCGAGAGCTGCCTCTGCTTTTTCTGCCCGTTGGGTCAGCACAGTTTTTTCTTCAGCCAAGGCGCTTTTTTTAGCTTCAAAGCCGGTTATCAGTTTCTCTGCTTCACCCACGCTAAATTCGAACTTTGAGTTTGCCTACTGGGTTTCAGCCTCTTGCATCTCCAGACGGGTCTTCAAGTCAGACAGCTCTGATTGAAGCTCAGCAGTGGTTGTCTGTTCGTAAACCGGATCAAAATCATAGATCAATATCAGTTCATAATATTAAGTCCCAAGCCTTTTGCAAGCAACAACACTTGTTGCTTGGGGGCTAATGTCTATGTAAGTTCTATCTCAGTGGCGGCTTATGTAAATAAGTCCCAAGCACTTTGCAGGCAAAAGTACTTGGCACTTGGGGACTACTGCATATTGTTGTTCAAACCCACACAAGTAAGTGTTATCTTCTATACAATAATTTAAAGGACCGGTTCATTCATGCTGCTTAAACCAGCACTTGGGGACTATGAATTAAGTCAGAAGTTTAAAAGATTGCTACAAAGGTTATTATGCTGTTCATACTGATCAAGTCTACAACATATTAAGAATAAGCAGTACACTTGGGGGCTGGCAGGATATGCATAATCTAAGAGTTGAAGAGATCATACCTCAAAGTTAAGATGCATCTGGTTCACCATGTCCACCTCAAGATCATGGCCACTATGTACTTGGTTGAGAAAGCCAGAATATAGTTCACCAATACCCAGTTGAGCATAGTTGGCAATATCAAATCGTACTTTGCGTGGTTCAACTTGTTCTTCCTTAGCAGAATGCTTCGCCAGCACAGTAGGTCTCCCCGGTTCAGTAAATCCGGTCTTGGTGATCTCTACATCAACATCTTGTGGGTTTGTTGTCTTGACAGGGCTTGAAGCTTTAGGGTTTAACGAGACATCATCGGTTTGATCAACAGGCAGGTCAACAGTCATTGTTGGCATGTCATGAACCGGTTCAAGCGGCTCAGGAATAGAGGCCTCTGGTGCTACGGTTTGGAGCTTCGGCTCATGGACTATTGGTTCTTCGGCTGGCTTGTTCTTCTTTGACCTCTTGCTGGGCTTTTCTTTTCCACTACATGGGGTTAAAAAGGTCAGTACAAGTATAAAAAGGATTATAATGAGTAAAGGATAAGTAAATCGTCATTACCCAGGGGCGGTCTTAAAAGCTGGCATGTTAGACTGGATTGAGTCGCCCGAAGAGGAATGTGAAGTTTCCTGATAATTTGAATCGGAAGAGTTGAGCGGCTGATGAGTGAGACCCGCCAAAGGATAAAAATAGTTTAAGTCGGGGGTGACCTAATTTCGGCGCTTCCTCGGCATGTTCGGTAAGCCGGAGGAGAGTTCTGCATCCTTGCTCGTCCGAGTCTACCGCCGGTTGTCGTGTTGCTGTTGCTTAAAAATAAAGTGAGGATCCATATGAGCTAAGGGGTGTGAAAATCTTACTTTCTGGGTTACTCGTTGGATCCTTTGTCTTGGCAAAGGCTCGGATCGGAGGAAATAATAGTTACCTCTTCAACCACTCCCTGGCTCATTCCCATGTTGTCCCAATGATAATCAGTGTCAATAAGATGGTTGAAAAAGGAGTCAAGAGAATCAAGGGCGACCTCCGACTCAGAGGCGTCATCCAGTTGAAGTAATTCAGAAGCAGTGGGCTTCTTTCCTCTTTTCTTGGTGGCTCTCCTGACGGCTTTCTTGGCCTTCCTAGCTCTCTTTTCAGCTTCGTGGTCATACTCTTTATTCCAAAAGTCATCATCAGCCTGTGAAAATTGTCAAGGTTGAGTTAAAACAAAGTATTAAGGATAAAGGTAAAATAGTCGGTTCAACGACTCACTTTGGGTGCTGGGTTAGACTTGCAGAAAGGGCTTAGGCCCACCTTGCTGCAATCAGCTAAGCTTTCATTCAGAAGAGATTTTGTCATCTCATTGATAAGAACATCAGGTAACTCATCAGGGCTATGGCACAGAGGATCCTTTGTCTCACCGGTGTAAGTACACATTAAGCTAGAGCGGTGGCTCAAGGGGATGACCCGCCAGGTAACCCAGTACCGGACCAAGTCAATGCCATTTAAGTCGTTCCCCAACAGAGCTTTGATTTAAGTAGGGGCGAGCTTCTGGCGTTCAGCAGCTGACAACTTGTTGGGAGCGGATGATTGGATTCGAGATGCGGCGCGCGAAAGCCGAGCAGAGGGTTCTCATCAGCCGGAGAAGTATCTTAGCAATAGAACCATGTCTGGTTCCAGTCTTTGGGATGACTTGGTGGCCGCGCATAAGGAAAAATGGCGTCTCTCCGTCATTGGATTGAAACGACGACAAGTTCCAAGCTAGGTCCGTTGGAGTATTCATTGTGGCAGTTCAAGTAAAAGTATTCTCTGAAAAGTTCCAAGCTGGGCTCTTCTCCAAGGTATACCTCACAGAACACTTGAAAGTTGCATATGTTAGACACGGAGTTGTGTCCGATGTCTTGAGGATGGAGGTCGAAAAAGCGCAGAACATCTCTGAAGAACTTAGAGTCGGGCGGCGAAAAGCCCCGGATCATGTGATCAGTGAAGACAATAACTTTCCCTTCTTTAGGTTGAGGTTTCTCTTTTGTCGATTTAGGGGGGCGGTAAGACATGACATCCTTTTTGGGCAGATAGCCGATTTTCACAAAATCTTCAAGTGTACTCTCTGTGACGATGGAGCAAACCCAATTACAGGAAGTGGTTGTTTTGGGCGGCATTATGAAGAAGGAAGCCTAAAAAAGAATAAATTTGCCTGTTCAAATTTAAGCCGGAGGAAAAAGTATTAACAACACATATTCAGAATGGCGGCTTACAAAGGGGACTAATGGTATATGACTAATTATGTCAGGTTATCTAAGCCGCCATGGGCAGTTTGATGTTATCTATTGAGCATTGCAATTAAAGATGATGGTATGAGCCGCCATGGCTAGGTGGATCTATCCAGGTGCAGTTTTTTGCAAAGTACGGCACAAACAGATTTCACAGATTGTAAGTATTATTTCAGATCAGCGGCAGCTAAGAAAAAGTAAATAATTCAAAACCTAAAAAACTAGTACAGGGAGTTCATAAGCTCTAATGAGATCTCTTTCCAAAGAAAGTGGGTTCGCTAGTATTGAAGGTGAAGGCAAAACAACTACCGCATAAGTTCTATACTGTTTTTAGATCAAAGGATGCTACGATGGAGGAACTATGAAGAAACCACGAAGAACACCACGAACACTCGGAAGCCTAATGATATCTGACCCGCTAGAAGAGAAGCACTTACAGGTGCAAATTCAACTGCGGTGGGGCACCGGCGAACTCTGGTCCAACACAGGTTGATGCAGCAGCCAAGGTTGAGGAGGACGAGGTGCTCTGCGGCGGCGGCGGAGCTCGAGCGTCAAAGGGTCGCAAGAGGAAGAAGACGATGGAAAAAGGGGGAGAGGCTATTTATAAGGAAAGGCCAATAAGTGGGCACGAAAAATGAGGTGACCAAAACGTGGCTATCCAGCTGCCCAGGCGCCTCGATTTTTGAAACGGTTATTAAGACAAAGATCTGTTGAGACATGTTGGATAAAACATGAATGAATTAATGGTAGGTGACATCATGGCAGGTTATTACAAATCCAAGAAGATGATGTCATGGTGGGTTATCAACTCTCGCACGAATGAAGAAAAGAAGATTCTTTTTAAGTGTTGAAGATTGACATGAACCAGTTCAAATCAATCTGGGCCTAATGTTGGGATATAACAGGTATGACCCGCCCAGGAGGGACCGGGTTATACCTATGGCAGTTCATCCTCATGAAGCCCACGAGGATGTTCTGAAGATGACGGTTTACTTAAAGGGACCAAGGCCCAAAGGCGGCTTAAGGCCCGTAGAGATAAACCACCATATATGTGTAACTTGTACTATAAGGCAAGAATAGATAGTCACTGAGCCGGACACTGTTTATGAGCCGGTCGGGACTCTGTAAGGCGGTGGGCATCGACATCTGTATATAAAGGGACGACCCGGCGGTGGTTCAGGACAAGAAAACAAGAGATCAAAATCTAGGCCAAGCGAATTCACTCCCTGGTAATCGAGACATAAGCAATACCACCTCAAACTGGATTAGGCCTTTACCTTCACCGCAAGGGGCCGAACCAGTATAAACTCCCATGTCCTTTGTCCTGTTTAACCCCTTTAAGCTTCCTAGTTGCCATGGCTCCACTACTAAGTCCTTCTGCTAGGACATCTTCCATGACCTTTCCACGATAACCGCCGACAGGTTTCATGGTCAAAAAATGAGTTCTTGGTGGCCAGGTTCCGAATGCGATTGACATCCACCAAGAGACTCTGCATCTGACGCTTTAGCCAGTCATGGTGCTTATCCTGCTTCTGATGTAAGGCCACAAGCATCTCTCGGTCATTGAGTACACGAGAACGCTTCTGAGGCCTTTGGGCAATTGTACTAGCAATGGCTTCGGTGTTGGCACGATGGGGCACACGCATATTTCCAGCTAGAGGATAAGGAGGAGTTGCAGCATTGGGGACATGAATTCCTTCTATTAGTCGCGTGAAGCTTTGATGATCAACATTATGAAGATATAGAGGCTCCTTGGCAGGCTCGGGGTAGATGGCTTCAACAGACAGATCAACCTCACCCAGAAAGACAAGATGATTGCGTGCTGAGGGCTGATATTCAACAGAAAAATGGAGTTTGATCAGGCGCATCACCCATGGAGCATAAAACTTCAGGACAAATAGATCAAACCCAGATGTAGCAAGTTGTCTGATGAAGAAATCCTAGGAATTGAATCTGATGCCATTGACAAAATAAAATATCAAAGTCTTCATGGTTCCTTCAAGTTTGGCATCGGAAGAATGTCCCTTGATTGGCCATAGATTATGCCTAAGTATATGATAGACTGTTTGTGGCAAGTACTCGAGGTCCTTGACGAAGAATTCCTTGGGATATTCAGCATCTTGAGGCAATGACTTCATCATACTTAGCATGTGACTCATATTGGGTCCAGGCCTCTGAAAAATACTCTGCAGTTCATTTCTATGAAGCTGACAACCAAGATCATACAATTCACCCGGAGTGGGTAGGGAGGTAATCTCGATGATGTCTTGAGCTTTGGCTTCATGGTGCACATCTCTTGTTATCCACTCAAGGATCCATGTCTTCGGATCCCTCCTGTAGCCACGAATGTGAAAAGTAGCATAGAACTGCAGTAGAGGCTCTTCATTCCAATGCTCTTTGGCAGTGACAAATTGCAGAAGACCCGCATCCCGAAAGCAGTCCAGTGCTTCTTCAAGACAGGGCAGCCCAGCAACAGCTTCACAATCAAGACGCATGTGAGGAAAGATTCTCTCTTGATTGTAGAGGATACAGGAGTAGTAGCTGCGCTGTTGATGGCTCCAAAATCGATTGGAAGATATCTTTGGCTTCGAGTATGGGTTCTTGGCACTGTCAAAGATGGTATTGTGTGCTTTGAAGTTGTTCAAGCTAAAAGATCCTGGTGATGTAGCAGTGCCTAGAAGCCTTGGCAGCCTTGGCTTTGGCTTCTGACTTGTGGTTGCTGCTCCACATGATAGTCATATTGTGGTCTGGGAGCTGTGGGAGGAACCAAAATGGGCCATCTCACTGTGACCAGCTGACCGCGATCGTAGGCATTCAGAGTGGATTCAGGTACCACATTAGCTTCAGGATCCACATTGTCTTCGGTGGAACAGTGGCTTCAGCATTAGCGTGAGGCCTTGGAGGTGGAACAGTGGCTTCAGCATTCATAGTGGATTCAGGCACCACATTAGCTTCAGGCTCCACATTGTCTTCGGCCATGACAACGTCATTGGCGTCAGTGACATTGTTTGTGGCAGCCTCTGTGTCTTCAACCTCGGTTCGTTGCAGAACAGGAGGGTCTGGCAGAATCACATTCTCCTCAAGAATGACTTGTTCTGTGGTAGGGGGTGTGGCTAATCTTTATTCTTCTCTTTCTCCTTGATTTTCGGCGGCTGATGCAGCCAGAATATCTTCAAAATCTTTAGCTTCAGACTCAGAGACATTCGCAGTAGGGGTGGCTTTAGGAAACACTTGACGTGCTACTGAGCTTTGTTGCACATCCCCTTCTGGAATGCTCGACATGGTAACCTGTGGCCTGAGGCCTTTGCGAAGCCTGTGATAAGCGGGCGACGCCTTTGGTGATGGAGTGGTCTTCACCATGTAGTTGTCATCGTCAAGTACCAGAGTGGGGACTTGAGGTGGTGGAGTTCTTGGTGTCCCATCACCAATGGGGGTTTCTTTTTCTGGGTGCTCAGCCTAGGAGTCATCTTGAGCAATTCGCGTCAATGGACGACCAATGCTAATTAGTCACTGCTTGTTGGAGCAGGCGATGATACCAACTGGCACTCGAGCTGAGGAAGGACTTCATCATCAAATACATTGTCTTCATGACCAATGTCTTCAGCTATGATGGGGTCAACAACTGGAACTTCTTCATATGCATGAGCCTCTGTGGAAGCAGGCTGGTGGATCACAATACGTTGTTCTTGGTTGGTGGTAGCTGGAAGAGCGACAGAGATGGGTTCAACAATGAGGGGATGAGAGGCCGCAGCTCGTCTTTCTTTGAAGACTTTGTCTTCAACTTCTTCGTTGATGGGTTCACATCAGAAGCATCCTTGTGCTTGCGCTTCTTGGCTTCGGCTTCAGTTGCCCTTGTTTTCTTCAGCTCTGAAGCTGCTGAGGTGACGTTAGGCTTCGAGCATGTCATGCTGGCAGGGAATACAATGCGAGGTGCATCCCGCTTTGGTGCTTCAGTTTGTGTCATAGCAAACTTCTTTTGTTTGGCAGCCATCCTGGGATCGATGCCAGGACACCCAAGAGCTTTGCGCTTCTCAGCTTCATTGTGTGCTTGAACAAATTTCTGCGCGAAGTACTTCATGCGCTCTCGTGAGCCTTTAACCTCATTGTGCTTCTTGTGAAACTCTTCCTTGAGGTCATGCAACATCTTTTTGAACATTTGAACATCTGGCACGCTGAGCTTGACCATGTTCTTCTTGAAATGAGCCTTCTCATAATCAATTTTGTTCTTGAGCTCAACTTTTTTCTGAGCCAAGGCCAGCTCATTAGCAATGGCTCTGTGGAATGTGACGCTGATGTCCACCGGAAGCTGAAGATCATCAATGCTAATGCTCTGGTCGTCGAACCACTCATCAATGAAGTTGCTAAGAATGTCAACATCAAAGAGGGGCAGGTCGCTGAAGATTTCTGCCTCTTTCTTGCTCTTGATTAGCATCTCAAGGGCATCATCACCAAGATATTCATCACTGGATAGATCAATTGTGTCATCCTCATTGCGCAGAACGATAGCAGGATTCAGTTCATGCCCAGGAATTATCTTGGGCTTCTTGCTTTCATTGTCTTTTCGGCCTTCTTGGAGACATGAGACAAATCTTCAGACTGCACACTGGTTTCAGGAGGTGCAGTGGCCAAGAGCTTCACATTTGAAGCTTTTGGTGTGGCATAGGGCTTTGAAGCCTTTGTCTTCTTCTTCTGCGAATTTGGTGGTGCTAGCGCTTCTTCAAAGTCAGTGTCATCATCGGATTGATCCATTGTGGCCGCTGAGCAGCAAGGTGAGAGAGGAGGCCATCAAAGTTGTTGAAGGGGCCGATGACATCTGGATTAGCATCACGTGTGCCATCCGGCCTAGGAGAAGATGGATCAGGGTTGAAGTTGATTCCAAGATTTTTCTTGTTCTTCACATCTAACTCTTTTGCAAACTGATAGTTGCGCTTGAAGAGATTGTCTTCGCGACACCATAACAGAGATGATGGGTCGGCATTCTCTGGCTTCGGTCTTCAGACCATGCATGGGTAGAAGCCTTGAGCAATGGCTTCAGACTTGGACCTGGGCTGCAGATTCCTGTACAGAATATCTCCCCATGGGCGCTTGATGGCGTTCTTTTCAGCATACTCTACAGTGATGAATCTATACTTGAACCATTCTTCTGCCCAATATCTTCGAATCCATTGGATTCAGTTCATGCGCTGGACATAGCTTTCCTCGGGATCTGACTTGTACAATTCATACAGATCAAGAGGTAAATCCTTAGTAGTATTTCCACGGCGCTGCCTGCCACATTTTCTCGCAGATTTCTCAGTGGCCATTATATTCAGACTGAACAACTTCAGAACTATGGATGGCTTCTTTTTGCTAGTCAGACAAAAGCTGGTTTCAAGAGAGTGAATATGACGTTGTAAGAACTCTGCAAATGAATGCAAACTATGAGAACCAAGGGATTCTCCCATGGACATGTACCTATGACAGCATTAGAGGTTCGAGGGATGGGAAGAGGTCATATGCATTCTCAGAAGATTTTGAAGATAAATCAGTTTGAAGACATTGACCTGATAGTGCGAAGACATTCACTTATTTGAAGAGAGTTGGTTCCAGATTTGTACGAATGCATGAATAAGTACAAGTGAGGAATCTAACTAGCTACAAAGCATAAGTGAATATACTTGGCATGATATGAGATGCAAATGAAGACATATCCAGATTTGGATGTGAAGAAACCACTTTTGGTTGAAGTGGATGGATTTGACGGATCAAAAGGGCAGTAAAAAGTAAGTTTTAATTACCGCTGACAAACTGCTAGACGAGGTAGAGAGAGAAGCCAAGCAACTCAATCTCCCGTGCCCTAACTTGGCGGCGGAAGACACCTATGGCGGCGGCGGAGAGGATGAGGTCAGCGTCCGGCATGAGGACGGCGTCGAAGAAGTCGCGGCAGCTAAGCGCTTCGTCTCCGGTGTCGACGCGAGCTAACGGAGGCGCTAGGTTTTAAGCAAGGTGGCGAGATGGAAGAACAAATTTTGACCGTGAGGGGGGAGTATTTATAGGAAGGAGGAGGGCGGCGCAGTGCAATTACGCAGGTGCCCCTGGTGGTTCACATCTAAGGAACACTTGGCATGCATGCAACTTTTTGGAAGTTGTTCCATGTTCCCACGCACGCCTGGCATGACGGGTGGTCGTTCCGGCTTCTCCGGTATTCAGGCAATAAAGATACAACATTAAAAATAGATTTAAATGTTTGTCATTTTGTCTTCTGCTAACAAGGACTCAGAGAAGACAATCGACGGGTTTCAATAGAATGCATATGATTTGCACAGATAGAATGTGAGGAAGAAGCACAAAAGAGGTTAGGGTACGATCACATTCACTTAGATCAATAAAGATTCAACGATGAAGACATAGCTATAAGTGAATGTTGTAGAGGACCGAACACAAATATTGAAGATAAACCTTGAAGGAGATAAACATTCACTTATAAACATTGCGAAGATAAACCTTGAAGTCAAATCAATGTTGAAGATAAACCAAATGCAAAGACTATGCAACCATGATGCCAAAAGAAACACCTCAATAAGAATTTGGTGGTGGCGTTACCCATCGTATAGGAAGTATTAGACCCAGACACGGCGCACAATTATCATGGCGCTCCGAAGTCAAATTCCACATTAATGTATTCACACTTAGAGTGTATGTCTTCATTGATTGAAGATATATGTTACTTTGTGTGTTGCACATCTAAGTCATCAACATGCATAAGCGTTAGGATGTGTGTCTACAGGACATTTGAGGAATCTAAGATATTTAGCTCACACCGCAACTTGCAAAATCTTTTCTCATCCTAGGGCTTTGTGAAGATATATGCCAGTTGCTCTTCAGTGTTGACGTGAATGATATCAATATCTTCCTTCATGACATGATCTCTGAGAAAGTGATGACGGGATCTGAATGAGCTTTGTCTTCGAGTGCTAAATTGGGTTGTTGGCAATCTTGATGGAGCTTTCATTGTCGCAGTAGAGTGGCACATGCTTCAGATGAATACCATAGTCTCTTGAGAGTTTGCTTCATCCATTGAAGCTGAGCGCAGCAAGTTCCAGCAGCAATGTATTCAGATTCAGCAATGGAGAGAGATACACAGTTCTGCTTCTTTGAAGACCAACAGACAAGAGATCGTCCAAAAAAGTGACATGTGCCTGATGTGGACATGCGATCAACCTTGTCACCAGCATAATCAGCATCTGAGAATCCAACTAGATCAAACTCTGAGCCCTTTGGTTACCATAATCCTAGTGTTCGGTGTAAGCCAAATATCGAAGAATTTGCTTCACAGCTAAGTGATGCGATTCCTTTGGTGCCGCTTGGAATCGGGCACGCATGCAAACACTAAGCATTATATATGTCCTAGATGCACATAAATATAATAAAGAACCAATCATGGAGTGGTATACCTTTTAATAAAGAACCACCCACATCTTCAGGGTGAAAGGGCTAGTTATCGACAAGGGGGGGGGTGAATAGGCGATTTTTATGAAAGTCTTTAAAACATGGGAGTTTCAAAGACAAACAATAGAAAAACACTATTCTAATGCAGCGGAAGGTAGACTACACTAGACAAGCCATAGTCAAGTATTCAATGAAGTGAAAGCACGAAGACTATTAGCATCTACGTAGTACGGATCAGGATGGAAGATAGTATGAAGCCAATCAGATCAGCTAGTCACACAGTGAAGTCAAACAGATAATGTAAGTAGGCAATGACTTCACGAAGACAAACTGTAAGTAGAGAGAAGTGAGAGATAGAACCAGTAGCTTCAGGAGGATAGGGATTTGTTCGACCAGTTCCAGTTGTTGTGACAACTGTACGTCTGGTTAGGGAGGCTGAGATTCAACTCAGAAGGCCGCGTCTTCACATTATTCCCCTTGAGCTAAGGACACCTAGTCCCCGCCCAATCACTTTGGTAAGTCTTCAAGGTAGACTTCCAAACCTTCACAGACTTCATTCACCGGCAATCCACAATGACTCTTGGATGCTCAGAACGTGACGCTTAACCGGCTGGAGGATTCACAATCCTCAAGTGTAACAAGTCTTCAGATGACGTAGACAGAAAGACTTCAGTGATGCCAAACACTCCTTGGGCTCTGGGTCGTTTGGGCTTTGTCCTTGCAAGGATTCTCTCTCAAAAGGCTTCGGAGGTGGGTTGCTGTCAAACGACAAAAGTCGTATCTAACTCTGAGCAGCCACCAATTTATGGTATAGGGGGTGGGCTATTTATAGCCAATGGCAACCCCGTGTCGCAATGGTCAAATTTCAAACACACGCGGCAGCTTGACTTGGGCTACAAGTAAAGCTGACTCATCCGACTCTGGATAAGATTTGCTCTCATTGTCTTCGCTCGAAGACATAGGATTTGGTTGAGCATCACTTCATTCACTCTGACTTTGTTCACTTGGACCCCACTTATCAGTGCGGTGGTTCCTATGACTCAACAAAGAAGAAAAGGAGACAGCAAAACAACTAAGTCTTCGCGCTCCATAGTCTTCACTCAATGTCATCTCGTGTCATAGTCTTCAACGTGAATAGCTTCACAGACCACCATTGTCTTCAATGTCTTCACACATTTTTAGGGGTCATCTCCGGTAGGTAAACCAAATCAATGAGGGACTACTACATGTGTTATCCTGCAATTCTCACAAACACATTAGTCCCTCAACCAGGTTTGTCATCAATACTCCAAAACCAATTAGGGGTGGCACTAGATGCACTTACAATCTCCCCCCTTTTGGTGATTGATCACAAACTGGTTGAAGCTTTCAACGGGGATAAAAGTATGTGAAATTGTAAAGGATTAAGGCATTGTCTTCATAAGTGGCAAAAGGCTCCCCCTGAAGATTCGCATATAAATGTTTTGCGTTGGAATGCAAATGCACATGGCAGGTTGTACTTGTGGAGATCCTCTTCACCATATGAAGATAATACATCATGCATGAACAGATATACAAGAATAATGACATGCATAATGAAAAATGGACGTCTGCAACATGACTTCACACTACTAGGGAAAACCCTAGCAGTAGCGCGGGTTTTGTGCTCACTAGTAGCGCGGGAGGGCGCGCTACTAATAAGGCGCTACAGCTATTGCTTAGCAGCAGCGCGTGCCTGCCCGCGCTACTGCTAGTACAAATAGCTGCAGCGTTTGTTCATTACCACACTGCTGCTAAGGTAACTACTTGCAGCGTGTTTTCTGTCCATCGCTACTAGTACTTTTTATTTTTTATTTTTAGTGTATTTATGCGCCATCGTACAAATATTGGTACAATACCAGTTATGAGGTTTACATCATTATGTCCATAACAGTGTGTCAAATGAAGGTGGATTAGGTTCAAGTGGAGGCAATATGTGGTGCATGTCAAAAGTATACTACTAATCCAAACTTGATCTAGTTTGTAATAGTAGTACTTTCGATGTGCACCACATGTTACCTCCACTTGAATCTAATCCGCCAGCATAAGCTATTTAATCATCCTCATAGTCATTACCACCAACAGTATTTATTTCTGTCTCAAAAAAACAGTATTTATTTAATCACCACTAACACTAGCTAATAATAATCATCATAGTCATTACCACCAACACTAGCTATTTTATCATCATAGTAATATAGTATAGCACATCATCATCCTCAAACTCATTTCTAGCTAGCTAATCACTCCTGCTGCTCTCTCTTAGGTAAAATAACATAAAACATGTATAGCTCTCGTCCTTGATCAAGCTGGATCATGCAGATGAACCTGTCTCCTAATCGTGGGTAGCACATCTATTTGCTGCCCCCTAGTACTTCTCCGCGCTCCCCCATCACATATTTGGTCCAGTCTTGCACTATTAAGTATCCGTCGCTAATCTTGAATGCACTAAAGTAATTTGTAGGATATCTTGGTCGTAAGCTGATAATACTCATGGCACCTTTAGTCTCGATCCCATAAGGCATAACATTCATCGGGAGTCCCTGTTGAAGAACATCGTATGCTAACATACTTAGCAATGAAGTTTAGTTTCAAAAATAATGTATGGAAAAGATGCACTAATGACAAATAGTAAAAATCTTACCATCCTTCCTAAATAGATGTGACCGTAGTTCATTACAAACACTATTGGTCGCACATTTTCAGTAATAACATTTCTAAATGCAGGAAGAAAATTTGTCTTGACAGTATCAAGATCCTCAATCCATGAAACATAATGACTGAGCTCCTCGCAGTTGAGTTCAGCCCCAGGAAAGTATACGGTCTTGTCTACCAAGCGCTGGACATGTTTGCTTGCACCGAAATAAGCTGACAATACAAATTAGTTGTCAACTATTTTTGAATAAACAATATCGATCAAAGACATAAATATGGTTGAGAAACTTACATAATGGTATAACTGGAGGCGTCTACACATCGACCCAGATGTCGGTATTACCTTCAATATCATCTTCCGGACGAATATCAAAGGTGATAACCATATCAGGCTCAAATGCATAAGTCTTGCATAGTGCTCGCCATGTTTTGCATCCAAAATAGGTGTAGTCATCTGAATTGTACAATTTTGCATGGAAAATATAACCATGCTCGGTCTTCAAGTAAACTTTCTTTTCCTCCATACTATGACTGAAACCTATCTTATCCAATACAACAACTCTTGCATGGCAGGGGATACGCTAGTAGAATAGTAAAAAAATATAAGTGGAAGCAAATGAAGCAGATGTCATGCTTAATTACGAAAAAAGACTTGTTGCTGTGACTTACTGTATCCACTTTGAAGTTCTTGTCCAGCTTGATGCTGAAGCGCCTATCATCATCTAGGAAGATTCCGTCGCACAGGCCGCGCTCATCTTCGCAGTATTTGCAAATACCGAAATCCTTTTCATCGTCAGACATTTCCTATGTTCATAGTTAAAACATTAATTGAAAATCGATTGAAGACAACTACCAAGATACTCAACACACAAATCCGGGGCACTCGATATTTCCTACATATTCTGGCACAAGTCATGCCAAAATTCACGGAAAAATCCGGCATGACCTTTGCTAAAATAGGACATATCGAGCGCCTGAAATTTGCCGAAACGGAAATGAATCAACACTCCGACAAAACATAGGCCACTCGGAGGTGTAACCTGCAAACATGACGGGCCACTTGGATATTGAGCAACACAAGATATACATTTCAAAATATCTTATAGGACTCAAATTAGCATGCATTCAATAAGCAAAAGTAAATCATCTCATACGTTCGTACATCGTCGAATATTATCACTAATACATCACGTATAGTGTCATACATATAACATCACTAATACAACTAAAACCCTAGCACACGACGGGTATCGGCGCGGGCGGTGGACACCCACAGAGAAGGAACCATCACGGGATCATAGCTCCAGTGAGATCCACGGAGAACCTGCCAGGTATTGGAGAACGACCTGTGCTCCAACGCAAACAAGTAGCGACGGATGTGCGTGTCCTCCTCACTGACACGGTGACGCACCACCTCCGCAGAGTCCTCGAGCCTCTCGATCGTCACTGGTCCACGCGACCGCCACCAAAGAAGGTTCGGGTCAACGACAGGCTGGCTCCTCACCAACCTGCGCCCCCCGGTAGGTAGCGCCTCCCAGTACCACCCCGGCGGAGCCCAGTCCCGGACATGGCCGATCTAGTCAAGCAGGTGTCTTCCTCCGCCAACTCGACGACGAGGATGCGGGATAGGCATCGTCCACGTCGAGGCAGGAAAAAATGCTTTAACTAAAAAATAGAAACAAGTTCTTACTAACTAGTTCTATTAATTCAACTAGTTCTTAATATAAATAAACTTAATATAAATAAAAATATTCTAGCACCTAATTAGTACCTAGTTCTTAATATGCAACTAAAATAAACTTACTATAAATAAAAATAAACTTAATATGCAACTAAAATATAAAGAAACCCTAGGCAGAGGTAGAGGAGAGGGAGGAGCGGGCGTGCTCACCTCGGGTGACTGCGACGAGGGAGGGGCAGGGCGACATCGAGGTCGGGGCGGCGTTGAGGTCGGGGGCAGGGGCGGCGTTGAATCTGGGGTCGGGGCGGAGTCCAGGGCGGTGTTGAGGTCGGGGCGGGGGCGGCGTTGAGGTCGGGGGTCGGGGCGGCGTAGAGGGTGCGGAGAGCGCGCGGCGGCCGATGGGCGACGGCGGCGGTGAGAGTGGAGAGAGTTGGATTTGGGGGAAAGTGGCGTGGGGAAGGACGAACCCCGTGGTTAAGTAAGAAGTAGCAGTAGCGCGTTCCGGGAAAAGCGCTGCTGCTATCTTAGCTACAGCGGGTTCTCTGATACATGCTACTGCTACTCCTTTCTCTTTTTTGCCTTTTCCATTTAGTTTTCTTCACATTTTATTTGTTTCCTTTCACCTTATTCTATTTCTTTCATTTTCAGTTACCTCAGGCGCGCTACTGCTAATTAGCACCTGCGTGCTTTTTTGACCCACGCTACTGCTAAAGTTTTGTGTATAGGGTTTTCCCTAGTAGTGTCATGCGGGATTTATCATCGCACATGCGGAATTTATCGTCGCATCACAGAATAGCAGAAAAAGTAGCAGACAACCATCAGGTTTAAGTGTTACAACTCAAAGAACCAAATGTATCAAAAACGAGAGTTGTAAACACTAGGCAAAAGTATAGCAACCACCCATATGGACCCGCTTGAAGACTATAAACATATGCTTCTCCCCCTTTTGTCAGTAAGGACCAAAAAGGTTTGAAGACATAGTCGCTACTCATTCCCATGAGGAGTAGGTGAAGTAGCAGGGTCGTCGTTTAGGTTTGGTGGTGCAAAAGAACTTGGTGCAGTGTCGATATGCGCTGATGTTGGTGGTGGTGAAGTAGCATCATCGGCTTCATCAATAACTCTGGCATTTATCATGGCTGCTGACGAAGAGTACTCTGAGTCTTCAAGAGATGGGGTTCGACGTAGAACAACATTCCTTCAAGGAGTGGAGTCAAACTTGAATCTTTCAGTGAAGCCATCATCTTGGAGATCAGCTTCAGCACTTAGGAATGTCAAACTCTTCCAAGTCCTCCGACTGGTTTCATGAGTGACAAAGGCGTTCTTGGTGGCAAGATTGCGAATATGATTGACATCCACAAAGAGGCTTTGCATTTGTCGTTTCAGCCAGAAATAATGCTTGTCTTGTTTTTGATGCAGGGCCATAAGAAGCTCTCGGTCATTGAGCACATGGGATCGCTTGCGAGGCCTTGGAGCAACGGTGCTTTCTGTGGCTTCAGTACATGCACGGCAAGTGTTGCCGACCAATGGATATACACGAGAAGCAGCCTAAATACCTTCAACATCCTGAGAGAAACTCTGGCGATCTGCATTGTGAAGATATAGTGCTTCCTTTGCAGGCTGTGGGTAAATGGCTTCGACTGACATATCAACCTCTGGCAGGAAGATAATATGGTTGCGAGAAGAGGGCTGATAGTTAACAGCAGAGTGCAGCTTGATCACACGCATAACCCAAGGAGCATAAAATTTCAGACCGAAAATGTCAAAGCCAGATGCAGCAAACTGGCGAATGAAGAAATCCTGAGTATTGAAGCTTTTGCCATTGAGAATGTGGAAGACCAATGTCTTCATTGCACCTTCAAGCTTTGCTGAGGAGGAATGCCCTTTGATGGGCCATAGAGTTTGCCTTATGATATGATAGATGGTGTGGGGCAGATACTCTAGGTCTTCATCAAAGAATTCCTTTGGATATTCAGCATCATGTCGCAGTGGCTTCATCATGCTCAGCATTTGGCTCATGTTGGGCTCTGGCTTCTGAAAGATGCTTTCCACAACATCGCGGGGAAGCTGACAACCAGGTTCGTACAGTTCGCCTGGAGTGGACAGGCCGGTAAGCTCAATGAGATCAAAGGCTTTGGCTTCATGATGAACATTATCTGTCATCCACTCAAGGACCCATGTCGTTGTATCCCTATTGTAGCCGCGAATGTGGAGGGTTGCATAGAATTGCAGTAGAAGCTCTTCATTCCAATGTTCCTTGTCGGTGACAAACTGCAGAAGGCCAGCATCGTGAAAGCAGTCAAGGGCTTCTTCTAGACAGGGCAGGCCAGCAATGGCTTCAGTGTCCAGACGCATATGAGGAAATATGCGCTCCTGATTGTATAGAATACAGGAGTAGTAGATGCGCTGCTGATAGCTCCAGAACTGATCTGGTGATATTCTTGGCTTGGAATATGGGTTCTTGGCAGTACCGAAGAAGGTGTTGTGTGCAATGAAGCCGTTGACATTGAATGAGCCTGGTGCTGATGCAGTACCTGGGAACATTGGCAACCTTGGTTTTGGCTTCTGAACCCGAGGCCTATGCTCCACATCATAGTCAAACTGAGGTCCGGGAGCAGGCAGAGGAACCAGAACTGGCCATCTTACAGGAACAAGCTCGCCTTGGCAGAATGCATGCTCAATGGTGTGGGGCCTTGGAGGCGGAACAAGAGTAGTGGCATTAACAGAGGTGTCAGGCTGTGTAGTTGTTGCAGGTGCATCAGTGGCTTCAAGCACAATGTTCATCGCAGGCGCCACATTGTCTTCAGCCATGACAATGTCATTGGCTTCAGTAGCATTGTTGGTGGCCGCCTCAGGATTCTCAACCTCCACTTGAGTAGCTGGAGGATCGGGCACAGACACGTTCTCCTTGAGAACAACTTCTTGAGTGGTAGGGGGAGTAGCAACATGCTCTTCTTCTTGTCTTTCATCGACTGCTACAGCCGAAATCTCTTTAGAAGCATTAGCTTCGGACACAGGAACCATCACAGAAGGATTGTCTTCAGGGAACACTTGACGTGCCACTGAGCTGGACTAGTGTGAATCTTCTTCTATGATGGTTTTCATGGAGACCGAGGGCCTCTGGCCTTTGCAAAGCCGTTGAAACACAGGCGACGATTTCGGTGATGGTGTGGTCTCCATGTAATTGTCATTATTGACAATTGGACTGGGACCTTGCGTTGGTGAAGGATGGGGTGTACTTGGTGAATCTTGACTTGGAGTTGCTGGTTGGGGGCGATCAGCCCACGAGGCATCTTGAGAGATTGGCGTCAAAGGACGACCAATACTGATGAGCTCGTTCTTCGTGAGAACAGGCGATGATACCATTGGGCGCTGGATCTGAGGACGGACTTCATCGTCTTCTACATTGTCTTGGGGACCAATGTCTTCAGTCGCGATGGGGTCAACGACTGGAACTTCTTGAGCTTCAGGAGCCTCTGTGGAAGCAGGCTCATGAACAATCAACTGACGCTCTTGATTTGCAGATGGAGGGGGAGCAAAAGCAATGGGCTCAACAACAAGGGTCTCTTTGGGAGCAGCCCAATATCTCTTCTTGGTCTTCCTCTTCTTGGGGGGGCGGTGCATCATCAGTGGTTCTCTTGATTTTCCGCTTCCTGGCTTCGGCTTTAGTTGCCTTGGTTTTCTTCTGTTCTGAAGCCACTGTGGGGACCTTAGGCTTCGAGCCTGTCATGTTGGCAGGGAAGACAATGTGAGGTTCTTCCCGCCTTGGAGCTTCAGTTGGGGCCACAGTAGACTTCTTCTTCTTTTTGGCAGCCATCTTGGGGTCAATGCATGGACGCCCAAGTGCCTTGCGCATTTCAGTTTCATTGTAATCCTGAACACACTTGGCAGCAAGATTCTTCATGCGTTCTCTTGAGCCTTTGGCTTCTTCATGCTTCTTGCGAAATGCTTCCTTGAGGTCATTCAGCATCAGCTTGAATTTCTGAACATCAGCCACACTAAGCTTGGCCACATGCTTCTTGAACTACGCCTTGGAAGGAATTGCGCTGGGCCAGAGCCAGCTCAGGAGGAATTGCACCTTGGAAGGCGACGCTAATGCCAATGGGGAGTTGAAGATCATCAAAACTGAGATCTTGATTGTCGAACCACTCATCAATGAAATTATCCAAGATGTTCACATCGAAGAGGGGCAGATCATTGAAGATCTCCGCCTCTTGCTTTCTCTTTATCAGCTGTTCAAGAACATCCTCACCAAATTCTTCATCTGAAGAAAGATCAATGGCTTCAGTTTTGTTCCTCAAAACGGCAGCTGGTGTCAGTGCTTGACTGGATTTCTGAAGAGTTTTCTTCTATGGCTTCTCGCGCTTCTTGGAGATGCAAGAGAGATCTTCAGAGGTGTTACTGGGAGTAGGAGGGGCAGTTGCTAATGGCTTCACTCGAGAAGCTTTTGGAGCAGCAGATGATTTTTAAGCTTTAGCTTTCTTTTGCTTCTGCGGCTTTGGAGTAGGAGCTGGAGCCTCATCAGTGTCAGCACCATCATCAGAATGATCCACTTTTGCACCTTGGACAACAATGCGTGCGATGACGCCTGCGAGGTTGTATAAGGGGCCGATCCTGTTCTCATTGGCTTCACGGGTGCCATCATCCCGAGGTGAAGAAGGACCAGGGTTGAAGTCAAGTCCTAAAGCCTTCTTGTTCTTCGCAGCTGAGTCTTTGGCGAACTGGTAGTTGCGCTTGAACAGATGGTCTTCACGGCGCCACAGCAGAGAACAAGGGTCAGCGTTCTCTAGCTGCGGTCCGCGAATCATGCACATATAGAATTCTCGTTGAATGGCTTCACGAAGGGACTGGGGTTGAAGATTTTTGTACACAATATCTCCCCAGGGTCCTTTGATGGCATTCTTCTCTGCATACTCTTCTGTGACGAAGCGGTACTTGAACCATTCCTCTACCCAATATCTTCGAATCCACTGGATTCGATTCTTGCGACCTGTATAGGTTTCCTCAGGGTCTGTTTTGTACAGCTCGTGCAAATCTGGAGGCAAATCCTTGGAGGTGTTCCCACAGCGCTGTCTGCCTCCCTTTCTTGCTGATTTCTCAGTGGCCATGAAGCTTAATCTGAAAGGCTTCAGTACTTGCAAGGGCTTCAGACGGCTGGTCTGACAAGAACTGGCTTCAGGTGAATTGATGTGACTCTATAAGAATTCTGTAAATGAATGCAGACTATGAGAACCAAGGGATTTTCCCACGGACATGTACCTGTGACAGCATTAGAGGTGCGAGGGAAGGGGAAGAGGTCATATGCATTCTCAGAAGATTTTGAAGATAAATCAGTTTGAAGATATTGACCTCATAACGCGAAGACATTCACTTACTTGATGTGAGTTGGTTCCAGAGTTGTACAAATCCAAGAATAAGTACAAGTAAGGAATCTAACTTGTAACGAAACATAAGTGAATAGACTAGGCAGAGTATGAGATGCAGAAAGAGATAGATTCAACTTGGAGATCTAGAAACCACTTTCAGTAAAGAAGGATGAATCTATCATATCAAAAAAACAGTAAAAAGTGAAATTTAATTACCACAAGAAGAACTACTAGACAGAGCGAAGTTATAGGCCAAGCAGTTCGATCTTCCGTGCCCTAACTTGGCGACGGAGGACACCTACGGCGACGGTGGAGAGGACAAGGTCCGCAGCCGGCCTGAGGACGGCGTCGGAGAAGTCGCGGTAGCTAAGCGCTTCGTCGCCAGCGTCGTCGAGAGCTAGCGGAGGCGCTAGGGTTTGTGAGAGGTGGCGAGGAGGAAGAAGAATTTTTGACCGAGACGAGATGGGTATTTATAAGGAATGAGACGGCACAGCACAATTACGCAGGTGCCCCTGGCGGTTCACATCTGACGGACACGTGGAAAGCATGCAACACCTTGGAAGTGGTTCCATGTTCCCACGCACGCCTGGATTGTCGAGGTGGTCGTTCCGAATTCTCCGGGTTTCACGCAAAAAGGATATAGCATTAAAAACAGATGTAAATGTTTGTCAGATTGACTTCAGCTGGCAAGGTCTCAGTGAAGACAATCGACATTTTTCAATAGAATGCATATGATTTGGACAGATAGAGTTGAGGTAGAAGCATAGATAGGTTAGGGTCCGATCACATTCACTTAGATCAAAAGATTCAACAAGAAGTCATAGCTATAAGTGAATGTTGTAGAGGACAGAACACAAGTAATATATAACTAGTTTAAGGCCAAATCAACGAGATGAAGATAAACTTGAATACAAGTCTGGGATGAAGACAAATCAATTATGAAGACTTTGCAGTCATAACGCCAAGAGAAACACTTCAAAAAAAAGTTTGGTGGTGGCGTTACCCACCGTATAGGAAGTATTAGACCCAGACATGGAACACAATTATCGTGGTGCTCCGAAGTCAAATTCCGCATTAATGTATTCACACTTAGAGTGTATGTCTTCATTGATTGAAGATATACGTTACTTTGTGTGTCGCACATCTAAGTCATCAAAATGCATAAGTGTTAGGATGTGTGTCCAATTCACATGACATTTGAGGATTCCAAGATATTTAGCTCACACCGCAACTTGCAAAACCTTTTCTCATCCAAGGGCTTTGTGAAGATATCAGCCAATTGCTCTTCAGTGTTGACGTGAATGATATCAATATCTTCCTTCGTTACATGATCTCTGAGAAAGTGATGACGAACCTCAATGTGCTTTGTCTTCGAGTGTTGAACTGGGTTGTTGGCAATCTTGATGGCACTCTCATTGTCGCAGTAGAGAGGCACATTCTTCAGGTGTATACCATAGTCCTTGAGAGTTTGCTTCATCCAGAGAGCTGAGCACAGCAAGATCTAACAGCAATATATTCAGATTCAGCAGTGGAGAGAGATACACAGTTCTGCTTCTTTGAAGACCAACAGACAAGTGATCGTCCCAGAAAGTTACATGTGCCTGATGTGGACTTGCGATCAACCTTGTCACCAGCATAATCAGCATCTGAGAATCCAACTAGATCAAACTCTGAGCCCTTTGGATACCATAATCCTAGTGTTGGGGTGTAAGCCAAATATCAAAGAATTCACTTCACAGCTAATTGATGCGATTCCTTTGGTGCCGCTTGGAATCGGGCACACATGCAAACACAAAGCATTATATCTGGCCTAGATGCACATAAATAAAGCAAAAAACCAATCATGGAGCGTTATACCTTTTGGCCGAACTCTTTACCATTGTCATCGGGACCCAGATGACTTTTGGTTGGCATTGGCATCGTGAATCCTTTGCAGTCTTGCATTCCAAACTTCTTCAGGCAATCTTTGAGATATTTTTCTTGAGATATGAAGATACCATTGCGTTGTTGATGAATTTGGAGACCCAGAAAGAACTTTAGTTCACCCATCATGGACATCTGATATTGCTCTTGCATCATGTGACCAAACTCATCACTGTACTTGTTGTTGGTGCAGCTGAAGATAGTGGCATCCACATAGATTTAGCACACAAACAGTTCACCGTCATATGTCTTCGTGAAGAGAGTAGATCTAGTGAACCAGGTTTGAAGTCTTTGAGCGTGTCATACCAAGCACGAGGGGCTTGTTTGAGGCCATACAGTGCCTTGTTGAGCTTGTATACCATATTAGGATGTTTTGGATCTTCAAAGCGAGGAGGTTGTGCAACATATACTTCTTATTCTATATTTCCATTGAGAAAAGCACTCTTCACATCCATTTGATATAGATGGATGTTGTGATGATTTGCATAGGCTAGCAGTATGCGAATGGCTTCAAGCCTTGCCACCGGAGCAAACGTTTCATTGAAGTCAATTCCTTCCACTTGAGTGTAACCTTGTGCAACAAGACGAGCTTTGTTTCTGACCACTTGACCATGTTCATATTGCTTGTTGCGATATATCCATTTGGTGCCAATGATATTGTGCTTCCGAGGATCAGGACGCTTGACCAGTTCCCACAAATTATTCAACTCAAAATGTTGAAGCTCTTCTTGCATAGCTTGAATCCATTTAGGTTCCATAAAGGCTTCGGTGACTTTCTTCGGTTTTGAGATTGAGACAAATGCAAAATTTCCACAGAAATTGGTGAGTTGTGTTGCTCTTTGTGTGGCTCTTGAACGAGTGAGTGGACCAGGTGCATTGAGGCTATCGATCATCTTCTCAATCTGTACTTCATTTGCAACATGAGGATGAGCAGGACGAAGATTTTGCTCATTCTAATCAATGTCATCATTTGGAGGATTATCTTCAGGTTGAGCATTGTCTTTAGGTTGAGTGGATGCAAAAACGATCAGTTCTTCTTCAGTCTGATTCTCAGAGGGTATGATTTCTCCAGTTCCCATTTGCTTCATTGAGTCGCTAGGGGATAATTCATCTAGCACATTTGTCAGGTGCTCTCTTTGCGAGTCGTTAGTCTCATCGAACCGCACATCCACAGTTTCAACCACTTTATAGTGAAAGAGGTTGAAGACTCTGTAGGAGTGCGAATCCTTTCTGTAACCAAGCATAAAACCTTCATGTGCTTTCGGTGTAAATTTGGAAGTGTGATGTGGATCCTTGATCCAGCACTTAGCACCAAATACTCTGAAGTAACTTACATTTGGCTTCTTACCAGTTAGGAGCTCATAGGAGGTTTTCTTCAGAATCTTATGAAGATAAACACGGTTGATGACATGGCATGCAGTATCAATGGCTTCAAGACAGAACTTCTGTGGAGTCTTGTACTCATCAAGCATCGTTCGTGCCATCTCAATAAGAGTTCTCTTCTTGCGCTCCGCGATGCCATTCTGCTGAGGTGTGTAAGGAGCAGAGAACTCATGAGTGATACCCATGGTATCCAGGTAGAGGTCGAGGCCAGTGTTCTTGAACTCGGTGCCGTTCTCGCTTCTGATGTGCTTGATCTTGATGCCATAGTTCGTCATGGCACGATTGGCGAAGCGTCTGAAGACATCCTGCACTTCAGTCTTGTATAGGATTATCTGCACCCAAGTATATCGACGAAGCCATAGAGACAAGCAGTAGCATTGAGAGTAGAGTAGTGAGTAGGGCCAAATAAGTCTATGTGCAGCAGCTCGAAGGGTTGAGATGTGGTCATGATTGTCTTTGAGGGATGCTTGGCTCTTGTCATCTTTCCGGCTTCGCAGGCACCCCACAGATGATCCTTCTTGAACTTGACGCCTTCGATGCCCACAACATGCTTCTTCTTCGCGAGAGTGTGCAAGTTCCTCATGCTAGCATGCCCTAGCCTTCGATCCAAAGCTAGCATTCTGAAGCTTTTGCTAGAGGACATACGGCCATCTATGGTCCTGCTGAGAAATCTACCATATACAGATCATCTTTTCGATATCCTTCAAAGACTAGAGACTTGTCAGATTCCATCAGTATAAGGCAGCGATATTTTCCAAATAGCAAAATCATGTTTAAGTCACAAAGCATTGAGACAGACATTAATTTGAAACCAAGGGATTCAACAAGCATCACTTTATCCATGTGTTGATCCCTTTATATTGCAACTCTACCTAGACCCAATACCTTGCTTTTACCAGTATCAGCGTTGAATCCATCAGAAGACTTCAATCTCCAGTCATGTGATTAGTGCATCCACTGTCCATAATCCATTCTGAAGCACGAGGTGTCGTAGCCTACAGTGCAGTTTGGGGGATAGGCTTCACCAAGCGTGTTGGGAAGCAGAAACATTTGACGAACAAGTGGAACATGAAAATTCAGGTCTTGGTTAGGATAGTTAGGATGAGTGTCAAGGAAATTTGGAGTGAAATACATAGTAAGACCATTTGGGCATTTTATCTTGCGCCCTACAAGGTTTTTAAGGTCTCCAACATTAGCTTCGAATGCTTTTGATTTCCGGCTGGAGACCTTTCCCTGCAAGAGAGAGTTAAGTTTTCTTAACCACCCACAGCTTCAGGGGTGGCTTAGAAGCAATGAGTCTAAGTGCAGCATCTGAGAACTTCGGCTTCGGAGCCCTAGTAAATAGCCTTGTAGGGGGTGAATAATACTCATATGAATAAGTAGAAAAGTTATTGGTTCTATGAACATAGCGGTTTAATGAAACACGCTCATATTCATGGGTCTGAGTATGATTTTCCTGCAAAACATTGACGTTAGGATGACTCAGATGAGTCCTCGGTCTGTATGAAGCTTTTGCTATGGGGTTTTTCTTCTTCATGGGTGGTGTCATGATGACATTCATGGGAAGATTCTCAAGACAGCTTTTGGGTACCCATATCTTCTTCATAGGTGGCCCATTCCTGTAGTTAGTACCAATATAGCTGGCAAACACTTCACCATTCTGATTCTTAAACAGCTTATAGTTTGCATCAAAGGATTCATCAATGATAATAGGGTTAGCACAAGTGAAACTAGATAAGGTGGATGGATCTACTGGAGGTTCCTTTGCAGCAACCCACGTGGTTTGGGGGTACTACTCAGGCTTCCAGTATGACCCATCAACATTCATTTTTCTCTCGAACCCTACACCCTCTTTTCTAGGGTTTCGGTTCAGAATCTGCTTTTTGAGGATATCACATAATGTCTGATGCCCTTTGAGGCTTTTGTACATCCCTGTCTCAAGCAGTGTCTTCAACCTGGCATTCTCATTAGCAATAGTAGTGGTATCCTCAACAGAGGGGTTAGTTACCACATCAGCAGTTGAAGATATCTCAACAGTAGTTGCAGTGGAACATTCAGCAATAGAGGCAGCATTATCACGCTCAATGCATTTTAGACATGGTGGTTCAAATCCTTCCTGAGCGGGACTGATCTATTGAGCGCGAAGTGACTCGTTCTCTTTTTGAAGATCTTCATGATCCGATCTCAATTTCTCAAGTTCCTGCTTCCTTTGAAGATAATCATAGGAGAGCTTTTCATGAGATGTTGAGAGCGTTTCATGACGACCTTCAAGTTCCTGGTACTTAACATGAACATTCTTATGTCTTCGATTAAGGACTGAGTCTTAGTCATTTCCGCGTCCAACAGGTCATCGCTTTTGTCTAACAGTTTTTGAATATGTTCCATAGATTTTTGTTGTTCGGTTGCAATTTTAGCAAGTTTTTTGTAGCTAGGTTTGGATTCACCATCAGAGTCATCTTCACTTGATGTTTGAAAGTAAGCATCGCGAGAGTTTACGTTGGCACCACGTGCCATGAAGCAGTAGGTGGGAGTCGAGTCGTTCTCGTCATCAGTGTTGGTGACGGAGCCATTGTCTTCAGTGTTGAAGATGGACTTAGCAACGTAAGCTGTAGCTAGAGCGAGACTTGCGACACTAGAGTCTGACTCCTCCTCAGACTCCACCACCTCCTCCAAAGCAGACTCCTCCTCTAAATCCATTTCCTTGCCAACAAAATCACTTGCCTTGCCTGATGAGTTCTTCTTGTGTGATGAAGACTTGGAGGAAGATTTGGAAGAAGACTTTGAGAATTTCTTCTTCTTCTTTTCATCAGAATCATATTCTTTGCTCTTCTTCTTCTTCTTCTTCTCATTGTCCCACTATGGACATACAGAGATGTAGTGGCCAGGTTTCTTGCACTTGTGACAGGTTCTTTTATTGCTATCATGGGTGGAAGCTTCATCATCCCTTGAGCTGGATCGTGAAGACTTTATGAAGCTTTTCTTCCTAGTGAATTTCTGGAACTTCTTCACAAGCATAGCAAGCTCCTTTCCAATATCTTCAGGATCACCGGAACTGCAGTCAGATTCTTCTCCAGATGAGGAAGCAGCAGCCTTTGCCTTCAAAGCGCGAGTTCGGCCATAGTTGGGGACATAGATATCTCGTTTCTCAGATAGCTGGTACTCATGTGTGTTTGGCCTCTCAAGTATGTCAGATAGATCGAGTGTCTTGAAATCAGAGCGTTCTTGTATCATCAAGGCTAGGGTGTCAAATGAGCTGTCAAGAGATCTCAGGAGTGTCTTCACTATTTCATGCTTCGTAATGTCAGTTGCATCGAGCGCACGGAGCTCATTTGTGATATCAGTGAGGAGATCAAACATGAGCTGAACATTCTCATTGTCGTGTCTTTTGAAGCGGTTGAAGAGGTTGCGGAGAGTACTGATTCGTTGATCACGCTAAGTTGAGAGGCCTTCATTGAACTTGGAGAGCCAGTCCCAGACTAGCTTCGATGTTTCCAGAGCGCTCACACGGCCATACTGCCCTTTGGTCAGATGACCACAAATGATGTTCTTGGCTGTAGAGTCCAGTTGAATGAACTTCTTGACATCAGGAGATGTCGTGGAAATATCACATCAGATGTCCTCATGAAAGGACTTAGTTGTGGAGCCATCGCGACGGGTTAGCTTGAAGGGGTTAAACCGGACAAAGGACACGAGAGTTTTATACTAGTTCGGCCCCTTACGATGAAGGTAAAAGCCTACGTCTAGTTGTGATGGAATTATTGGGGTTTCGATTACCAAGGAGCAAACACGCTATGCCTGGCTTTCGAGTTGTTGTTTCTTGTCCCTGAACCGCCGTCGGGTCGTCCCTTTATATACACAGGGTGATGCCCGGCTGGTTGACAGAGTCCCGAGGCCGGCTCATACAAGTGTCCGGCTCGGTCTCCCCTTTCCTAACTTACAATACAAGTTATACAACTACGGCGGTTTACCATTATGGGCCCTAATCCGCCTTCGGGCTCTGGGCCTCTAAGCTTTATTAGTATACCGCCATCTTCTTTGTCTTCCTGGGCTTCAATATAGTTGAGCGTGAACCGGCCCCACCTGGGAGGTTTACACTCAGTAGTTATATCCTCAACATTAGGCCCCAGATTGATTTGAACCTGTTCATGTCAATCTTCAATACTTAGAAAAATTTCGTGAACATCTTCTTATAATTCTCGTAAACCGCCATCATGTCTTCTCCCTGTCAACCTTGGTAAACCGCCGTGACATCATCCTCTGGATGTAGCAGTGAATTGTCATGACGTCATCTTTGTATAAAAAGATAATAAAGATTCCCTTCATTAATTATATCCCGAAGATCGAGGCGGCAGCTGCGCCCTCTTTTGCCGCTTCAGGCTCCTCGATTCTTGCGCCTGCCACTTATCCCCTTCTCTTTATAAATAAGGCTAGGGGGGTCTTTCCATTTTCCTCCTTGCTTCTCGTCTCCCTCCTCGCAACCCGAAGAGCTCAAGCACCGCCGCTACCGTCAACCCTCGAATCTGCACCGACTAGGCTGCTGCATCACCCTGTTCGTACCAGAGATCCTGCGATACTCCTCCACCGCTGCATGGCCCTCGTAAGTACTCCCTTCCTTAACCCTAGATCTCCATTAGGGCTTCATGTTCATCTATGTTCGTGGACGTTCATCAGTTCTTCTCCACTTTTCCTCTTGGCCTCTTACTGCATCTTAGCTAGACCTGATAGTTTCTCTCTGCGGTAGATCCATAGGTTTAGTCTGTCGTTGTATAGCATCATGCTATTCCTGGATAAATCCCCTCTAGACCTTCTCTGTTCTGCTTAACGCCATTGTAGGACTCATGAAAATTTCTTTACTGAACCATGGTAGATCCAAAATTATATCATCATTTTGTGAAACTTGTTTCTGCAACACTTAGTGAATTTCAGCTCTGCTGCTTCCCCCATAGGCGGTTTAACTTGTAGAAAATCATAATCCGCCTGGTACCATTAGCCCTCACTTAAACCGCCATCCTGACTTGAGTAGCAACGACCGGTTTAACATGTATATATACCTTGATCAAATTCCATGATTTAACAGTGGTTTGTGCACATCCCCCTTGAGTCGTAAACCGGACTTCACACTTTCTTTTCAGTTTGTCTTCCAAAATGACCAAGCAATTAGCCGCTTGCACTGGGTTCCTTCGCGGGTCACAGAAACGCAGCTCAATGGATATGTTTTAACTAGCGCTTTGGCCAAGAAAGATGTCCTTCATTGGCGAGTTCCTGGCCCTGAGTCCCCTCCAGTACCTCGGGATGGAAGTGATTGTGTTCATGTAGCATCTAGACCGGGGTTTTAGCCCGCCCGGTTCAAAGTTTTTCTGAGATGTGCTTTCTAGCTTCCAACTCCATCCTCAAGACATTAGACCAAATTCTGTGTCCAACATATGCAACTTTCAAGTGTTCTACGAAGTTTACCTTCAAGAAGAACCAACTGTTGAGCTCTTCCGAGACTTTTTCCACTTAAACCGCCGAACCGAATTCTCTGATGGCCCCAATACTGAACTTGGCGGTGTGTTGATTTAGAAGAGGAAGGAAGTCAATTTCCCTCATGCCAAACATCACAGCCATCCGAAAGACTGGAATCAAACATGGTTCTACTGTCGGAACACCGCACCTGCTGATGAAAACCCTCTACTGGATTGCCGTGTTCACCGGCTCAGCAATGGCCATCCACTGCCACCACGGCTCACAGCCAAAGAACGACAAGCTTATGCACCTCAACTTGCTAAGCTCCGGGCCTTTCTGGCAAATGGCTTAACCAGTATTGACCTCATTTGATGCTGGGTTTCATCGGGTATCCTTCCCTTGAGCCGCCGCTCCAGTTTGATGCATGAGTATACCGGAAACATCACGGACCCCCAACGGTATCATGAGATAGAAATGACTGATGAGGAAGTCACTGAATCCATGAAGAAGATGATGAATGAACCGATCGCTCAATGCAGCAAGACTGGATTGACCCCTTTTTACACCTCCAACAAACTGCCAGTAGTAAGAAGTTTACTTTTTCTACCTTTATTTATCCGTCTCTGCTTTAGTATTGTTCTGATAACCCTTTTTTTGATTTTATAGGCCAAAGATTCTTTCTGGAAGAGGAAACTTCAGACAAACCGGTGAGGGCTCCTCGTGCAAAAAAGCAAAGTCACGAAGAAAGCAGCCAAGAAGAAAACCAACGAGTCTTCTAATCCGCCAAAAGACGTTGATGAGTCGGATCAAGAGGTAGAACTTGACTCCCTCGGTTCACTTTTCATACACCTTATTGACAATGACTATTCTCAGGATGATGCGGAAGCCAGCCATGCTGATCATATAGAGGTAATCTCCCTTTCCTCTGATTCAGAACATGTGCCGGTTCAAAAATTTCACCGTGCAGTTCGGAAAGTAAAACACACTCACCCTCTTGCTCATTTGGATCCACAATTTTCTTTGAAGACACATCAACATGAAGGTCGTCGCACAACCCGGCATAGCGACCAATAGGTCACTTCTTCTGGTTTACCAGATACACCAACCCGGAAGCGTCGTCTAGAGGTTCCTTGTTCTTCCAAAAAATCTTATCCTTTGGCGGGTTGCTTCCGATACCCACTTAATCTGTCTGATTCGGATTACCAGGTGTCTTCCAATTCTTCATCTGGCGATTCATCAACCACTCAAATGCCTCCCCTCAAAACCGTCCCTGGGTAAGTATACTAGCTTTAACTTTGTTTTCTTGCGCCGGTTTACCAAGTGACCTCTTGTTTTAATATTACAGCGCCAAAGCCCGTCTGAGCAAGAAAGCAAAAACCAATGTCCCTACTGAAGAGGTTGAACCGGACAGAATTTCAGAAGGTTCTAATAGAGATGTTGACATCGCCATTGATGATCCTGTACCCCAAAATCAGGATACCTATGCTGAACCGCCAGAAGTCAACCCGCCCAGTCCGCATGCTGATCCTCCAAGCCCAGCCAAAGACAAAGATGTGCCAAACCCGGCTAGGGATACTGTCAATCCTCCAACCCCATCAAAAGATGGCGATGATGATGTTGTTATCACTGGTACTGGTCACACTATCCCTGGCAACCCAGTTGCCTTGTCAAAGCATACTACCAAGGAGGAATTTGCTACTATGGGCAAGGGGAAAGGGAAGGTAGATTTATCCATCTTCTTTAACCTTAGCACCGAAGAGCTCCATTCCGGATTCTTAAACCGCCTATACACAAGCCGGGATTATGAGGCCGATTTGGTAAACTTAATGAAGGAACGCTATGAGGTAATCTTCAAAATTCTTTAA
Organism: Triticum dicoccoides; assembly: GCF_002162155.2. Lineage (NCBI taxonomy): Eukaryota > Viridiplantae > Streptophyta > Magnoliopsida > Poales > Poaceae > Triticum > Triticum dicoccoides. Next base: position 677,152,679 of record NC_041385.1, on the reverse strand, counting down.
ATTTGCTTGTTCTGTATTCCAATTCCATTATAGCCCCCAAGGGCCGGTTTATCTCTTGAAGATAGACCGGGACTTCGAGATAAAGAACACTTCAACTGAGTAGCCCCCAAGGGCCGGTTTATCTCAACAAGATGAACCGGGACTTTCTGTCCTTATTAATTGTCTTCACGTTTTATTTGACTGGTCAATTAGGCATTAGCCCCCAAGTGCCAAGCTTAGTACTTATATTGAGTCTTGGGACATTAAAACATCGTTTTTAAGAAACAATCCACATTAGCCCTCAAGTGCCAAGTGTATAACTTGTTATGTGCTTGGGACTTTGAGAGAAATATTAACAGCTTCCTCTTCTGATTTTTGTAAACCGATATAAATACCAAAGAATCTCAAATCGCCGATCTTCAAGAAAACATCAAGTCCCAGCAAGAAGAGACCCCTAAAGACAAAGAGGAGCTAAAGGGCGCTTTGACAGCCATGGAACAATTGAAGGATGGCTTCAAAAATGAACGCACTAACTCTGAAACTGAGAAGGCTGCTTTGTTGAAGCGGGCTGAAGATGCCGAGGCAGCTCTTAAACCGGTGGAGGGAGAGCTGACTGGGCTGGAACATCAAGTGAATGCCATGACTTCTGCAATTTTTGGTATGTACTTTGTAATAGCACGTTCTAAAGTACCTTCAACTCTGTCGGTTTAACATTAAATTCTGAAACCGTTGCAGATAATCGCATTGCTCATCTTGGCGCAGATATGCAGATGAAGTTGAAGGAAGCTTACACGTTGATTGAGCAACTGTATACTGGTGCACAACGAGTCATTTGTGCAGCTTCATACAACAAACCGGCACCAAGTTTAATCAAGGATACTTTGGCCAGGCTATCAATGACTCCTGCTCAGATAGAGGAGTTGAAGCGATCTGCTGCCAGGGCTGGTGCTTTGTTAGCACTGACTCGTGCCAAATCATGGATAGCTGACCTGGATCCAGTCGATATTGCCAAGGGCTATCCGGATGAACAAGAAAATGGATCAGCATTTGATAATGAAGCCCTCAAAGCCCTGACCAAGGAGATGCGTCCAGTAGAAAGTCAATTGGCTGAAGAGGTGAACTTGACTACTCATCGATCCTTCTATGATGCCAACAACCATCGAGTTGACGCTGTTGTGAAAGAAGTGCAAAATCTTATTCCGCCCATTCATAAGCACACTTATGCCCCTGACGTTGAACCATCGAATCTTATAAGTGAAGAGGTTGTCTTTCAAGCTCTAACCCGGATTAACTGGACCACCGTTGACTTCCAGCCACTTGGTGGGGAGGAGGAGGTTGAACCGATGCCTGAGGATCCATCAAGTTCACGTCAACCTGGCGATGAGTCTTAATCCGGCAATCGGGTTATTTTTCACAGACTTTGTTCTGTGTAAGAACAATCATTATTTTGGGCCTCAAAGCGCCTTGTAATAGGCTAGTTAAAATACTTTGATCTGCGGCACTGATCCATGACTTTGTTTGATCCTCCATGATATTTGTTGTGCTTGATTATATACTTTGATAATTTCATGCGATCCTGATGTCTGCATAAAAAGAATTGTCCGGGCGGTTTACCGCCGGACGGGTCACAATGCCCAATACAAAGTCCATTTAATTACCAAAGCTGAATCAAAATATGAAATAAATCATACCTGTGATATTAAATCACTTAGTTGGTTTACCAACTTGGATTTGTAGTAAGGGTGAGAACCCAAATCTAGAGTATTGATAACTCTCACCATGCAGTGCTGGTGTATATGCTAAACCATACCGGATTGTGATAAACGCCGGATGATCATGCTGGCGACATGTAGTCAAAGCCAGTCCGGGTTATTAAACACCGGTTTGATAATAAATATGGTCTAACAACTTGTAGCTGAAAGCCAAGCCAGGTTAACAAACACCGGGTTATTATGAGGACTGAAAAGCCATAACGGGTCAATAGACGCCGGTTCAACATAGACTTTATCAAAGGTTAAAAACTTGGCAACAAGCAAATAAAAACCATGTAGTCGAGGCTTTTCAAGGGCTGCCATGCCCAAATTCGAGGCTTTTCATGGGCTGCCAGGCCGCTGAATTAAACCATTTTGCAAAGCCTTTTAAGATGGACCTCCAACTAACCAATCGTGTTTTAGGTTTGACAAGTTCAGGGTCTTATATGAGATTGACTTGTCAAACGTTCGGCGGGTCATGCCAGGAGTACCTGGATAGGAGTGGCTTACCTGATGAAGGCAGGTTAACCCGGGGTTTTAGGTGAACACACCAGGCTTCCAAGCCGTGCTTGATAGCATATTACAAGGGTCCTTTCAAACTCTTTGTTGCAGTGCACAAAGAGCCCCCAAGTAATTTTTGTGAGCTGTGCTCAATGGGTGTCTATGTTTGAGTTGTGCATAGCATCCAGACTCTCTTTGGCCCCTTGAGTGTGAAGCTCCCAAGCTGTATTGTGGCATGATAGCCGGTTTAACAGGTAGTACTCCGCTTTGTCCGCTGAAGCCCCCATGTAACCAAAAGATATTTGAGGAAAACAGCAGATGCCCTGCTTATAGCAAGGATGCCGGTTTATTATATTGGTCATAATATATACATTGTCAAAATATGTACATAAGAGAAGCCTATGGCTCAAGTGTAGTAAGGCCGAAGGAGAGCTATGTTCCACGGCCGCCGGGTCTCCTCCTCTGAACTGCGTGAGTCGTCTCGAACGTCAATGAGGTAGTATGATCCGTTGTGCAGATTCTTGCTGACCACAAAGGGCCCTTCCCAAGGTGGGGATAACTTGTGCATATCAGTCTGATCCTGGATGAGACGGAGCACTAAGTCGCCTTCTTGAAAGGTTCTTGTTTTAACCCGGCGGCTGTGATAGTGCCGCAGGTCTTGCTGATAAACCGCCGAACGAGCTAAAGCCATGTCCCGCTTCTCATATAACAGGTCCAACGCCTCCTTGCGTGCTTGCTCATTGTCCACTTCAACATAATTAGCAACCCGGGGTGAATCATGACGGATATCACTTGGGAGGACCGCCTCTGCCCCATAAACCTTGAAGAAAGGTGTGTAACCCGTTGATCTGTTGGGGGTGGTGTTGATGCTCCATAACACAGAAGGTAATTCTTCCACCCAACAACCCGGCGTCCGCTTTAAAGGAACCATGAGCCGGGGCTTGATACCCTTCAAAATTTCTTGATTAGCTCTCTCAGCTTGACCATTAGACTGGGGGTGAGCGACGGATGCTATATCAAGCCGGATGTACTCTCTCTGACAGAAGTCCTCCATCTCACCTTTAGAAAGGTTTGTGCCATTATCCGTGATGATGTTGTGTGGAAAGCCAAAACGGAAGATGATCTTTTTGATAAATTGAACCGCTGTAGCTGCGTCACACTTACTTACGGGCTCCGCCTCAACCCACTTAGTGAACTTGTAAACCGCCACCAATAGGTGGGTCTTCTTATCCTTGGATCGCTTAAAAGGTCCCACCATATTAAGCTCCCAAGTAGCAAACAACCAAGTGATGGGAATCATCCGTAGCTCTTGAGCCGGAACATGAGCTCGGCGTGAAAACTTCTGACAATCGTCACACCGCTTTACCAGATCCTCAGCATTAGCATGAGCTGTCAACCAATAGAACCCATGACGAAAAGCTTTAGCCACCAGGGATTTTGAACCGGCATGGTGACCACAATCCCCTTCGTGGATCTCTCGTAAAATCTCTTGGCCTTCCTTAGGAGAGACACAACGCTGGAATACGCCTGAAACACTGCAGTGGTGTAACTCGCCATTGTGAATAACCATGGACTTGGATCGCCGGACTATCTGTCTGGCTAGAACCTCATCATCTGGTAGCTCGCCCCGGTTCATATACGCAAAATATGGAACCTTCCAATCCGGAATGACATGTAAAGCGGCTACCAATTGGGCCTCTAGATCAGGAACAGCTAAATCCTCCTCTGTAGGCAACTTAACAGACGGGTTATGCAAGATATCTAAAAAGGTATTGGGTGGTATTGCTTTACGCTGAGATCCCAGCCAGCTTAAAGCATCTGCTGCTTCGTTTTTGGGCCGGTCAATGTGCTCAACCTGATAACCTTTAAGGTGACCCGCCACAATATCCACCTCGCGTCTGTAAGCCGCCATGAGTGGATCCTTAGAATCCCAAGTGCCAGAAACCTGTTGGGCCACCAGATCAGAATCTCCAAAGCATCATACCCGGCTTAAATTCATTTCCTTGGCCATACGGAGACCGTGCAGCAATGCCTCGTACTCAGCTGCGTTGTTAGTACAAGGAAACATTAAGCGGAGAACATAACGAATTTTATCACCTCGAGGGGAAGTAAGGACAACTCCAGCCCCCGAGCCCTCCAATTGCCTGGATCCATCAAAGTGAATAGTCCAGTACGTGTTATCCGGTTTGTCCTCTGGTGTCTGTAACTCGATCCAATCATTGATGAAGTCAACAAGTGCCTGAGATTTGATGGCTATCCGAGGCATATACTTCAACCCATGTGGACCAAGCTCAATTGCCCACTTTGCAACCCGGCCAGTTGCTTCCCGTTTCTGAATTATATCACCCAAAGGAGTAGAACTGACCACTGTGATGGGATGGCCTTGAAAGTATTGTTTGAGCTTACGACTCGCCATAAAAACCCCATATACCAGCTTCTGCCAATGCGGATATCGTTGCTTCGACTCGATAAGCACTTCACTGATGTAGTAAACCGGCCGTTGAACCGGATATTCCTTCCCAGCCTCCTTGCGCTCAACCACAATTGCCACACTGACAGCAAGGGCATTAGCAGCCACATACAATAACAAGGGCTCCTTGTCAACCGGAGAAGCAAGGACCGGCGGTTCAGCCAACTGCTGCTTCAAGTCCTCAAACGCCGCATCAGCTGCGTCACTCCAGACAAAAGTGTATGTTTTCTTCAACATCTGATATAGAGGGATCGCCTTCTCGCCCAAGCGGCTAATAAACCGGCTCAGGGCTGCAATTCAACCCGCCAGATGCTAAACATCATTAATACATGCTGGTTTAGCCAAAGATGTAATCGCCTTGATCTTTTTCGGATTAGCTTTGATGCCTCTATCGGACACCAGAAAGCCTAAGAGCTTTCCTGCCGGAACACCGAAAACACACTTGTCCGGATTAAGCATCATCTTATAAACCCGAAGATTGTCAAAGGTCTCCTCGAGATCATCTATCAATGTCTCCTTCTTCCTTGATTTTACTACAATGTCATCCACATATGCATGAACATTGCGCCCAATCTTATTGTGAAGACAATTCTGCACACAGCGCTGATAAGTTGCCTGGGCACTCTTGAGCCCAAAAGGCATAGAAACATAGCAGAAGGCTCCAAAGGGAGTGATGAAGGTTGTCTTCTCCTGGTCCTTAACTGCCATTTTCAACTGATGCTAACCAGAATAAGCATCCAAGAAACTTAAACGCTCACAACCCGTCGTCGCATCAATGATCTGATCAATACGCGGGAGAGCAAAAGGATCTGCCGGACAAGCTTTGTTCAAATTTGTGTAGTCCACACACATGCACCAAGTGCCGTTTTTCTTAAGAACCAGCACCGGATTAGCTAACCACTCAGGGTGAAATACTTCGATGATAAACCCAGCAGCCAACAGCCGGGCTACCTCCTCATCAATGGCCTTGCGTCTTTCCTCATTAAAGCGGCGAAGAAACTGCTTGAGCGGTTTAAACTTGGGATCAGTATTGAGAGTGTGCTCAGCGAGTTCCCTCGGTACACCTGGCATGTCAGAAGGCTCTCATGCAAAAATGTACCGGTTCTCACGGATGAACTCGATGAGCGCGCTTTCCTATTTCAGATCCAGATTGGTGCTGATGCTAAACTGTTTTGATGAATTGCTAGGAACAAAGTCAACAAGTTTAGTCTCATCAGCCGGTTTGAACTTCAGGGTCAGGTCATGCTTAGTGGTGGGCTTCTTCAGAGGGGTCATGTCTGCCGGATCAACATTGTTTTTATAGAACTTCAGCTCCTCTGTAGCACAAACTGACTCAGCATAGGCCGCATCCCACTCCTCGCAATCCAAAGCGATCTTTCGACTTCCGTGTACTGTGATGGTCCCCTTAATATCCGGCATTTTGAGCTATAAATAAATATAGCAGGGCCTCGCCATGAACTTCGCGTAAGTCGGCCGTCCAAATAGTGCGTGATATGGGCTCTGGATTTTCACCACTTCAAAGGTCAACGTTTTAGACCTGGAATCATGCTCATCTCCAAACACAACCTCCAAAGCGATCTTGCCAACAGGATATGCCGATTTACTTGGTACTACACCATGAAAAACAGTGTTTGACGGTTTAAGACTCTTGTCTGTCAACCCCATTCGACGGAAGGTCTCATAGTACAAGATGCTGATGTTGCTCCCTCCATCCATCAGTACCTTGGTAAATTTATAACCTCCCACCTGAGGTGCCACCACCAAAGCTAGATGACCCGGATTATCAACCTGGGGCGTATGATCTTCTCTGCTCCACACAATGGGCTTCTCGGACCACCGCAAGTAATGTGGCACCGCCAGTTTAACCCCTTCAACCTGGATCACGCTTGTTGTCGGTGTCAAAACCGGCGGATCTCGGGTAGGGAGTCCCGAACTGTGCGTCTAGGCAGATGGTAACAGGAGACAAGGGACACGATGTTTTTATTTTTTACCCAGGTTCGGGCCCTCTTGATGGAGGTAAAACCCTACTCCTGCTTGATTAATATTGATGATATGGGTAGTACAAGAGTAGATCTACCACGAGATCAGAGAGGCTAAACCCTAGAAGCTAGCCTATGGTATGATTGTTATTCGTCCTACAGACTAATACCCTCCGGTTTATATAGACATCGGAGAGGGCTAGGGTTACATAGAGTCGGTTACAATGGGAGGAGATTTACATATCCGTATCGCCAAGCTTGCCTTCCACGCCAAGAAAAGTCCCATCCGGACACGGGACGAAGTCTTCAATCTTGTATCTTCATAGTCCAGGAGTCCCGCCAAAGGTTATAGTCCGGTCATCCGGACACCCCTAATCCAGGACTCCCTCAGTAGCCCCTGAACCAGGCTTCAATGACAACGAGTCCGGCACGCAGATTGTCTTCGGCATTGCAAGGCGGTTCCTCCTCCGAATACTTCATAGAAGATTTTGAACACAAGGATAGTGTTCGGCTCTGCAAAATAAGTTCCACATACCACCGTAGAGAGAATAATATTTGTACAAATCTAATCTGCTGACGTATTCCGCAGCATGACATCACGCCACGGCCAAGCCTTTATTCGAATCGTTTTACTGTCCCACCTCAGCGCATTGCACGTCTTGTCGAAGCAGAGATCATGTCCCCTTATTCCGGGATTCTCATCAATACAGGCATGGGTAACCCAACCGTGCCATTAATCATGGTGCTTGGGAGATAAGCGAGTTTTACCAGGCTGGTGGGGGCACATAGTTTCGTCCGCCCATATAAGGGGATAAGGATCCACCTTTTTCATCTACGCCTTCTTCCTCCTTCGCTTATCCATTTCCACCCACTCGAGCTCCAGCGCCCAAGTCCGCACTTCCCACCTCAACCTTCTCCAGCCATGTCCAGAGCAGGAGGCAGGTGGATGGCCTCCTCCGTCATGGAGGGGCACATCAAAAAGTTGACGAAAGCCGGATACTTGTCCAACGACGCTGCGCACCGGCTCCCGGACGAGGGGCAGCTCATCCCCACCCCCAGGCCCCATGAGAGGGTGGTGTTCCTCCCCCATTTCCTCCGCGGACTCCACCCATTTTTCCGGGGGCTCATGTTCTACTACGGCCTAGATTTCCATGATATGGCCCCGAACTTCATCCTCAACATCTCGGCGTTTATTGTCGTGTGCGAGGCCTTCCTCCGCATCAAGCCCCACTTCGGCTTATGGCTGAAGACCTTCAATGTCAAGCCGAAGGTAGTGGGAGGCCAGCAAGCGGAGTGCAGAGGCGCCATGGTGGGCAAGATGCCCAATGTCATATGGCTCGAGGGCTCCTTTGTGGAAACCATCAAAGGGTGGCAATCGGGGTGGTTCTACATCACCGAGCCGTGTGACCCTGAATGGGCAGCGGCCCCTGAATTCCAATCTGGCATCCCCACACGGCTCACCTCCGGTGTCGTGGAATTATCACGTCAGATGTCCTTGTGAAAGGACTTAGTCGTGGATCCATCGCAACGGGTTAGCTTGAAGGGGTTAAACCGGACAAGGGACACAGGAGTTTTATACTAGTTCGGCCCCTTCGATGAAGGTAAAAGCCTACGTCTAGTTGTGATCGAATTATTGGGATCTCGATAGCCATGGAGCAAAACACGCTATGCCTGGCTCTCAAGTTGTTGTTTCTTGTCCCTGAACCGCCGCCGGGTCGTCCCCTTATATACACGGGTTGACACCCAGCCGGTTTACAGAGTCCCGAGGCCGATTCATACAAGTGTTTGGCTCGGTCTCTCCTTTCCTTATCTTACAATACAAGCTATATGACTATGGCAGTTTACCACTATGGGCCCTAATCCGCCTTTGGGCTCTGGGCCTCTAAGCTTCATAGTAAAGCGCCACCTTCCGGGTCTTCGTGGGCTTCAATATGGTTGAGTGTGAACCGGCCCCCTCCTGGGGCGGTTTATACTCAGTAATTATATCCCCAACATTAGGCCCCAGATTGATTTGAACATGTTCATGTTAATCTTTGATACTTAGCAGAATCCTATGAACGCCTTCCTTCATTTCTCGTAAACCGCCATGATGTCTTCTTTTATAAACTTTGTTAAACCGCCGTGACGTCATCCTCTGGATACAGCAACGGATTATCATGACGTCATTTCTGTAAAAAATAAATGAAAAGATTCCCTTTATTTAATGCCATCCCGGAAATCGAGGCGACAGACGCGCCACTTGCCGCTTTGGACTCCTCGATTCTCGCGACTGTCACTTATCTCCCTGCCTTGTTATAAATACACCCGACGGGTACTTTCATTTTCTCCCCTTTCTTCTCTTCTTCTTCCTCGCAACCGGAAGAAACCCCAACGCCGCCGCCGCCGTCGATCTTCGAATCTGCACCGACCAAGGCCGCTGCATCACCCTGTTTGTTCCAGAGACCCTGCCGCGCTCTTCTGCCGCCGTGTGACCCTGGTAAGTTCGCTTCCCTGTAACCCTAGATCTCCATTAGGGTTTCAAGTTCATCCATGTTCATCGCCGTTCATCAGTTCTTTTGTGTTCCTCCATCTGGTCTTCCTGTTGAATATACATATGTGTGCCCGATAGTTTTGAACTGCGGCTAGATCCATGTTGTTAGTTCACCATACCGTAGTATCTTACTGTTTCTGAATAGACTCCGTATGGTTCGTCTATGTTCCTCTTTAGCGCCATTGTAGGGCTCGGGAACATTTTCTTAGATTATCCATGGTAGATCCAAAATTATACTGCCATATTGTGAAACCTGTTTTTGTAACACTTAGCAGAAATTTGGAATTCTGGCCATCCTGCCTATAGGCGGTTTAACACCTTAAAAGTCAATCCGCCATATAACATTAGCCCTCTCTTAAACCGCCAACTGAACTCGCACAGTATCCTTCTCCGGTTTAACACTGAATTAGACGCCTTAAACCGGCACTTTTTATTTTCAGTTCCTCATTCCAGAATGTTGAAGCAATTTTCTGCTTGCAATTGGGTTCCATCCCGGATCACAGAGACACAGGTCAATGGTTACATCATCACTGGCGCTTTAGCTTCGAAGAACATTCTCCACTAGCGAGTTCCGGAATCGGAATGTCCACCTGAACCTCAAGAGGGAAAGGTGATTGTTTTTATGCAACATTTAGACCGGGGATTTAGTCCGCCCGGATCAAAAAAATTCCGGGATATCCTTGCCAGCTTCCAACTCCATCCGCAAGATATTGGTCCGAACACTGTATCAAACATATGCAACTTTCAAGTATTCTGTGAAGTTTACCTTCAAGAAGAGACAACCGTGGAGCTGTTCCGGGATTTTTTTTCATCTGAACCGCCGCACAGAATTCTCAGATGGCCCCAACACAGAGCTTGGTGGCGTATCAATTCAAAAGAGGAAAGAAGTTGATTTCCCTCATGCCAAACACCATAGCCATCCTAAAGATTGGAACCAGACCTGGTTTTACTGCCGAAATACTGCTCCTGATGGAGAAAATCCCTTGCCGGGCTACCGCCCTCACCGGCTTAGCAACGGCCACCCAATGCCTCCGTGTCTAACCACCGCGGAACGGAAGAATTTTGCTCCTCAACTCGCCAAGCTCCGGGCTCTGATGGCCAACGGTTTAACCGGCATTGATCTTGTCCGCTGTTGGGTTTCATGGGGCATTCTGCCTTTGAGTCGCCGCCCCGTATTGATGCATGAGTATACCGGAAGTGTAAAAGATCCTCAACGGCATCATGAAGTAATAATGACCGAGCTTGAAATCACTGAATGTGTAAAGAGGATGCTTGATGAACCGGTCGTTGCATGCAGCCAAACCGGTTTGGCTCCGTTTTGCGTCTCCAATAAACCGCCGGCGTAAGTTCATGTACATACTTTACTGATTTCCACATCGACCGTTTACTAACCTTTCCTTGCCTTAATTTCAGGACAACAACTCTTTCTGGAAACGTAATAAACCGGCCCGTGCTCCTCGTGTGAAAACCAAGGTCACCAAGAAGGCCGGAAAGAAGAAAGCTGCCGATTCTTCTGAACCGCCGGAGGAAGCAGAATCAGATGCTGAGGTAGAACTTGACTCACTTGGCTCCTTTTTTATACATCTTATTGACAATGATCATCTTCAGGATGATGTTGAGGTAATTCTTCTTTCTTCCGACTCGGACCCTGTGCCGGTTCAAAGAACTCGCCGTACAGTCCGGAAAATAAAACAATCTCACCCCCTTGCTCATTTGGATCCAAAATTTTCTTTGAAGAAACGGCAAGCAGAAGAACATCGCACAACCCGGCATAGTGGTCAACAGATCACTTCGTCCGGTTTAGCTGATACGCCCCCCGGAAACGCCGTCCAGAGGTGATTTGTTCTCCTGAAAAACAATACCCTTTAAAAGGTTTCTTCCGATGCCCTCTCAATCCGTCTGACCCGAATTACCAGGCTTCTTCTAGCTCGTCTGGCGGTTCGTCGACCACCCAATTACCTCCTCTCAAAGTAGTTGCCGGGTAAGTGTTACCTGATTTATAACTTTATTTTGCCGGTTTGTCATACTCTAACCTTTGGTGTTATAGCGCCAAAGCTCGATTAAGCAAGAAGGCCAAGATCAGCGACCCTACAGTTGAAGTTGATCCGAAAAAGACCCCCGAGTATCATAACGAAAACCTGAAAGTTGCCATGGACAGCTCTGCTGGGCCAAATCAAGATGGTAATGCTAACCCGCCAGAAGCTGAACCGACTGCAGAGGCTGATACTTTAAATCCTCCTGCTCCCCCGAGCCTGGCAATGGAACAACGGGACTCAATTGCTGATCCGCCAAGTCCAGCTAACAAACCGCCAAGCCCTGTTCAGAATCTTGACTCTTCCAGCCCGGCCAAGGATGATGATGTTGTTGTTACAGGCACTGCATATACTGCCCCTGGTAATCCGGTTGCTCTGTCAAAGCATACTGCTAAAGATGAATTTGCTGCCATGAACAAAGGGAAGGGCAAGACTGATTTGTCTGCTTATACCGATCTCTCTGCTTAAGACCTTCATTCCGGTTTTCTGAACCGACTGTATACAAGCCGTGATTATGAAGCCGGTTTAGTAAATCTAATGAAGGAACGCTATGAGGTAAATATTGCACTTTTAGAATTTCTACACCTTCATTGCATTGTAGCCCCCAAGGGCCGGTTTGTCTTGAGAAAGTCAGACCGGTACTTTATATTCTTCATGTTGTACCTTGTGAACTGTTCTTTGTCTTGATCAAATACACATTAGCCCCCAAGTGCCATGATTAAAACTTGTATTAATCCTTGGGACTTGAAGTATCCGCATAAAAACGATCCGCATTAGCCCCCAAGTGTTGAGTGTATAACTGGTTATACGCTTGGGACTTTGAAGAAGGATATTAACATGCTCTCTTACTGTTGCAGAGTGAAATAAATCAACAAACCTCACAAATTGCTGATCTTCGAGCAAACCTTGAGACCCAACAAGCAGAAACCACCAAGGCCAAGGATGAGCTGAGAACCGCTTTGACCACCATGGAGCAACTTAAAGAATGGTTTAAATCTGAGCAGGCCAACTGGGACAGCGAGAAGGCTGGACTGGTGAAGCGGACAGAGACTGCTGAATCGGCTCTTAAACCGGTGGCAGAAGAATTATCTGGACTGAAGCGCCAAATCAATGCCATGGCCTTTGCCATATTTGGTAAGTAGTGGTTGCCAAAAGTTGTATCCCTTTGAAATTTCATCGGTTTAACATGTATTTCTTGAACCGGTATAGGAAATCGCATCGCTCACCTGGGTTCTGACATGCGGAAGAAGCTTAAAGCGGCATATGCACTGATTGAGCAGCTGTATACTGGCGCTCAATGGGTTATATGCGCAACGTCATATGATAATGCGGCACCAACACTTATCAAAGATATGCTGGACCGTCTTTCAATGACGCCAGCACAAATAGAAGAGCTAAAGCGATCCGCTGCTCAGGCCGGCGCTTTGCTGGCGCTGACTCGGGCCAAGGCATGGATAGCTGACCTTGACCCGGCTGATATATCCAAAGGCTTCCCAGTGCCCAAGAAAATGGCGAAGAATTTGACAATGACGCCCTGAAACGGGTAACAAGGGAGATGCGTCCTTTGGCAAGTCAACTAGCCGAAGAGGTGAACCTGACGGTTCACCGATCGTTCTATGATGCAGACAACAAACGGGTTGAAGCGGTGATTCCTGAAGTGCAGAGCCTCATTCCACCAATCCGTAAGCATACTTTCGCTCCTGACGTTGATCCGGCTGAGCTTATAAGTGAAGAGGCTGTCTTTCAGGCCTTAACCCGGATTGACTGGACCACCAATGACTTCCAGTCAGTGGATGAAGAGGAGGTTGAACCGATGCCAGATGATCCATCTACCTCACGTCAACCCGGTGACGAAGCTTAATCCGTCCAGATGGTTGGTACATCAGGAACGATCAATGAATATTTTCATATTTTGGGCCTTGCAGTGCCGTGTAATATGATAGCAAAAAACTTATGTTGATCTGCTGCCATCGTGCAAGAGATATTTTGCATTGATCTGCCATATCAATATCAATGTTTGTTCCAAGGATCATAATATGTATTTCCTGTATGCATAAAAAGACAAAGGGTCCTGGCGGTTTACCGCCGGACGGGTCATAATGCCCAAAATATGCCGGATTGATAATCAAATCATAATAATAGGAATTTATACATACCGGTAGTACAAGATCCCTAGCTAGTTGGCGAGCCAACTTAAATTGCGATAAGGGTGAAAACCCCAAATCTGAAGTATTTGTATCGTCATCATTTTCTGATGTCGTAGATTAAGTCATGCCGGGTGATGATTCACACCAGACGATCCGGGCCATTGACAGGAAATCAATGCCAAGCTGGGTTAAGAAAACTCCGGTTTAAAATAAAGGTCTGTCAATGTAAAGTTGCAAACCAAGCCGGTTTAAGAAATGCTGGTCTTAGAAGACGGTTGAACAAGCCAAAAAAATTGGTTTAAAATTCAGCCAAAGTTCAAATGGAAACCGTGTAGTCGAGGCTTTTTGGGGGCTGCCAGGCCCAAATGCGAGGCTTTTTGTGGGCTGCCAGGCCACTGAGTTGAACCATTTACAAAGCCTTTTAAGATAGACCTCCAACTAGCCAATCACCGTTTTAACTTTGACAAGTTCAAGGTCTCAAGGAGAGTAACTGTCAAACGTTCGGAGGGCCGTGCCAGGATGACCTGGATAGGAGTGTGTTACTTGATGAAGGCAGGTTAACCCGGGGTTTTAGGTAAATATACCAGGCTTTCAAGCCGTGGGTCGATACCCAGCTACAAGGGTCCATTCAGACTTCTTGGTATTGGACCAAGGAGCCCCCAAGTAACGTGATGAGCGGTGCTCATTAGGTGCCTATGTTTGAGTTGTGTATAGCATCGAAACTCTCTTTGGCCCTTTGGGTGTGAAGCTCCCAAGCTTTGTGGCGTGATAGCCGGTTCAAGGGATAACACTTCGCTTGGTCAGCTGAAGGCCCCATGTAACTCAAAGAATGTTTGAGAAAAAACAGCAGAGGCCCCGCTTTGAAGCAAGGATGCTGATTTATTTATTGATGTTAATATATACATCATCAAAATATGTACATAAAAGAGAGCCTATGGCTCAAGTGTAGTAAGTCCGGAGGAAAGCTATGTTCCAGGGCCACCGGGTCTCCTCCTCAGATTTGCGTGAGTCATCTCGAACGTCAATGAGGTAGTATGATCCGTTGTGCAGATTTTTACAGACCACAAAGGGTCCTTCCCAAGGCGGGGATAACTTGTGTATACCGGTCTGATCCTAGATAAGCCGGAGCACCAAGTCACCTTCTTGAAAGGCTCTTGTCCTAACCCGACGGCTGTAATAGCGCCGCAGGTCTTGTTGATAAACCGCCGAACGTGCCAAAGCCATATCCCGCTTCTCATCTAGTAAATCCAGTGCCTCTTGGCGAGCTTGCTCATTGTCCGCTTCGACATAATTAGCAACCCGGGGGGAATCATGACGTATATCACTTGGGAGAACCGCCTCTGCTCCGTAGACCATGAAGAAAGGCGTATATCCTGTTGATCGATTGGGGGTGGTGTTGATACTCCACAACACAGAAGGTAATTCTTCCACCCAACAACCCGGCGTCCGTTTCAATGGAATCATGAGCCAGGGTTTAAGACCCTTTAAGATTTCTTGATTAGCTCGCTCTGCTTGACCGTTGGATTGAGGGTGCGCTACAGATGCTAGATCAAGCCGGATATGCTCTCTTTGACAGAAATCCTCCATCTCACCTTTGGAAGGGTTAGTACCATTATCCGTGATAATGCTGTGTGGATAACCAAAGCGGAAAATAATCTTTTTGAGAAATTGAACCGACGTCGCTGCATCATAGTTGCTGACAGGCTCCGCTTCAACCCACTTGGTGAATTTATCAACTGCCACCAACAGGTCGGTTTTCTTGTCTCGGGAACGCTTAAAAGGCCCCACCATATCGAGCCCCCAAGTAGCAAAAGGCCAAGTGATTGGAATCATCCGTAGCTCCTGAGCTGGAACATGAGCTCTGCGGGAAATTTTTTGACAAGCATCACATCGCTTTACCAGATCCTCCGCATCAGCATGAGCTGTCAGCCAGTAAAACCCATGACGAAAAGCTTTTGCAAGCAGGGACTTTGAACCGGCGTGATGACCACAATCCCCTTCATGAATTTCCCGGAGGATCGCTTGGCCTTCTTCCGAAGAAACACAACACTGAAATATGCCTGAAACGCTACAGCGGTCTAACTTGCCATTGTGGATAACCATGGATTTAGAACGTCAGACTATCTGTCGGGCCAGGACTTGATCATTTGGTAGCTCACCCCGGTTCATATATGCCAGATATGGAATCGTCCAATCCAGCACGACGTGTAAAGCAGCCACCAGCTGTGCCTCCGGATCAAGAACAGCCAGATCCGCTTCTGTAGGCAATTTAACAGACGGGTTATGCAATATATCCAGAAAGGTGTTAGGAGGTACTAGTTTACGCTGAGATCCAAGTCGGCTCAAAGCGTCTGCTGCTTCATTTTTGCACCGATCAATATGCTCAACCTGGTAACCTTTGAAGTGACCCGCCACCATATCTACCTCACGCCTGTAAGCCACCATGAGTGGATCCTTGGAATCCCAAGTACCAGAAACTTGCTGAGCCACCAGATCAGAATCGCCGAAGCAATGAACTCGAGTTAAGTTCATCTCCTTAGCCACGCGGAGACCATGAAGTAGGGCTTCATATTCAGCTGCATTGTTAGTACAAGGAAACATCAAGCGGAGGACGTAGCAAATTTTATCCCCTCGGGGGGAAGTAAGAACAACTCCAGCCCCCGAGCCTTCCCACTGCCTTGATCCATCGAAATGAATGGTCCAGCGTATTATCCGGCTTTTCTTCCGGTGCTTGTAACTTGGTCCAGTCATTGATAAAGTCCACAAGAGCCTGCGACTTAATGGCTGTGCGAGGCACATACTTCAAACCATGTGGACCAAGCTCAATTGCCCACTTTGCCACCCGGCCAGTTGCTTCTCTGTTTTGGATGATATCGCCCAAGGGAGCCGAACTAACCACTGTGATGGGGTGACCTTGAAAATATTGCTTGAGTTTCCGACTGGCCATAAAAACCCCATACACCAACTTTTGCCAATGTGGATAGCGTTGCTTTGACTCGATCAGGACTTCACTGATGTAATACACTGGACGTTGAACCGGATATTCCTTCCCAGCCTCTTTACGCTCTACAATGATAGCCACACTGACTGCTCGGGCATTAGCAGCCACATATAATAGTAAAGGCTCATGATCAACTGGGGCTGCCAGAACTGGCAGTTCAACCAATTGCCGCTTTAACTCCTCAAAGGCCGTGTTAGCTGCATCACTCCAGATGAAATTATCCGTTTTCTTCAGCATCTGATACAAGGGAATGGCCTTCTCACCCAAACGACTGATGAACCGGCTGAGAGCTGCGATCCGGCCTGCGAGATGCTGAACATCATTGATACATGTAGGTTTGGCCAAGGATGTGATTGCCTTGATCTTTTCTGGATTAGCCTCGATGCCCCTGTTAGACACCAGAAAACCGAGCAGCTTGCCTGCTGGAACACCAAAGACACACTTATCCGGATTAAGCATCATTTTGTAAACCCGGAGGTTGTCAAACGTCTCTTTGAGATCAGCTATCAATGTCTCCTTTTTCCTGGATTTCACCACAATGTCATCCACATAGGCATGAACGTTACGCCCAATCTGCGTGTGAAGACAATTTTGCACACAACGCTGATAGGTTGCTTGAGCACTCTTGAGCCCGAAGGGCATACAAACATAACAGAAGGCTCCAAAGGGAGTGATGAAGGATGTTTTCTCCTGGTCCTTAACTGCCATTTTGATCTGATGGTACCCTGAGTAAGCATCCAAAAAACTCAGGCGCTCACAACCCGCCGTCGCATCAATGATTTGATCAATACGCGGGAGAGCAAAAGGATCAGCTGGGCAAGCCTTATTTAAGTCCGTGTAATCCACACACATGCGCCATGTCCCGTTTTTCTTAAGAACCAGCACCGGATTAGCCAACCATTCAGGATGAAAAACTTCAATGATAAACCCAGCCGCCAACAGCTGGGCTACCTCCTCCCAAATTGCCTTGCGTCTCTCTTCATTAAAGTGACGAAGGAATTGCTTGACTGGTTTAAACTTCGGATCAATGTTAAGGGTGTGCTCAGCGAGTTCCCTCGGCACACCTGGCATGTCAGAAGGCTTCCATGCAAAGATGTCCCGGTTCTCACGGATGAACTCGATGAGCGTGCTTTCCTATTTGGGATCCAGGTTGGTGCTGATGCAGAACTGTTTGGACGAATCGCCAGGGACAAAGTCAACAAGCTTCGTCTCATCCGCCGGTTTGAAGTGCAGGGTTGGGTCGTGCTCAGTGGTGGGCTTCTTCAGAGGGGTCATATCTGCTGGATCAACATTTTCCTTGTAAAATTTTAATTCCTCTATAGCACAAACCGACTCAGCGTAAGCCGCATCACTCTCTTCGCAATCCAAAGCGATTTTCCGACTTCCATGAACTATGATGGTTCCCTTGTGACCCGGCATCTTGAGCTGCAAGTAAATATAACATGGCCTTGCCATGAATTTTGCATAAGCCGGTCGCCCAAACAGTGTGGGATACGGGCTCTGGATTCTCACCACCTCGAAAGTCAATGTCTCAGACCGGGAATCATGATCATCTCCAAACACAAATTCCAAAGCAATCTTGCCCACTGGATACGCCGACTTTCCTGGTACTACACCATGAAAAACCATATTGGACGGTTTAAGATTCTTATCAGTCAGCCCCATGCGACGGAATGTCTCGTAATACAGACTATTAATACTGCTTCCTCCATCCATAAGTACTTTGGTGAACTTGTAACCTCCCACCTGAGGTGCCACCACCAGAGCCAGCTGACCCGGATTGTCAACCCGGGGCGGATGATCCTCCCTACTCCACACGATAGGTTGTTCCGACCAGCGCAGATAGCGTGGAACTGTCGGTTCAACCGCATTAACTGCCCTCTTATGCAGCTTCAGATATTGCTTGCACAGACTAGTGGTGAATACATGATATTGTCCACCATTCAGCTGCTTCGGGTTACTCCGGTAACCTGACTGCTGTTGATTCCCTTGATTACCCTGCTGGTTATTACCGCTTTGGTTGTTCTGGTTATTCTGATTGTTTTGAAATCCAGAGCCTGAACTGCCGCCACCATGAAAACCTGGACTTGAACCGCCCGATGGGCCCTGATCATATCGGAAGAGATCAGAGTTTTTGAATTTCCTCATAATATTGCAATCCTTCCAGAGATGAGTTGCGGGGGCTTATTTGGTTTCGTGCTTTGGACAGGGCTGATTCAACAAGCGCTCTAGATTCATCGATCCACCATGCTGGGGCGGTTTACCCTTATGACGCTGCACATTAGCATTAGCCACAAAATCTGAATCCGCTTTACGCTTACCATTATTCCCATGGCCTCCCTGGTTGTGCTGCTGTCCCTTCACACCGCCATTCCTCTTTCCCTTCTCCGGTTTCTCATTATCAGAATCGGGATCCTTGGTATTATTAGAATCGGCATATTTTACCAAGGCTGCCATGAGGGTTCCCAGGTCGTTGCAGTGAGGTTTGATTTGTCCCAACTTCTCCTTCAGTGACTTAAACCGGCAATTACGCTCCAGCGTGATAATCGCTTGGCCGGCGTTAATTCGGTCGGCCGAGTGCAAAACTTCTGAGACCCGGCGCACCCAACGAGTTGTGGATTCGTTCTCGCCCTGAACACAAGCATCCAGATCTACAATGGACATGGGCTGTTTGCACGTATCCTAAAATTGGCTATAAACCGGGCCTTCAACTAATCCCATGACTCGATGGAGTTAGCCGACAGATTCTTCAACCAGGTACGGGCTGTTCCTTCCAACATCATCGTGAAGTATTTTGCACAAGCTGCCTCATCTACATCCAGCATCTCCATTGCCATCTCGTAAGTCTCGACCCACGCCTCAGGCGGCTGATCCGCCATGTAATTAGGCACCTTGCGCGGACCCTTGAAATCCTTGGGCAGACGCACGTTACGGAGGGCCGGAATGAGGCACGACACTCCCCAGGAACTGAAAGCAAGCCCGGTGCCTCTGTCAACCGATACTGCTGGCTGAACTGGGGCGGGTTGATGATGACCCAAAACACCATCCCTTCGTGCCCTGCCATGATCCACTACTTCCTGAGCATTGCGACGCCGCACGCTGCTAGATACTTCCAGTTCGTCCATCCGCCTGCTATAGCTTGGGCTCGGACGAGGAGTTGAATGAATTCTATCCCGGCTGTATGAATAAGCGTGCTGCTGCATACGGCGGTTTGAAGGAGGTCTCTTGCTCGCCTCGTCTCAACTGCCTCTATTGAATCTCCTTCCATCGGGATGGCGGCCAGGCATGAGGCCGCAGCAATCATGTTATCCAGGGGGCTCGAAAAGTGACCCGGCGGCGTAGGCATATACTGTGGCGGGTTAACCGTCCGTCGGGGTAACTCCATTGCTTGTGGCTGATCCGGGGCGATCCTAGGCACCTCGGCTCGGTTTGCGTCCGTCGGATTGCTCGGCCCAGCGCCTGGTGTCTGAAAGAGATTTACCCCTTCGTAAACCGGCGGCAATCGTGATCGATATTTCCTTCGCATAACATCCTCTGACGCAGTCCGATCTAACATGAGTCGGTAATTCTGTGATTGAGCATTCAAAGCGGCCTGTTCCTCGGCCATCCTATTATCTTCGGCCGCCAAGTTCTCCTTAGCCTGCGAAATTTGCTCTTTCAGTCTTGCAACCTCTGCATCATGCTGATTTCGTGTTTCCGGGGTAACTGTTGCAGTAAACAAGTCCTCCCAAGCATCCATTAAACCGGCGAGAACCTGCGCCGGCCGGCGCGCCGAAATACCTGCCCCGGCCGCTGATCTGTTATCTATTGCCGCGGTAGATGAAGACTGCAAAACGGGCTGTGTGCCGGCCATGTAAATAGCAACCCGGCTCGGTGCTTCAAGGAGATCCGGAATACTGTTGCCATCGGAGTACCCCTCGGGCATGCCGTCCTGAATCTGGTACAAGGACTCAGTTTCACCAGTGGATGATTCGCCGTCGGAGTATACCCCCATCTTGTCCTCAGACACCGGTTCAGATCCGATCCCATGAACACATCCTATGCACGCACGCTTCATGGCGGGCGTAACCCGGGCTGGACTCGCACGCTGAGCCGTCTCGACGAGGTCGGTGCAGGTATCCGGCTCAGGGCCCGGTTCACCGATCTTGCCAATGAAGACATGAATTCCGCCGAAGGGAACCCGGTACCCGTACTCGATTGAGCCGGCTTCGGGGCCCCATCCTTTGTCGTTGATGTAGAGCTTGCCGCAATGACTTTTGGTCATCCGGCCGATCACGTCTCCCTTAAGTCCTTCAGAGCAGCTCTTCAAGAACTCGACACCATCGTGCGATAGCCCCACGGTGGGCGCCAACTGTCATGGAATTATCACATCAGATGTCCTTGTGAAAGGACTTAGTCGTGGAGCCATCGCAACGGGTTAGCTTGAAGGGGTTAAACCGGACAAGGGACACGGGAGTTTTATACTAGTTCGGCCCCTTCGATGAAGGTAAAAGCCTACGTCTAGTTGTGATGCAATTATTGGGATCTCGATAGCCAGGGAGCAAAACACGCTATGCCTGGCTCTCGAGTTGTTGTTTCTTGTCCCTGAACCGCCGTCGGGTCGTCCCCTTATATACACGGGTTGACGCCCAGCCGGTTTACAGAGTCCCGAGGCCGACTCATACAAGTGTTCAGCTCGGTCTCTCCTTTCCTTATCTTACAATACGAGCTATATGACTATGGCGGTTTACCACTATGGGCCCTAATCCGCCTTTGGGCTCTGGGCCTCTAAGCTTCATAGTAAAGCGCCACCTTCCGGGTCTTCGTGGGCTTCAATATGGTTGAGTGTGAACCGGCCCCCTACAGGGGCGGTTTATACTCAGTAATTATATCCCCAACATCCGGGAAAGAGAAGGGCCTGTCGTGGGGTAATTCAGGAGAGCTGACCGGACTCCAAACCTGCGTCCAAAACCTGGTGGACAAGAAGGTTAAACTAGTCAATGTAGTCCAGGTCATGCTCCTCCGCCAGATCCTACCGTGTCAACGACGGGCTTTTAACTTGTGGGAGTTCGACCCGGCCCAGCACCAAACTTTGTCCAGGCTCTTTGACACAACGCACGAGGATGCCTGGAAGGTGCTATTCAAGGGCGCCGAGGTTCCCCCTCCCATTACCGGGGATCGCGGATTCTGTGCGAAGCGCCAAGCCAGCGTAGTAATCATGTTTTACCCTTTACAGGAAACTTGTTTTTCATAGTTTGACTATGCGGGATCTAAGGTCCCGTTCCTTTGACAGGAGTGGCAGAAGAAGTCCGAACAGATCGACAGTCCGGCTCCTTTGCCCGAAGGCCCAGCAGATGCCCGCTTGGCGAAGTTGCTGGTCCCTGCACCTTACGTGGTGTCGGAGAAGAAGGCCGAGAAGAAGGCCACGGGAACTCGAAAGAGTGCCCGGCGCCCGGTGGTGTCGGATTCATTGTCCGATAACTCCGAAGCGCACTCCTCCCACGAAGAGGAGGAGGAGGAAGCAGAGGCCTCTCCCCCTCCAGCGGGGGGAGGAAATAAAAGGAAGGCCACCCTAACTAGGGGGGCCAGAGGGTCCAAGAAGGGAAGGACCCTTCCTCCAGACCACTCCACTAACGCCGATGACGGCGAAGAGGAGTGGCCATCCAGGGCCAAGCCCCTGGTGAAATCGTAAGTATCCGGGTACCAGAATAACTCATGGCGTTCCTTTATTGCACAGTATCTTCTAACGCCGAATATAATCATGCAGTCCACCCAAGGCCCGGCTCGACGCTTCGTCGAGCGGCTCCCTGGATTCGTCGGATGTGAATAGTCTTTCACTCCCGACTGCTACCTCCCCTCGCCCTACGGACGATGCCGAGGTGGAGTCCCAAAAGGGTCCAAGCCAGGAGGAGGTGGTCTTGGAGGTGCCGCAAGGCGACCTCCCGGACTCCAGGCGCAAAGGGGATAAAACCCCAAAGGGCTCTAAGTCCGGCCCTGGGCCAGACACCGCACCGGAACCTTTAGTGGTTCCGGAGTCCGGCAGGCGGCCCCCTAGTAAGAAGGGCAAGCCTACGACGCTGGTGACCTTCGTCCAACCGGAGGCACCGGATAATTTTCTGGAGGTGCTTAACGGCGCCTCCATCGACGAGCAGCACCACACTATTATGAGTGTGGTGATCCAGAAGGTTCAGTCCGCCAAGAGCGGGCTGACGGAAGCCTGTGCCAGCCTTCTAACAGGCTTTGAGGTATGTATTTAAGACATGTAAAAATATTACTGCATAGACAATAGCCCCTGATGCTCAGTTTGGTGTTCAGAAAGAAAAGCCGGACTGAGGATCTAAAAAGATATACGCAGGAGTCTAACATAAGTATGTCAATATGGGAATGCTGGCCGCGCTACTGACCTCTGCTGCACTGACTGCAAAGGTCGGTGCATTGAAGCAGAGCCTCGAGCGGTCCGAGAACGAGCTCGGCCTTGCCAAGAAGCAGCTCGAGGACAAGGAAGGTAAGTAATACCTTATGTAAGGATAAAAAAAGATCTGGTTGCAAATAATGACAGGACCAACGTGAGTATTACAGGGGCCACAACCGAGGTGGTGACCCTGAAGGAAGCGCTGTCCAAGGCCGAAGAAAATGCGGCCATGGAGCACGCCGAGCGAGAAAAGCAGGAGGCACGGGTGGCGGAGGTTCAGCAAGACCTCCATGCTCTTGTGAAAAAACAGGAGAGTTTGGAGCTTGACTCAAAGACTCGAGAGTCCGAGCTTGCCTCGGCCCTTGAGAGCACCAAATCTGCCAAGGCCGAAGCCCAAAAAGCCCTCCAGGAAATTGAGGCGATGAAGAAGATAGCGGCGGGTAAGGCATTCTTTATGCAAAGCAAGCACGTGAAAGTGAATTACTTGTTACTTACTCGAGTCTGGAGCTCTCCAGGAGCATTCGCAGATCTGCCCCGCAGTGTGCCCGACGCTGCCGCATTCTCCCGAGTCGAGGAAGGGAGCTCGACGGAGAAGGTGTTCTGGTCCCAGTATGTTGAGGTCGGACACTCGGTGCCCTTGAGCGACCAGCTGAAGCAGTTGGTCGAGCTCCATAAGGTAGCCGAACAGGCCATGAAGGGCCTTATAGGCCGGCTATGGCCTGGGGAGGTCATGCCTGGGAGCTACTTTGGGTTGGTGAGGCAGCTGGTGGATGCGTCTCCATGGCTTGAAATCATCAAGCGCTCTGTATGCATCAAAGGCGCCCGCAGGGCCCTTGCCCGTGTTAAAGTACACTGGGGCAAGATGGATGCTGAGAAGCTGGTGACAGATGGGCCACCGGAGGGGAAGGAGCATCGCAAGCCCGAGTTGTATTATGAGGGCATCCTGAAGGGTGCCTGCCTTGTGGCGAATGAGTGTTCCAAGGATGTAATTTTTGAGTAAACTCGCTCGTGTTATCCTGTGTGCTGAAAAATTGTCCATATGCACTAAGCAACGCTTTTTGAATTTAAAATATTACCTTCTGTGCGGCCGTTTATTAAATCTGAGAGATGGCGAGTCGTCGGCTTCTACCCCCATGCTACGAGTGCTGGGGTGTTCGGGATAAACTTGAGCGCTCTTGTTCCCATTCTTGGGTCCTTCGAGGGAGGCGCTCAGCACAACGAACAAGGCAATCAGACTATAATGCTTTATCACTCTCACTTAGCCATAGAATTCTATAATTTTAAATTTCGGCGAAGCCCCTAGTATTCGGAAGACCGAGTTCGGGGCGCTATCCACGCCTAGGCCATACAAAGCCAGCTCCTCGCTCTAAGCGGCATAAGTCTTTAGGGACTCGAAACCTCTCGAATAGCGACCGGCTCTCGCCCTATCATGACGGTCAGTTTTAGCTTTCTCTACTGAGGTGCTTAACCCATCTCAACTGGGCACAATTGCATTAGTTCTCCTAGCGCTACCTTAGCCGATATAACGGAACGTAAGGTACCAAAACATGGGAGCCGAGCAAACCCCACTATTGACCCAAGACATGATTTGGAGCCGATGCATATAATGCTATAAGTTCGGGCTGCCGCACTCGTGAGAGTGTTCGGACTTCTCACACCATATTGTGGGGTACTTAAGCCCCTGGTGTATTGGTCGTACCAAAGTGTATGGTTGCATAATGTCATAACTGAACATATTTACATAAAAAATGAATGCAATAATAGACAAGGGCTATGTATTGTTTATTAAAAGGCTGCTGTGAAAGCAGAACGATACAAATAGTGCGATAAGCAAGAGATGTGATTATTTGACATGTCCCCCTCCAGGGGCAAGCTGCGAGACTTTATGTAAGACAGGTATTTAGCTCGTTATAGAGACCACCTGGACATTCGACGTAGCTTGCTGCCTCCCTGGCTGTTGCATCGTGTGTTCGGCAATTGTACTGTCGGACAGGCCTTCCGGAGAGTGGAGTCCTGAAAGTAAGAAAAAAGAAATGACAAAATCGGGAGCCCCTAGTGCGGTTGAGCCACATTTTGTGAGTGCCGTGGTTGTGCCCCTCCCCTTATGCCCATTGTATTTCCAGAGCGTAATTATGTACGCGTGGTACTGGTTTCGCAAGTTCGCGAGGGCTAGGGTTGGGGCCGCACTGCTACGCTTGCTCGGAACGTGCCAGGCGGTCTTGTTGTAGGTTACTCTGGGCGCGTTTGACGGTGTCCAGACGTTTAATAGCCGAACTAGAGAATTGCCTTGAGAGGCTACTTTGTACTTCCGCCGCGAGGGCCACCGTATGCTCCTCCGTTCGGAGAGAGCGTTCGGTGTTTCCATTGACCGTAATGACTCCTCGAGGGCTTGGCATCTTGAGCTTGAGGTATGCATACTGCGGCACCGCATTGAGCTTTGCAAATGCGGTTCGTCTAAGCAGGGCATGATAACCACTGCGGAACGGGACTATGTCAAAGATTAACTCCTCGCTTCGGAAATTATCCGGGGATCCGAAGACCACTTCGAGTGTAACTGAGCCTGTACAGTTGGCCTCTACACCTGGTATGACGCCTTTAAAGGTCGTCTTTGTGGGTTTAATCCTTGAGGGATCTATTCCCATTTTTCGCACTATATCCTGATAAAGCAGGTTCAGGCTGCTGCCGCCGTCCATAAGGACTCTAGTGAGGTGAAATCCGTCAATGATTGGGTCTAGAACCAATGCGGCGAATCCGCCGTGGCGGATGCTAGTGGGGTGGTCCCTTCGATCAAAAGTGATCGGGCAGGAGGACCACAGGTTGAACTTTGGGGCGACTGGCTCTAATGCATATACGTCCTTGAGTGCACGCTTCCGCTCTCTTTTGGGGATGTGGGTTGCGTATATCATGTTCACCGTCCGCACTTGTGGGGGAAAGCCCTTCTGTCCCCTATTGTTCGGCGGCCAGGGCTCCTCCTCGTCATCGCTGTGCAGCCCCTCGTTTCTGTTTTCGGCACTTAACTTGCCTGCCTGCTTGAACACCCAACAATCCCTGTTGGTGTGATTGGCTGGTTTTTCGGGGGTGTCGTGTATCTGGCACAAGCGATCGAGTATTCGGTCCAACTGGACGGGCCCGGAGTGTTTCTTTTGAATGGCTTTTTCCGCTGACTGGGTTTAGAGCCTCTGAATCCGGCATTAACTTCCGTATCCTCAACATTGTCGCCGTTAATGCGGTGCTTGTGCTTGTTGCGACGCGACCTGCCATTGTTATCCTTGGTATCCGAACTACCAGGGCTCTTGGTCATGTTATTACTACCAGCTAGCCAGCTGTCTTCTCCCGCGCAAAAGCGGGTCATGAGTGTTGTGAGGGCTGCCATGGATTTCGGCTTTTCCTTTCCTAGGTGCCGGGCAAGCCATTCATCACGGATGTTATGTTTGAAGGCTGCGAGGGCCTCTGCATCCGGACAGTCGACTATTTGATTTTTCTTGGTTAGGAATCGTGTCCAGAATTGTCTGGCCGATTCCTCTGGCTGCTAATTTATGTGGCTTAGGTCATCGGCATCTGCTGGTCGCACATAGGTGCCCTGGAAATTGTCGAGGAATGTGGCTTCCAGGTCCTGCCAGCAACCAATTGACTCTGCTGGCAAGCTGTTAAGCCAATGCTGAGCTGGTCCTTTAAGCTTGAGTGGGAGGTATTTGATAGCATGTAGATCATCACCGCAACCCATATGGATATGAAGGAGATAATCCTCGATCCATACCGCGGGATCTGTTGTGCCATCGTATGATTCGATGTTTATGGGTTTAAAACCCTCGGGGATTTGATGATCCATTACTTCATCTGTGAAGCATAGTGGGTGTGCGGCGCGTCTGTACTGGGCTATATCACGACGCAACCCAAATGAGCTTTGTCTGCTGTGTTCGGCCTGGCCGTATTTGCCGTATCCGGTATGACGGTTATCATCATGTGTCATGGGTGCCCACGCGATCCGTAGAACAATCTTGTTTTCCTTGCCTTGTCCTCCAATATGTCTCGCAGATCTGGCGCATTTCCCCGTGCCTTGGTATTTTTTGAGCGATGCCGGGGTGCGGCTTGAGTGGATGGCCGAGAGGCCTCTCTGTCGCGGCCACGAGGTGGCCGGTCGGCCGTGTCGTGCGCTGGTGATGTAGGTTTAGGTGTTTCCTCCTCTAATCAAGGTAACAGCCTGCGCTTTGGGTAGCTCTTGGAGGGGCGTTTGAGTTTGTACTCTTCGGTCGTAAGGACTTCAGTCCATCTGTCGGCTAGCAAGTCTTGGTCAGCTCTAAGCTGCTGCTATTTTTTCTTGAGGCTGCTCGCCGTGGCCATAAGCCTGCATTTGAAATGCTCTTGTTCGACGGGATCCTCAGGCATGACAAATTCGTCGTCGTCAAGGCTTGCCTCGTCTTCGGAGGGAGGCATGTAATTATCATCCTCTACCTCTCTGTCTGCCGCTTTCTCATGAGGGCTGGCTTCTCCATCCTCCTATGCTGAATCCTGCTGGAGGGGATTGTCTTCGGCATTGTCCGGGGTGTTATTATCTCCCGTGCCAGAATTGCTGTTTTTGCTTTGGCGGGATTTAGAGCGGCGCCGCTGACGTCGGCGCTTAGGCTGCTTCTTGGAGGGGTCATCCTCCATTGTTCCATCGCCATTCCCTTCTTTTGGGGTATCCACCATGTATATGTCATATGACGAGGTGGCCTTCCAGTGCCCTATAGGCGCTGGTTCTTGGTCGTCTCCTACATCGGCGTCCATACCGTCGATGTCTTCGGAGTCGAAGTCGAGCATGTCAGTTAAATCATCGATAGTGGCTACGAAGTGGGTGGTGGGTGGGCTTTGAATTTCTTCATCGTCCGCATCCCAACCTTGCTGACCGTAGTCCGGCCAGGGCTCTCCTGATAAAGAGAGAGACTTTAGTGAATTCAGAATGTGGCCGAAGGGCGAGTGCTGAAAGATGTCCGCGGCGACGAACTCCATGATCGGCGCCTAATCGGGTTCGATCGGAAGGGGCGTGGAAGGTTCGAAGTCCGGAAAGGAGTCCGGCACCTTGGAGTCACGTGCTTCGCAAAGGACAAGGCTAGTGTTCGGCTCGATCGCCGTAGAGATTGCAGCCCCCGAGGCGGTGTCTAACCACCCGTCCTTGATTGGCACAATCGGCTCCGAGCTAAGGGTCAGAGCGGACACTGGGGCGGCCTCCTAGGCACTGTTCAGCGGCAGTGCTAGATCTTGCCCGTCGTGACAGTATGGCGCACTCAGCCGTGGATCGAACCCGTCGAAGATCAAGTCTCTCCGGATGTCAGCCGTGTATTTCAAACTTCCAAATCTGACCTGATGGCCAGGGGCGTAGCTTTCGATCTGCTCCAGATGGCCAAGCGAATTGGCCCGCAGTGCAAAGCCGCCGAATACGAAGATATGTCCGGGGAGAAAAGTCTCACCCTGGGTCACATCATTTTTGATGATCGGAGGAGCCATCGGGCCTAAAGATGACGACACAAAAGAACTCTCAATGAAAGCACCAATGTCAGTGTCAAAACCGGCAGATCTCAGGTAGGGGGTCCCGAACTGTGCGTCTAGGCGGATGGTAACAGGAGACAAGGGACACGATGTTTTTACCTAGGTTCGGGCCCTCTCGATGGAGGTAAAACCCTACTCCTGCTTGATTAATATTGATGATATGGGTAGTACAAGAGTAGATCTACCACGAGATCAAAGAGGCTAAACCCTAGAAGCTAGCCTATGGTATGATTGTTGTTCGTCCTACAGACTAAAACCCTCCGGTTTATATAGACATTGGAGAGGGCTAGGGTTACACAGAGTCGGTTACAATGGGAGGAGATTTACATATCCGTATCGCCAAGCTTGCCTTCCACGCCAAGGAAAGTCCCATCCGAACACGGGACGAAGTCTTCAATCTTGTATCTTCATAGTCCAGGAGTCCGGCCAAAGGTTATAGTCCGGTCATTCGGACACCCCCTAATCCAGGACTCCCTCACTTGCACAAGCTAGTAGTGAACACATGATACTACCCTCCATTCAACTGCTTTGGGTGACTCTGAAAACCTGATTGCTGCTGATTCCCCTGATTGTTCTGTTGATTATTGCCACCTTGGTTGTTCTGGTTGCCCTGATTATTTTGAAATCCAGAGTTTGAACCGCCGCCACCATGGAAACCTGGACCTGAACCGCCCGACGGACCCTGATCATACCGGAAGAGATCAGAGTTCTTGAACTCCTTCATAATGAAACAATCCTTCCAAAGATGTGTTGCTAGAACCTCCTTGGTCCCGTG
The DNA here is from genome assembly GCF_002162155.2 of Triticum dicoccoides. Lineage (NCBI taxonomy): Eukaryota > Viridiplantae > Streptophyta > Magnoliopsida > Poales > Poaceae > Triticum > Triticum dicoccoides. The sequence continues at coordinate 677,123,596 of NC_041385.1, read as the reverse complement.
CTTTGGGCAAGGCTAGTTTAACAGATGCTCTAGATTCATACCTCCACCGCGCTGGGGCGGTTTACCTTTACGACGCTGCATATTGGTGTTAGCCACAAAATCCGAATTATCTGCTTTGCGCTTACCATTATTCCCATGGCCCCCTTGGTTGTGATGTTGTCCTTTTGCACCGCCGTTCTTCTTTCCCTTCTCCGGTTTCTCCTCATCAGAATTGGGATCCTTGGTACTGTCAAAATCGGCATACTAAACCAAAGTTGCCATAAGTGGTCCCATGTCATTGCAGTGGTGCTTGAGCCGTCCCAACTTCATCTTTAGTGACTTAAACCGGCAATTACGCTCCAATGTTATGATTTCTTGGCCAACATTAATCCGGTCTAACGAATGCAAAACTTCTGAAACCCGGCGCACCCAATGAGTTGTTGACTCGTTCTCTCCTTTAACACAGGCATCCAGATCCACAATGGACATAGGTTGTTTGCATGTATCTTTGAAATTGGCTATAAACCGGGCCTTCAACTGGTCCCATGACTCGACGGAGTTGGCTGGCAGGTTCTTCAACCAAGTACGGGATGTCCCTTCCAACATCATCGTGAAGTATTTTGCACATGCCGCTTCATCCACATCCAGCATCTCCATCGCCATCTCATAACTTTCAACCCACGCCTCAGGTGGTTGATCAGCGGTGTAATTAGGAACCTTATGTGGACCCTTGAAATCCTTGGGCATTTGCACATTACGGAGAGCCGGAATGAGACACGGCACTCCCCAGGAACTGAAGGCAAGCCCGGTGCCTCGGTCTACTGACGCTGCTGGCTGAACCGGGGCGGGTTGATGACGACCCGCATATTGTGTCGCTAAAGCAGCCTCCCTTCATGTCCTTGAGGGGTATTATGGTGTCGCGCACTGCTGGACACCTCCGGTTCATCTATATGCCTGCTATAGCTTTTGCTCGGACGGGGGGTTTAGTGAATCATGTCTCGGTTGTATGAGTAAGCCTGCTGCTGCACCATAGCAGTCTGAAGAAGATCCCTGGCCCGCAATGTCTCAACCGCCGCTGGCGATTCACCCTCCATCGGAATAGCTGCCAGCCGGGATGCTGCAGCTATCATGTTATCCAAAGGTGTAGAGAAGTGACCCAGCGGGGGTGTTGTGTACCGCGGTGGGTTGTCTGTTCGTCGGGGTGGACCCATCACCTGAGGTTGATACGGCGCTCCAGTCCTTGGCACGATAGTCCGGTTTACTGCTGCCGGGTTGCTGGTTCCTGCCCCTGGCGTATTGAAGAGATTCATCGCATTGTAATCCGCCGGTAAGCGAGACTGTTGTCTCCTCCTCAATACTTCATTCGAGGCGTTCTGATCCAGCAAAAGTCGATAATCCTTGGCCCGAATCCTCTGCGCCTGGGCATCTAAAGCGGCATGTTCCTCTGCCATCCTGGTTTCCTCAGCCGCCAAGTCCTCCTTGGCCTGAGTTATCTGATCCGTAGTTTAATGACATCTACGTTATGCCGGTCTTGAGTCTCCGGGGTAACTATTTTGGCCAAATAACATCGTCCAAGCGTCCAACAAACCGGACAGAACTTGAGCCGGCCGGCGCGCGGGGCCTCCTGCCGTTACTGCTGGTCCGGAACCCAATGCCGCCGCAGTAGAATTTTGCAAGGTTGGCCGTGTACCAGCCATGAAGATTGCGACTCGGTTTGGCAGTTCAAGAATTTCCGGAATACTAGTGCCATCGGAATACACTTCGAAGACACCGTCATGAACTTGGTACAGGAACTCGGTTTCACCAGTGGATGACTCGTCATCAGAATAAACGACCGTCTCACCTTCGGACACCGGTTTAGATCCGATCCCATGGACACATCCTACGAACGCATGCTTCATGGCGGGCTAAATCCGGGTAGGACTTGCACGCTGAGCCGTTCCGATGAGGTCGGTGGAGGTGTCCGGCTCAGGGCCCGGTTCACCGATCTTGCTGATGAAAACGTGAATTCCGCCAAAGGGGACCAGGTACCCGTACTCGATTGAGCCGGCCTCGGGGCCCCATCCTGCGTCGTCGATGTAGAGCTTGCCGCGACAACTCTTGGTCATCCGGCCAACCGCGTACCCTTTGAGTCCTTCAAAGCTGCCCTTCAAAAATTCGAAACCATCGTGCGATAGCCCCACGGTGGGCGCCAACTGTCATGGAAATATCATGTCAGATGTCCTCATGAAAGGACTTAGTCGTGGAGCCATCACGACAGGTTAGCTTGAAGGGGTTAAACCGGACAAAGGACACGAGAGTTTTATACTAGTTCGGCCCCTTACGATGAAGGTAAAAGCCTACATCTAGTTGTGATGGAATTATTGGGGTTTCGATTACCAGGGAGCAAACACGCTATGTCTGGCTTTCAAGTTGTTGTTTCTTGTCCCTGAACCGCCGCCGGGTCGTCCCTTTATATACACAGGTTGACGCCCGGCCAGTTGACAGAGTCCCGAGGCCGGCTCATACAAGTGTCCGGCTCGGTCTCCCCTTTCCTAACTTACAATACAAGTTATACAACTATGGCGGTTTACCATTATGGGCCCTAATCCACCTTCGGGCTCTGGGCCTCTATGCTTTATTAGTATACCGCCATCTTCTTTGTCTTCCTGGGCTTCAATATAGTTGAGCGTGAACCAGCCCCACCTGGGCGGTTTACACTCAGTAGTTATATCCTCAATAGCAGGGGTGACACCTTCACCAGTCTTGGGAACGCCATTCTTGATGACATACCACAGATCGACATCAATGGCTTCAAGATGCATGCACATCCTATTCTTCCAGTAGGGATATTCAGTGCCATCAAAGACGGGGCACGCAGCGGAGACCTTGATTATTCCTGCAGTCGACATAGCTAAAATTCCAGGTGGTTAAACCGAATCACACAGAACAAGGGAGTACCTTGCTCTGATACCAATTGAAAGGGCTAGTTATCGACTAGAGGGGGGGTGAATAGGCAATTTTTATGAAAGTCTTCAAAACATGTGAGTTTCAAAGACAAACAATAGAAACAACACTATTCGAATGCAGCGGAAGGTAGACTACACTAGACAAGCCATAGTCAAGTATTCAATGAAGTGAAAGCATGAAGACTATTAGCATCTAGGTAGTACGGATCAAGATGGAAGATAGTATGAAGCCAATTAGATCAGGTAGTCACACAGTGAAGTCAAACATATAATGTAAGCAGGCAATGACTTCATGAAGACAAACTGTAAGTAGAGAGAAGTGAGAGATAGAACTAGTAGCTTTAGGAGGACAGGGATTTGTTCGACAAGTTCCAGTTGTTGTGACAACTGTACGTCTGGTTAGGGAGGCTAAGATTCAACTCAGAAGAACGCATCTTCACCTTATTCCCCTTGAGCTAAGGACACCTAGTCCCCGCCCAATCACTCTGGTAAGTATTCAAGGTAGACTTCCAAACCTTCATAGACTTCATTCACCGGCAATCCACAATGACTCTTGGATGCTCAGAACGTGACGCCTAACCGGCTGGAGGACTCAGAGTCCTCAAGTGTAACAAGTCTTCAGATCACGCGGACAGAAAGACTTCAGTGATGCCAAACACTCCTTGGGCTCTGGGTGGTTTGGGCTTTGTCCTCGCAAGGATTCTCTCTCAAAAGGCTTCGGAGGTGGGTTGCTCTCAAACGACAAAAGCCGTATCTAACTCTGAGCAGCCACCAATTTATGGTGTAGGGGATGGGCTATTTATAGCCACTGGCAACCCGACCTGATTTTTCCAAAATGACCCTGGGTCACTAAGGAACTGACACGTGTCGCAACGGTCAGATTTCAAACACACGCGGCAGCTTGACTTGGGCTACAAGTAAAGCTGACTCATCCAACTCTGGATAAGATTTGCTCTCATTGTCTTCGCTCGAAGACATAGGATTTGGTTGAGCATCACTTCAGTCACTCTGACTTTGTTCACTTGGACCCCACTTATCAGTGCGGTGGTTCCTATGACTCCACAAAGAAGAAAAGGAGACAACGAAACAACTAAGTCTTCGCGCTCCATAGTCTTCACTCAATGTCTTCTCGTGTCATAGTCTTCAACGTGAATAGCTTCACAGACCACCATTGTCTTCAATGTCTTCACACATTTTTAGGGGTCATATCCGGTAGGTAAACCGAATCAATGAGGGACTACTACCTATGTTATTCTGCAATTCTCACAAATACATTAGTCCCTCAACCAGGTTTGTCGTCAATACTCCAAAACCAACTAGGGGTGGCACTAGATGCATTTACAGGTGGCTTAGAAGCAATGAGTCTAAGTGCAGCATCGGAGAACTTCGGCTTTGGAGCCCTAGCAAATAGCCTTTGTAGGAGGTGAATAATACTCATAAGAATAAGCAGAAAAGTTCTTAGTCTTGAACATAGCGGTTTGATGAAACACGCTCATATTCATAAGTCTGAGTATGATTCCCTACAAAACATTGGTGTTAGGGTGACTCTAGTGAGTCCTCTTTCTGTATGAAGCCTTTGGACCATATGAAGCCTTTGGTCTGGGATTTGTCTTCTTCCCACGTGGTGTCATGATGACATTCACGGGAAGATTCTCAAGACAACTCTTGGGTACCCAGATCTTCTTAAAAGGTGGTCCATTCCTGCAGTTAGTACCGATATACCTAGCAAACACTTCACCATTCTGATTCTTAAACAGATTATAGTTTGCATCAAAGGATTCATCAATGATAATCGGATTAGCACAAGTGAAGCCAGATAAGTTAGATGGATCCACTGAAGGTCCCTTTGCAACAACCCATGTGGTTTTGGGGTACTGCTCAGGCTTCCAGTAAGAACCATCAACATTCATTTTCCTCTCGAACCCAACACCCTCTTTCCTAGGGTTTCGGTTCAGAATCTGTTTCTTGAGGACATAACATAGTGTATGATGCCCTTTAATACTTTTGTAGATTCCTGTCTCAAGCAATGTCTTCAACCTAGCATTCTCATCAGCAATAGTAGTGGTATCCTTAGCAGAGGGGTTAGTTACCACATCAGCAGTTGAAGATATTGCAACGGTAGCAGCAATAGAACATTCAGCAATAGAGACAACATTATCACGCTCAAGACATTTTAGACATGGTGGTTCAAATCCTTCCTGATCGGAACTGATCTTCTGAGTGCGGAGTGACTTGTTCTCCTTTTGAAGATCTTCATGAGCCGATCTCAAGTTCTCAAGTACTTGCTTCCTTTGAAGATAATCATAGGAGAGCTTTTCATGAGTAGTTGAGAGTGTTTCATGACGAATTTCAAGTTCCTCGTACCTAACATGAATATTTTTAATGTCTTCAATTAAGGACTGAGTTCGGGTCATTTCCGCGTCCAACAGGTCATCGCTTTTGTCTAGAAACTTTTGAATATGTTCCATAGCATTCTGTTGTTCAGTTGCAATTTTAGCAAGTGTTTTGTAGCTAGGTTTAGATTCACATTTAGAGTCATCTTTAGTTCATGTTTGAAAGTAGGCATCGCGTGAGTTTACCTTGGCACCACGTGCAATGAAGCAGTAGGTGGGAGCAAAGTCATCCTCATCCTTAGTATCAGTGTTGGTGACGAGGCCATTGTCTTCAGTGTTGAAGATGGAATTGGCGACATACACTGAAGCTAGAGCCAGGCATGCCACGCCGGAATCAGATTCCTCTTCAGACTCCACCTCTGCCTCCTCAGATGCAGACTCCTCCTCTGAATCATCTCCTTGCCAACAAACGCACAAGCCTTGCTTGATGATCTCTTCTTGTGTGATGAAGACTTTGATGAAGACTTGGAAGAAGACTTTGAGGATTTCTTCTTCTTCTTGTCATCAGAATCATATTCCTTGCTCTTCTGGGTTGAAATGTGAGCTGGACATTCTCATTGTCATTTCTCTTGAAGCGGTTGAAGAGATTGCGAAGAACACTAATCCTTGAATATCTCCGGGTTGAGATGCCTTTGTTGACCTTGGAGAGCCAGTCCCAGACTAGCTTCGCAGTTTCCAGAGCACTCACACGTCCATACTGTCCTTTCGTCAGATGACCACAGCTGATGTTCTTGGCAGTCATGTCCAGTTGAATGAAACTGTTGACATCAGCAGTAGTGACACCTTCACCGACCTTGGGAACGCCGTTCTTGATGACATACCAGAGATCGACATCAATGGCTTCAAGATGCACACGCATCTTATTCTTCCAGCAGGGGTAATCAGTGCCATCGAAGACAGGGCACGCAGCGGAGACTTTGATTATCCCTACAGTCAACATAGCTAAAACTTCAGGTGGTTAAACCAAATCACACAGAACAAGGGAGCACCTTGCTCTGATACCAATTGAAAGTGCTAGTTATCGACTAGAGGGGGGTGAATAGGCGATTTTTATGAAAGTCTTCAAAACACGGGGGCTTTGAAGACAAACAGTAGAAATGAACCTATTGATATGCAGCGGAAGGTAGACTACAATAGACAAGCCATAGTCAAGTAAGCAATATAGTGAAAGCACGAAGACTATCAGCAGGTAGGTAGAATGGATCAGGATGGAAAATAGTATGATGCCAAACAGTAAATAGTCTTCACTCAGTGAAGTCAATCAGATCAGACAAATAGGCAATGACTTCATGAAGACAAACTGTAAAGTAAAAGGAAGTGAAGGATAGAACCAGTGGCTTGGTGAAGACAAGGATTTGGTAGACCAGTTCCAGTTGCTGTGACAATTGTACATCTGGTTAGGGAGGATGAGATTTAACTCAGAAGACCCTATTTCCCCGCTTGTTTTTAACTTTGTGGCGGATGCCTTGTCAACTATGATTGCTAAGGTAAGGGCGGCTGGTCACATCACAGGGCTGGTTCCTCACCTTATCCCTGGAGGGGTGACACACCTCCAATATGCCGACGACACTTTGATGTTGTTCGAACCAGACGATCACATCATTGCTTCTGTTAAGCTTCTTCTACTCGCCTTCGAGATTCTTTCAGGACTTAAAATTAACTTCCTGAAAAGCGAGGTCATCACCATGGGGATGGACGACCAAGACAACGTTGAGTAGCTAACTTGCTTAATTGTAAGCTAGGGAGCTTTCCAATTAAGTATCTAGGACTTCTAGCTTCGCACAAGAAGTTATCCATCATAGTCACTCTGGAGTTTGTTTCTCCTAGTCACTCTGGAATAGAATGGCTTGATGGACCACAAGAGTAATAGGCATCGATGAACGAATGCACACATACTCTTCACTATCAATTGATAGACGAGGGTCAGAAGACAACTAAAGAGGGACAACTCAAAGGAACACACGATTTTCTGAGTTGTGGATTCATGGTTTAGCATGTCGAACGAAGTTCAACATATTTCTTCCGGATAACCCATGCAGAAAGGTAGAGCTGGCAGAGTCACAATATAGAATGGACAACTCATCAAGAGCACTCTTGTTGTGATCTTTTGGTTCAAAGAACTTCTGCCATAAACGGTTCATAGTATTTGGAAGAAGGAAATACCACGGACCTCGAGGACTAATGCAAAGGTAACTAATAACCTAAAGGAACTAGCAAATACTACCAACAAGAAGTAGGTAGGGTGAATCTCGGGTTCAAAAACCCAGGAGTAGAATACCTACTAACTAAATTGCATCACGGGATGCTTTCGAGAATAAAGGCCAGAATCATCACACTGGGAACACAAATCATGGCTAGCGTACTAGGTGGTACTCTAGGACACCTAGGGTCATAATACTAGCTCCAACATATATACCGAGGCAATGAAGTACCTCAACACACTAGTTGGTGTGGTTAATCTGGCCAAACGACATCAGGAACGGGAGGAAGGGATTTTCAAATACATCAGACTGTTTAGAAACCTGGGATGACTCGGACAGCATAACGGCTGTAATTGCTCGAAAAGATTTGAGACATGCTACCAAAATGGTGGCATAACCACTCAATCATCATAATATCAAGGTTCTGAGATCGACTATGAGTACACGGAAATAATAGGAACTGAACTAAGGCTTGAATCCAACAATCCTATAAGCCTATGAATTAGCAACACGTGATCCTGATAGAAAGAAGAGAAAGCCTAGTTCCTTAACCCCGTGGGAAAGATAAGATGACCCAGATCAGAAGGGCACAAGGTAAAGGAGTAAAAAGAGCCTTACGTTCCATCCCACAATCAATTCCCTTATATAACTAAAGAATTTCTAGACTCAACTTCGACCAGTTTGGCTTGGTAATCCTACAGGCAGTCAAGCTGTGATACCAAAGCTATCAGGACCCCGATCCTAAGTCACACCGATCTAGCATGTAACACATCATATCACTTTGCGGCCTCACGCACGGTATTCCCACGGGTGCCACCTTACCTGGCCCGGGACCGTTTGCTCATTTTGGCTCACGTATAAGATAGTGCCGCTAGCATCCATATGACAAGAACCCGGGCTGACATGGCTAGTCGTGAATCCAAAGTGGCACTAACTTACAGGGACAGGCATACATGACCCAACAACGAACGTGTCGGTCATCAGCGAGTGAATCCAGGCTGTAGCACTGGGCTAGCAGGACTCCGGTGAACCGGGCTGTAGCGGGCTAACAGGACTCTGGAATTCATCGCGTGACATTTCCCCGAGGGGACAGACACAGGAACGAAGAAGGACACATGTCGGCCAGCCTAAGTGTTCCGGAGCAGTAGCAAGCTACCATGGCTCAGTGGAAACACTAGGAGACATCTCCCGGTAAGAGAGGCTACTAAGGATAAACAACTAGATAGTCAGATCCCACACATACCAAGCATTTCAATAACATACACACAATATGCTCGATATGTGCAAATACAACATGGCATCACAACATGACTCTACGACTCAAGTATTTATTCAATAGGCTCCGAGGAGCGAGATATTACAATCATGGGTCTCATGACCCAACAATTAGAGCATACAAGTCAAAGCACAAGCGGAAGCTTAACATGTCTGAGTACAGACATCTACAAATGAAAAAGGCTGAGAAGCCTGACTATCTACCAGATCCTGCCGAGGGCACAAGATCATAGCTGAGGTAACAAGCTAAACGTCGAAGTCCACGCGGTACTACTAGCGAGACTGAAGTCTCTCTGCAAAAACATAAATTAAGCAACGTGAGTACAAATGTACCCAGCAAGACTTACATCAGATCTAACTACATATGCATCATTATCAACAAAGGGGATGGTGGGGTTTAACTGCAGCAAGCTAGCTTTGACTCAGTGGCTATCCTAAACTACGACTGCAAGTAACTCTTTTGAGGTGGCGCACACGAGTCCACATATTCACCATATCAATACACCACTATGGATCCACTCCTGTCTCCCTACGAGAACGCCATCCATAGCACTCACGCTTATCTTGCGTATTTTAGAGTATCCACTTTCACTTGTCTATGAACTGTACAGGCAACCCAGAAGTCCTTTACCGCGGACATGGCTATTCGAATAGATAATGTTAACCCAGCAGGGGTGTACTTCTTCACACACGCTCTCACCACTTACCGCCATTTACACGACATGTACTCGGTAACCTTCAAGCGGAAGCCCAGCGAGGGTGTCGGCCACGACCTGACTAACCACACAAGTCTCTCGTCCAGGTATATCGCCTATTCGGGTTCCATCCGCAAGGAGATCCGGCCGGGGTGTCGCTCACGGCCCCAAACGATGTGTGCAGGGTTTCCAAGTCCACCATCTGGGTGCCACTTGGTACACCGGGCCACTGTGCCTAGTCTGTCCCAAGCCCACCTGTACTGGGTGCCACTTGGTAGACTACTAACACTACCTACAAACACCAGAAACTAGTTGCAACTCCTGGACAGAGATCAAGTTGATTAATAAGCCGAGAGAGCTTGGAGCGCCCGGAGCCCAATGTGTGGTAGTAACTGTTCATGGATCACAAACACAGAACTCAGTTCCTGAGGACGGCTGCAATGAGACAACCCACCATGTACTCCTACATGGCCTCTCACCGCTACCTTTACCAAATCGTGTTCACACTCTTAGACCACACACAGTAGGACATGTACACCACATTCCAATTCATCCCCGATGAATCAGACCTGACTCAACTCTAAGCAGTAGCAGGCATGACAACAAGCATGAATGAGTAGGCACATCAGGGCTCAAACAACTCCTACTCATGCTAGTGGGTTTCATCTATTTACTGTGGCAATGACAGGTCATGCAGAGGATAAAGGGGTTCAACTACCGCAGCAAGTAACAGTTGTATCGTTGTTGTCCTAATGTAGTAAAATAGAGCAGGAGCGAGAGAGTGGGATTGTATCGGAATGAACAAGGGGGTTTTGCTTGCCTGGCACTTCTGAAGATAGTATAGTTCTTCATCGGTGTCATCGATCTCATCATCGGTATCACGTCTATCGAGAGGGGACAAATACCGGCAACACAGAAGGAAACACAATCAATGCAATGCACAATATGATGCATGATCATGACATGGCAAAATGAGTGTGTTGGCCTAATGCAACTACAAGCAGGGTGGTTTGAGTTCATTTGAATCAAGGATTCAAATGCAAACCCAAAATATGAACTCATATAAGTGCATTATCTTGTTTCATCTAAACAGCAAGGTTAGGTTGCTCTAACATGCATGAAACTAGTACAAATGGTTAGATTGGATTTTTCTGATAATTTTTCATATATAATTTATTTAATTTGGAGTTACGGTTGAATTTCTATGAATTTTAGAAGTTTTGGTTATTTTCTGGAATTTCCTGTAAAAGAATAATTCCAGAAAATGAGTTATTGCGTCAGCAGTGCGTTAGGGTGACGTCAGTGGTCAACGAGGCTGATCTAGATCAAACCTGACCGGTGGGGTCCACACGTCAGTGTAACAGCTAACTAACAGGGTTAGTTAGTGTTACGTTAGCACTAACCTAGGTTAATTAGGGCCTGGGCCCACTGGTTAGTGTCTAAACTAACTGTCAGGGTTAATTAGCACTAACCTAAATCTAACTAAAGGTTAACAGATACAGGCCCGCACGTCAGTGACCCTGGGGGGGGGTCAAACCCCAGGTCAAACGAGTCAAACAAGGTCAAACCCGCCGGCGACTCGACGCCGGCGAGGCCCGAGATGGCGGCGCGGCTCGGAAATCGCCCACGGGCGTCCAAATGGGCGGCGGAGAGGCTTTACGGGTGCAGTGCAATGAGGCGCGTCTAACGGGGCAAGCGGGAGCAGCCGGGGTGGACCGAGCTCGTCGGAAGCGAGCTCGTGGCGGCGGCCGGAATTCGGCCAACGGTGGGTTAGGCGATGCAGGGCACTAGGGGAGGCGCTGGTGTGTGCTACGTGCCCCTGGGAGTGCCCTGAGCATGGTGACGCGCTCCATTGCGGCTCTAGGTGAAGGTGGCCACGGCGGCGACATGGCTGGCCGGCGGTGAGCTTCAGCTCCGGTGGCCATGGTGGCTAGAAGGCACGAACGAGCATGGGGAGAGAGGGGAAAGAGGCAGGGGCTCACGGCGAATCCGGTAGAGGCAACGGCGAGGCCGGGGAGGGACTGGAGCTCGCGAATCCCCGAAGAGTTTGCCGGCAGCTAGAGGTTGAAGACGATGCCGTGGACGACGTTGCAGGGCTTCCGACGGGGTGCGGCTCGGTGGAGAGGAAGGGGGCGTCACGGCGGAGCTCGGGGGCTCGGAGGGGCTCGGAGATGGCTGTGGCCGTGGGGGAGCTCGTCGGCGGCGACGGCTACGTTCGGGTGAGTGAGGGAGAGATCCAGGGAAGAGGGTGAGGACGGGGGAGAGTGAGAGGGGTCCGAGGGGGTGGCGTGGCGCTGCGGAAGACGTCCAAGGGGAGGAGGAGGCAGCCAGGCAGGCAGGGAGGTGGCGTGGCGGGCTCGGCGGTGTCGCGGTGTCCCTCCTCTGCCTACTGGCAGAGGTAGGCGATGACTGGCACCGGGCCAGTGGGCTGGGCTGGCCAGGTAAGTGGCCCAGGTAGGTCCTTCTCTCTCTCTCTCTCTTTTATTTCTATTTTTCTTTGTTCCGTAAGTTTGTGGCATTACTAAAAATATCTAGGCACTTTCAAAAATCACCAAACTGTGCATGCCCAATGTTTAGAATATATCCAACATGGAACATTTTGGTTTGGGATTATTTGGACATTTAAAATATTTACTAGCATTTAAATGCCCAAATGCAATTAACTAATGATTTAATCCAGTGACCCTCTGTTGTCCTAGAAAAGTGTGCACCATTTTTGTCAGAGGTTCTAGACCAAGGCAAAGATGATGAACATTTTAGTAGGGCATTTTGGGTTCATTGAAAATGATTTTAGTAAACCCTAGTTGGTTTAAGGGGGGGTGCTGGGGGTTTTGTCATCCCCAATTCAACTTAAATAAAATTTAAACATGATGCAACAAGATGCAAACACTAGGCAGCACCAGAAGCTAGGGATGTGACAACTCACCCCCACTAAGCAAAAATCTCGTCCCGAGATTCAAGCGTAGGGTAAGATGAAGGGGGACGCAAACTAACACAATCTTCACGATCCATGTGGCACTTCATAAGGGCATTAATTCGATCACCATCTTTGTCTCGTCGTCTTGCTCTGAGAACTCCAACTAACATGACAATGAGAGGGAAAGAAAGACTCTAGAAGGATCGATCTTCTCTAAGGTCGAACAACTTAGGATCAACTCATGGAATGAGACATAGCAACATCTCCCGAGCTGAGACACGAAGCATACATTTGAAGGGATGGAGTGAGACAGATGACAAAGGTTCACTAGGTAGAAACCAATTCCACACTTAAGAGGGTGGTGAACGGTTGTCAACGTAGCGAGGAGTTGAGTTGCCATGATACCATAACGGGGCACCTTAGGGAAGGTGACTTGTAGAAATATCCCCTTAAGTGGCAAAAAGAATTACCTTTGATTCATAGATCATTGAAACTCTTTATACCAGCCTAAGGCAATTCTCGAGCGATCGTTTGGAGGGGTTCGGTAGAATGGCATACCCGAATTAGAATGGATGATGTGGATTACCTTGTTGAAAACAACACAAGGAATGATTTTGCTTGCGCGTGCTCTCAAGAACTCGAGCGATTCCATAATCATCATAGTTCTACCAACATATATGAAAAGAATGTTAATACAACTACATACTACCATGATGAATAACGATGGAGGATGCAGATGGAAAGGAAGACAACACTTTCTCATATTTCACCCTAGCAATGCCAAGGAAACAAAATCTGGATGATCGACCGAGAGACATTTAGCACTCCGCTTCTAATGTTCTCCTTGATGTACTAGGTACCATGGTCAATGCTTAAAACATCAACATGGCCATCAAGTAAAGGTCGGACTTCGGAAGCACAAAAATCCATAAGGAACAACTTGGGAGTAAATCCTATGAAATCCTTATGGGTAGTGACCAAACGGCTTAATCAAGATACTACAATGATAGTAATTCCAGCTAGGTGCGTCCACTTCACTGGAACCTATATCATAGTTCCTGTAAGAAGTTCCATCCATCATATCTGCCTGAGATTCAGATCTGGTTGGTAACAGGATAATTCAGACAGCATGTCTGAAAAGAAAGTTTGCAACACAAATCGACGAGATGACGTTGTGAGATTCTCAGGAAATAAACTACGATAGCAAGCTCCAAAACATGAGCTGGTTCTGCTACAAACCTGTGGACACGCCGTCCAAGACAAGCATGACCACGTAGTAGTCTTATGGTAAAACACTACCGAGTTCGGGTGGGGAACCATCATTGAAATAACGAAGTCATGTGCATGTCCTTCTGGGCCCTTCGGGAATAGCATTTGAACTACTCATCCTTGAACAAATCAATCAGTGGCTTGGTGTGCTACGGAATACTCATGGAGTGGAGGTAATTAATCTACCAAACCATAGTATACTTTGCACATGCATGACTGACTTGGGACGATTCCAGAGGAAACAAAAACAAACTTTCTCGAACTCACGGCAGCAACTTGCACCAAATGCACGTGAATCAGAGGAAGTCACTTCTTTCATCCAACACATGCTTCATGAACGGAGCATGAAGATAATGCCTATAGAAGTTTCCAACACTAGCTGGATGTTCAGCACGAATGATAGAGGAGACAAAATGCTGCTGATGGGCTCAACAACAAGTCATCAAGATTTCCATGTAAATGGAATTCCATAATTATGTGAACAAGTGATAGCATTGGTTATACCCAAAAGATATAATGGTGTATGCTCGAGGGATCAACCACGAGTAAGACAACATTGCAAATATCGTTGGTTCTGACTTGATTTGAGGATAGTCCACACCCAAATCAAAGTTTTGATAAGACAATAGGTTCAACAACTGATCACGAGGACCAATCGATGAAGAAATCATCTTTCTACAACAAACACACAAACACAAGATATCCCTTTGGAAATGAACTAGGTTAGACAAGCTTTTATCTTCCAACTCTCCAAGTTGTTGTTTAGCTTAACCAACTAGCTCAGGGGTATCCTGCACAGATTCTTGGAGAAGGTTGGTTTACAAGAAACCAACTTGATCACGAGCTCAACATAGCGGTCGGGTGACGACCCGGTGATACTTCCGAGAAGATATACGGAAAATCACGAACCACCGATATGTCACTAAGCTTGAGAACAATCTTGCTTTTCAGGGCAAGATGATATGATCAAACGAGCGAGGATTTGACAAAATCCTAACTCATCAATCAAAGAGTGCACCAGGAAATAAGGACTAGGTAGCACAATCTATATTAGAATGATGATTCAATAACCAACATGCTAAGAATGAGAATATTGTCCATTTACTACCAAGCAACTAGTTGCTAGGGGTATTGATTTCACACATCATAGTTCACCCGTCGGCATTCCGGTTGCAACAACATGAAAGCCGAGAAATGAATAATGATGGCGAGAAGTATCACTGCAACAAGAATTCATAAGAGGGTGTGCAATTCCAATGATATTCCTGATGTAAAGATGGTAATACCTCAAGGTAGAATAGACCAGAAGCTAGAGTGCAACTTGATCTGCGGAACACAACTGCTTTGACCCAATCCTGGAAATGGAAAAGGGTACCGGAGTTTGTTTCTCCTAGTCACTCTGGAATAGAATGGCTTGATGGACCACAAGAGTAATAGGCATCGATGAACGAATGCACACATACTCTTCACTATCAATTGATAGACGAGGGTCAGAAGACAACTAAAGAGGGACAACTCAAAGGAACACACGATTTTCTGAGTTGTGGATTCATGGTTTAGCATGTCGAACGAAGTTCAACATATTTCTTCCGGATAACCCATGCAGAAAGGTAGAGCTGGCAGAGTCACAATATAGAATGGAGAACTCATCAAGAGCACTCTTGTTGTGATCTTTTGGTTCAAAGAACTTCTGCCATAAACGGTTCATAGTATTTGGAAGAAGGAAATACCATGGACCTCGAGGACTAATGCAAAGGTAACTAATAACCTAAAGGAACTAGCAAATACTACCAACAAGAAGTAGGTAGGGTGAATCTCGGGTTCAAAAACCCAGGAGTAGAATACCTACTAACTAAATTGCATCACGGGATGCTTTCGAGAATAAAGGCCAGAATCATCACACTGGGAACACAAATAATGGCTAGCGTACTAGGTGGTACTCTAAGACACCTAGGGTCATAATACTAGCTCCAACATATATACCGAGGCAATGAAGTACCTCAACACACTAGTTGGTGTGGTTAATCTGGCCAAAGGACATCAGGAACGGGAGGAAGGGATTTTCAAATACATCAGACTGTTTAGAAACCTGGCATGACTTGGACAACATAATGGCTATAATTGCTCGAAAAGATTTGAGACATGCTACCAAAATGGTGGCATAACCACTCAATCATCATAATATCAAGGTTCCGAGATCGACTATGAGTACACGGAAATAATAGGAACTGAACTAAGGCTTGAATCCAACAATCCTATAAGCCTATGGATTAGCAACACGTGATCCTGATAGAAAGAAGAGAAAGCCTAGTTCCTTAACCCCGTAGGAAAAATAAGATGACCCAGATCAGAACGGCACATGGTAAAGGAGTAAAAAGAGCCTTACGTTCCATCCCACAATCAATTCCCTTATATAACTAAAGAATTTCTAGACTCAACTTCGACCAGTTTGGCTTGGTAATCCTACAGGCAGTCAAGCTCTGATACCAAAGCTGTCAGGACCCCGATCCTAAGTCACACCGATCTAGCATGTAACACATCATATCACTTTGCGGCCTCATGCACGGTATTCCCACGGGTGCCACCTTACCTGGCCCGGGACCGTTTGCTCATTTTGGCTCACGTATAAGATAGTGTCGCTAGCATCCATATGACAAGAACCCGGGCTGACATGGCTAGTCGTGAATCCAAAGTGGCACTAACTTACAGGGACAGGCATACATGACCCAACAACGAACGTGTCGGTCATCAGCGAGTGAATCCAGGCTGTAGCACTGGGCTAGCAGGACTCCGGTGAACCGGGCTGTAGCGGGCTATCATGACTCTGGAATTCATCGCGTGACATTTCCCCAAGGGGACAGACACAGGAACGAAGAAGGACACATGCCGGCCAGCCTAAGTGTTCCGGAGTAGTAGCAAGCTACCATGGCTTAGTGGAAACACTAGGAGACATTTCCCGATAAGAGAGGCTACTAAGGATAAACAACTAGATAGTCAGATCCTACACATACCAAGCATTTCAATAACATACACACAATATGCTCGATATGTGCAAATACAACATGGCATCACAACATGACTCTACGACTCAAGTATTTATTCAATAGGCTCCGAGGAGTGAGATATTACAATCATGGGTCTCATGACCCAACAATCAGAGCATACAAGTCAAAGCACAAGCGGAAGCTTAACATGTCTGAGTATAGACATCTACAAATGAAAAAGGCTGAGAAGCCTGACTATCTACCAGATCCTGCCGAGGGCACAAGATCGTAGCTGAGGTAACAAGCTAAACATCGAAGTCCACGCGGTACTACTAGCGAGACTGAAGTCTCTCTGCAAAAACATAAATTAAGCAACGTGAGTACAAATGTACCCAACAAGACTTACATCAGATCTAACTACATATGCATCATTATCAACAAAGGGGATGGTGGGGTTTAACTGCAGCAAGCCAGCTTTGACTCGGTGGCTATCCTAAACTACGACTCCAAGTAACTCTTTTGAGGTGGCGCACACGAGTCCACATATTCACCATATCAATACACCACTATGGATCCGCTCCTGTCTCCCTATGAGAACGCCATCCATAGCACTCACGCTTATCTTGCGTATTTTAGAGTATCCACTTTCACTTGTCTATGAACTGTATAGGCAACCCAGAAGTCCTTTACCGCGGACACGGCTATTCGAATAGATAATGTTAACCCTGCAGGGGTGTACTTCTTCACACACGCTCTCACCACTTACCGCCGTTTACACGACATGTACTCGGCAACCTTCAAGCGGAAGCCCAGCGAGGGTGTCGGCCACGACCTGACTAACCACACAAGTCTCTCGTCCAGGTTTATCGCCTATTCGGGTTCCATCCGCAAGGAGATCCGGCCGGGGTGTCGCTCACGGCCCCAAACGATGTGTGCAGGGTTCCCAAGTCCACCATTCGGGTGCCACTTGGTACACCGCGCCCCTGTGCCTAGTCTGTCCCAAGCCCACCTGTACCGGGTGCCACTTGGTAGACTACTAACACTACCTACAAACACCAGAAACTAGTTGCAACTCCTGGACAGAGATCAAGTTGATTAATAAGCCGTGAGAGCTTGGAGCGCCCGGAGCCCAATGTGTGGTAGTAACTGTTCATGGATCACAAACATAGAACTCAGTTCCTGAGGACGGCTGCAATGAGACAACCCACCATGTACTCCTAAATGGCCTCTCACCGCTACCTTTACCAAATCGTGTTCACACTCTTAGACCACACACAGTAGGACATGTACACCACATTCCAATTCATCCCTGATGAATCAGACCTGACTCAACTCTAAGCAGTAGCAGGCATGACAACAAGCATGAATGAGTAGGCACATCAAAGCTGAAACAACTCCTACTCATGCTAGTGGGTTTCATCTATTTACTGTGGCAATGACAGGTCATGCAGAGGATAAAGGGGTTCAACTACCACAGCAAGTAACAGTTGTATCGTCGTTGTCCTAATGTAGTAAAATAGAGCAGGAGCGAGAGAGTGGGATTTTATCGGAATGAACAAGGGGGTTTTGCTTGCCTGGCACTTCTGAAGATAGTATAGTTCTTCATCGGTGTCATCGATCTCATCATCGGTATCACGTCTATCGAGAGGGGACAAATACCGGCAACACAGAAGGAAACACAATCAATGCAATGCACAATATGATGCATGATCATGACATGGCAAAATGAGTGTGTTGGGCTAATGCAACTATAAGCAGGGTGGTTTGAGTTCATTTGAATCAAGGATTCAAATGCAAACCCAAAATATGAACTCATATAAGTGCATTATCTTGTTTCATCTAAACAGCAAGGTTAGGTTGCTCTAACATGCATGAAACTAGTACAAATGGATAGATTGGATTTTTCTGATAATTTTTCATATATAATTTATTTAATTTGGAGTTATGGTTGAATTTCTATGAATTTTAGAAGTTTTGGTTATTTTATGGAATTTCCTGTAAAAGAATAATTCCAGAAAATGAGTTATTGCGTCAGCAGTGCGTCAGGGTGACGTCAGTGGTCAACGGGGCTGGTCCAGGTCAAACCTGACCGGTGGGGTCCACACGTCAGTGTAACAGCTAACTAACAGGGTTAGTTAGTGTTACGTTAGCACTAATCTAGGTTAATTAGGGCCTGGGCCCACTGGTTAGTGTCTAAACTAACTGTCAGGGTTAATTAGCACTAACCTAAATCTAACTAAAGGTTAACAGAGACGGGCCCGCACGTCAGTGACCCTGGGGGGGTCAAACCCCAGGTCAAACGAGTCAAACGAGGTCAAACCCACCGGCGACTCGACGCCGGCGAGGCTTGGCAATCGCCCACGGGCGTCCAAATGGGCGGCGGAGAGGCTCTCCGGGTGCAGTGCGACGAGGCGCATCTAACGGGGCAAGCGGGAGCAGCTGGGGTGGACCGAGCTTGTCGGAAGCGAGCTCGTGGCGGCGGTTGGAGTTCGGCCAACGGTGGGTTAGGCGATGCAGGGCACTAGGGGAGGCGCTGGTGTGTGCTACGTGCCCCTGGGAGTGCCCTGAGCACGGTGACGCGCTCCGTTGCGGCTCTAGGTGAAGGTGGCCACGGCGGCGACATGGCTGGCCGGCGGTGAGCTTCAGCTCCGGTGGCCATGGTGGCTAGAAGGCACGGATGAGCATGGGGAGAGAGGGGAAAGAGGTAGGGGCTCACGGCGAATCCGGTAGAGGCAACGGCGAGGCCGGGGAGGGACTGGAGCTCGCGAATCCCCGAAGAGTTTGCCGACAGCCAGAGGATGAAGACGATGCCGTGGACGACGCTGCAGGGCTTCCGGCGGGGCGCGGCTCGGTGGAGAGGAAGGGGGCGTCACGGCGGAGCTCGGGGGCGCGTCGGAGGGGCTCGAAGATGGCTGTGGCCGTGGGGGAGCTCGTCGGTGGCGACGGCTACGTTCGGGTGAGTGAGGGAGAGATCCAGGGAAGAGGGTGAGGACGGGGGAGAGTGAGAGGGGTCCGAGGGGGTGGCGTGGCGCTGCAGAAGACGTCCAGGGGGAGGAGGAGGCAGCCAGGTAGGCAGGGAGGTGGCGTGGCGAGCTCGGCGGCGTCGCGGTGTGCCTCCTCTGCCTACTAGCAAAGGTAGGCGATGACTGGCACCGGGCCAGTGGGCTGGGCTGGCCAGGTAAGTGGCCCAGGTAGGTCCTTCTGTCTCTCTCTCTTTTATTTCTATTTTTCTTTGTTCTGTAAGTTTGTGGCATTACTAAAAATATCTAGGCACTTTCAAAAATCACCAAACTGTGCATGCCCAATGTTTAGAATATATCCAACATGGAACATTTTGCTTTGGGATTATTTGAACATTTAAAATATTTACTAGCATTTAAATGCCCAAATGCAATTAACTAATGATTTAATCCAGTGACCTTCTGTTGTCCTAGAAAAGTGTGCACCATTTTTGTCAGAGGTTCTAGACCAAGGCAAAGATGATGAACATTTTAGTAGGGCATTTTGGGTTCATTGAAAATGATTTTAGTAAATCCTAGTTGGTTTAAGGGGGGTGCTGGGGGTTCTGTCATCCCCAATTCAACTTAAATAAAATTTAAACATGATACAACAAGATGCAAACACTAGGTAGCACCAGAAGCTAGGGATGTGACATCTAGAATAGCTTGGCGTTGCGTAAGGGCGCTATTGTGGGCTCTGTGGACGACTCGTACCAAAATTACGACTGAAAAGAAATTCTCTAACCATCCCGCTGATGTGATCTTCAAATACCACCTATTTTTATAGACGTGGATACCGCTAGGGAAGGAGCGCGATGCTGAGCGCATGATGGAGGCCATGACGGTATCAAGACGACTCGGACGATTGCAAGGCAAGAATCGATGCACGGATGAGATGCTTTTGGGAAAGCCTTTTGTTGGCAAGGCCTCAACTGGCTGGTTTCGCACCATGTTTGATATGTTTAAGCATGCGTGCTTCTGAACCTTGTGTGTGCGATGATGTTCGTGCGTAACTGTTTATCCTCGCTTCGTTCCGTTCCTCTTTGAACCTTGTATGAATGCTGCCAAGTGGCTTTATTAATTTAAAGTCGGACGCCTCTAACGTCTTCGTTCCAGAAAAAAAGAATGTGTATACACGACTGTTGTAAACTTCAAGGAAAAATAAGAAGTACGCAATTAGAAATGCAAAAAGGGATACGATTAACTCTCCAAAAAAAAGAAGGAATACAATGATTGGTGTAACATGATTGGTGTACATGTATGCTGGAATCTCGCTGCATAATAATTGAGGTGGATGCAATAGGTCAAATTTATCACAATAACTTTATTGTTTTTAGAAGAGTTCTCCCAAACCTGTCCAGCTGGGTATACAAAAAGGAGAAACTCCCTAGCTGGATTATACTGTTCTAGCTTAGCACGTTGGTGTTCCATCCCTACTTGCCAGAAAGGTATTCGTGCTACCTCACGAAACCACCACCGAGAACACGATGACATTTAGTATACTAAAAAATCTTGTAGACTGCTTTACCAGTGGAATCTCGCAGCATAATAATTGAGGTGGATGCAATAGGTCAAATTTATTGTTTTTAGAAGAGGTCTCTTGGCAGCAGGGGTGTAGAGCGGCGTCCGAACCCGTCCCCGTATACAAAAAAGCAGAAACTCAGTTCTAGCTGGATTATACTAAAAAATCCAAAAAATATATATGTGGTAGATAATTTGATGCGTGAGGTCCACTGCAAATTTCATCTCATTTGAATGTTTGAGTAGCTCTCGGTAAAAAAGACAAAATCAGGGTCTGTAAAAAAGTTTACTGTTCATTACTGTTTTGAGCCAATTTGTTTTTTTTTTTGCCGAGAGCTTCTCAGATGTCCAAATGAATTGAAATTTGGAGCGGACCTCACGCATCAAATTAACTACCACACAAAAAATTGGATTTTTTTTTAAATTTTTCTAGCATTTGTTTTGATTTTTTTCTGATCGGGAGCAGATGAGCCTGGGCATCGAGTTGGATTTTCGGATTATGTTGTGCTAGTTTAGCATGTTGGCCAGCTTTTGCGGGACGCCGCCTTGCACCCCTACTAAGAGCAACTCTAGCAAACCCCGCAAAAGGCCCTGACCCACAAAATTCGAGCGAGTATACGGGCTCAGCCCGATTTTCTGGGCAGAACAGAGCCCGTATATTCGCTCGGCTCGTAAAAATATTTACCGCGGCCCCAAACCGCCCACCTTGACCAGTATATCTACGGGTTCATGACACGTTTATGGGTCGAAACCCTATCCCCCTGCCGCTGCCTCCTCGCGTAATTCCCCACTCCCCACCGCACATTTCTCGCCACCGGCGAGCCCCTTCCGCCTCCATATGTCATGTGGGGTCGCATGTGGAGCTCCGAACGCGGCTCCGGGAGCAGATCCGGCGGCGGCGGCGACCCCGAGCGCGAGAGGCGCATCCGATTGGACGGCGCGCGGAAGCGCGGGGCGAGGAAGTGGACCAACCGCGGCCTTTCGCCGCCGCCGAGCTTCTGTGTCCGGGAGACGGACAAATACGACCATCGGCACGGGCGTACGCCATCCTCGGCCGCGGGCTCGTCCATGGTGGCGAGATCTTCTTCTTATGCTGGGAGCTTCTCCTCTTCCGGCACGGGCCTTCTCCCCGTGAAAAGGGAGTGGTCGGAGGAGCCGTAGGAAGTCCCCGTCTAGCAAGAGCCCGAGGAGCTCGGCAACCGCGGAGTCATCGGGCCGGAGGACTTCGTCACGGCCGCCATTGCCGAGCAGAGCTTGCGCGAGGGGGCGCAGCGCCAGCGCCACCACAAGGAGCTTGAAGGCCTCGTCTTCAAGCAGGCGGTCGCGGCCAACCTCGCCGCCAAGGAGAAGGACGACGAGTGGCGGCGCATCCGCGAGGAGCAGAGGGAGAAGTACATCGACCTCGGCAGCTCTGGGAGGAGGATTGAGCTCCTCCACGGCGTCGTCCGTGGCCGCGAGCTTGCCGCCGTGAGATCCCCACCACCTCTAGTACTAGTACTGATGTAGTATGTAGTATGAACTAATGTTTGTAGTGTTTGATCATGTGATGAACTAATATATGTAGTATGTGATGATGAACTACTATGGTGCAATTTCTCCCGCAAATCTGTTTTTCTAAATTATACAGTTTCCTCTACGGTTTCCGATCGCCGCGCTCGTTCTCGACCCGAAAACAAATTTTACGTCGAACTGCAAACGCGTTTTGCGGGTCAGGATTTTGCTGGGTCTGCTAGAGTTGCTCTTACCAGCAAGGTATTGGTGCTAAGTCATGAAACCTTAGATTATAGTATACTCAAAAGTCCTGTATACTGCCTTAGATTAGTTTTGATAGTTGGCACGAATGGGAATAATGGTGGAAAATGTTTTTTTTTTCAAGAGTACGCCAAAGATGTACCTTATTTTTTTATAAAAGGCGGAAAGTTTAATTGCAAGAAGCTAGCGTATAATGCGAACATTCAAGCCAGCCGACCCCAACCAAACAAAAACTAGGCTACTCTCTCACAAATTGTTATAGACCTCCTACTCCTATCCCTGCGGTCCTAAGATTCTGCACCTCCTTCGCGATTTGGCACAATAATTGCGTAGGGTTCTTGAATTGCGACGGCCTGTTAAACACCCGGGCGTTTCTCTGCTTTCACAAGGCCCATGCCGTGATAATTATCAGAGTATCAAACCCACGCCGCTCGGCACGCCTGAACTGGCTCCTCGCCCGAAGCTCCATAAGTGTGTCGTGAGGCTCCGGCGGCCTGATCATCTGAATGCTAGAAGGAGGTGGTTGGACGATGAGGCATCCCAACACGGTAGAAGGAGTTCCGCCTATCGAAGTTGAGAGGGCCAATTTGAAAAAAAGAAAAAGTTGAGAGGGACAGAGAGGGAAACATCTGGGCATTCTCGTTGCAGAAAGTAGAGCGCTGTACAAACGGGCCTTCACGAACCAAGAGACATCCATCAAATTTCATGGCGTCCTCTCCACAATCCTCCTCCTCTGCACCCAAAGCCGACGACAAGGCAGCGTCCCACAAAGAAATCTACGACCAGCTACTAGAGGTCGTGTCCACCTACCCGACGGCGCCTAGCGGCATCGGCCGCCCGTACACCCACCACCCAGACGGCTGGTACGCGTTCACGCCGGCCGTCGTGAACGCCATGGTCATCAAGCGGCACCTCAAGGCGTGCGACACCGACGTCTTCCTCTCCACCTTTCCCAAGTCCGGCACCACCTGGCTCAAGGCGCTCCTGTTTGCGACCCTCCGCCGCACCGCGGACGGGCCAGCGATCGCGGCGCTCGCAGCCCACAGCCCCCACCAGCTCATCCCTTTCCTCGAGGTCCAGGTTTTCAGCAACGGCCGGATCCCAGACCTGAGCTCCCTCCCTGCGCCGCGGCTCCTGATGACGCACATCCCGTCCCGGTCGCTGCCGGAGTCCGTGGCCGCCTCCGGCTGCAAGGTGGTGTACCTGTGCCGGGACCCCAAGGACTGCTTCGTGTCGCTCTGGCACTTCTGGAACCGGTTCGCGCCGTCGCCGTGGGACCTCGGTGAGGCGCTCCAGCAGTTCTGCGACGGCGTCTCCCTGTTCGGGCCTTTCTGGGAGCACGTGCTGGGCTACTGGCGCTGGCATGTGGAGAGGCCGGAGCAGGTTCTATTCCTGACCTACGAGGAGCTCGCCGCCGACACCCTCGGCCAGCTGAAGCGGCTCGCTGCGTTTCTCGGGCGCCCGTTCACGTCAGAGGAGCGGGAAGCCAGGGTAGACAGGGAGATCGTGGAGGCATGCGCCATGGAGAGCCTGGCGGGACTGGAGGTGAACCGCTCCGGGAAGACGGACATGACCGAGTCTTCAGTGGCGAACAACATATTCTTCCGGCGCGGCGTCGTTGGCGACTGGAAGAACCACCTGACGCCGGAGATGGCTAGAAGGATCGATGAGATCACCGATAGCAAGTTCAGAGGATCGGGGTTGGCGTTGACGCCGGCAACCGCAGATCAGAACTAGTGGGTTCATGATGGCAGATGCTATATAAATAAGGACGACTTGCGCAACATTTTTATAAAATATTGTACTATTAATGTCAGGCATGATAACTTGATCAGCAAACATGCGAAGGGAAATAACAGAAGTGTTACCATACAGTAATATACATGAATATCGTTATCACGTGGTGTCTTCACTACTGTGTCAATAGCTCGCAACTTAGCAGCATTTTTTTTGACGCGTCTAGCGGGCGCCCAGCCGCCCAGTATGGTTAGCAAGCGACCAGTTATTTAAGAAATTTTTTTGTCCCTTTTCCTAATCAGAAAATCTTTCTCATCTAATCATTTCCCCGCGACGCATTAGATAGCAACACAGCCATATCTTTCGGTGCATGGACTTTGTTCTCCTATGCATTTATCTGTGATTTTAGAATTTTAAAAAGGCATAACTTTTAATCCGCACATCGAAATTGCGATCTGTTTTCACCGTTAAAATCTTCGCGACATGCTCTTTAAAACTAGATCCCGCATGGGTATGTTTCGACAAACTAGTTTACCTGCCAACTAAACATCAACATGTGTGCAAGTAGACTATATGTCGCGCCTACTGAGCATATGCGTGTGCCAATAGTCTTTCTGTCAACTAAACATCAATGTGTGCGCAACTAGACTGCATTTCCGCGCCAACTGAGCATATGTGTGTGCCAATAGTCCTGCCAACTAAACATCAATGTGTGTGCAACTAGACTACATTGCCGCGCCAACTGAGCATATATGTGTGTAACTAGTCCTGTCAACTAAATATCAATGTGTGTGTAACTAGGCTACATTGCCGCGTGAATTACGCATATGTGTGTGCAACTAATGTCCTGCCAACTAAACATCAATATGTGTGCAACTAGACTAAATTTCAAGCTAACTGAGCATGTGTGTGTTCAACTAGTCCTTCTGACAACTAAATATCAATATGTGTGCAACTAGACTGCATTATAAGCCAACTAAAACATCAATGTGTGTACAACTAGACTAAATTATAAGTCAGCTGATTTAAAAAAAGTTGCACCATGTAGTATTAAAGTTGTACAATGCAGTACTTTAGTGCACCATATTGCACCGAAGTTGACATAAAAAAAATTCATCGGAACATACCCATGCGGGATCTAGTTTCAAAGATCTCCACGCGAGGATTTCAACGATGGAAACGGATCTGAATTTCGATGCGCGGTTTGAGAGTTATGGCTTTTTAATTTTTTTGAAAGCTAGTTAAATCAAGCACATGTGGAGAGAGAAAGAATGAACATCACGTACTGGTTTCCTTCCTAATTATATTCCCAAACCTACCATGTGCTTCCGACCAGGTGAGCCTGAACCACGTATGCGTGAGAAATCATGGCCAGGAGCCGGCCGCTCGGGACGACTAAATAGTAAGTATGCACTTTTTAGATTTTAGGTTTTTTTTGACAACCCACAACTTAGCAGCAGATAGTGATTATCTTGTTGCCTGTGCCACGTGGGATTTCATCCTTCCGGTCGTCCCATGCTCTTGCTTTCTCTTCTGTCGTACGGCATCCTTGCCTCTTGAATAATCTTCGCAGTTGTTGTTTTAATATATAAAAGGATGGATTTTGTTGAGTTAAAATGAAGCATCGAGACGATACAAACTTGATGAGCACGTAACTGGTCTCTCATAGATAGGATGCATACAGTCAATACCGACACACGTAAAAAAACACGCCCATGACTAGCAAACCTTTGGTCCGGTTCTTCGTATCGGATGACGGCGCCCCGGGGATGGCTTTGGAGATGATCGATGTCATGCTGGTTCGTCCGGCCCCTTTTGTTCTAGGCTTAGTGGGCTTAGCTGTAGTTTTTCTACTGTTCGGGCTCAGCATCTTTTTTCTCTCTGCTCCGTTGGTCTTGCTCATCCCGGTTTCTGTCTGTGTCATGTGTTGTATCTTTTTATCTATACATTTTGTTTCCTTCTATCCATGAAAAAGATAAGCAAGATTCGCGTACTTGTGAAAAAAATATCGCAAAGTTATATAAGACCAAAGCTCTCTGTACACGAGGAACAAAATAGAGGCGATCGGATCCGCAATCGCTGCAACAATGATCATACATGCACCAATCGTCTAGTGACACCATGCGAACGACGAGGTTCTACATCAGCAACGCTTTCAAGATGGGAGCGACATTGAAGCGTCGTCGTCACCGGATCCAATTACCACTAAAGCCAGGATCTAGGTTTTCACCCTCAAGAATTAATCCGACCATATCCGAGCAATCATTTAACAAGGTAATGTCGATTTTTTTATCATCGATAGGTATAACCAACTCGGCTCAGACCAAGGCTTTCACCGAGGAATTCAAGACCAAATGCTCGAGTAGAACCACCATCGAAGTTACTCATGTACTATCTGCACCACTTTTTCATGATACCAACAACTACATGCGATGTGCGACCGCCGCCACTGCATAACGATCCCTCTACGTCGAGCCGTCGTCCATAGTTTGCATCTCATTGCCGAAAGTTAACCACCGGATCAGGAGACATGAACGACCACCACAGCCATGGAGTCGCAGGAAGTCTCTTCAGCCACCATCACCCGGGCGATCGGATCAGGATCACCACTACCAAACCGTCCAGATTTGAATCAGGGCAACCATGCCGTGGTCGACCATGGATGAAGCCAAGACGCAGCAGCCCGACATCAAATCCAACCACCAGACCATCCACATGGACGTTAACAGTCGCCGCCCAGGTTCCATATTTTCTCGGCGAGGAGGAGACAACCGGAGGACCCGGTCACCTCGGCAGATGTGGCGACTGCTGTGAAGCGCAAACCCGCGACAAGAACGCCCAGGAACGCCGACCTTCGGTCGCCAGCCTGCAGGACCCAGGTCGGGCATGCTGCTACGACACCTGTTGCATCGCGCTGACGGAAAGCGCTCCACCACTGCACAACCATTTGCAGGCACACCCACGTCATCCCTGGAGCATCCCCCACGGCGCGAAGAGCTCTGTCCATCATACCCCCGAGGGCCAAGATCTAGGAGGATAGGCATCTAGTGAGATGCCTCGCCGCCACCCTCCCTGGAGCTTGCCCATTCTTCGTCGGCGAGCTCCACAGGTAGAAGAGATACCAGAGAGAGGGGAGGTTGTGCTAGGAGGTAGTGCCAGCGAGGTTTCCCCATGTCGCCAAGATGGGCGATGCAGAGGTTGCAAATCTTCGCAATTCTTCTTCTCATTGATCCATCATTTTCACTTTAGTTAAGGCTTCTTCGATGCTCATTTTGAGCATCCTATAGTTTTTCATACAAACAAAAGTCAACATAGAATTTTAGTCGGAGGATAGTCTCATTATCTCAGCACCCAAGGCACACCTCCAAACCATTATCTCAACATCATAGCATTTTCAAGTGTTTACTATCAAAACAAAAAATAAAAACATTACTTTCAGACACATTTTCTGCTTTTATACTGCCAGAAACAAAGGATGGTCTCCAACAAGATCGAAATCAACAACTGGGTTTCAACGGCCAGCAACAGATGTTGGAGAACGTTGCAGAAAATTAAAAAATTTCCTACAGTTTCACCAAGATCCATCTATGAGTTCATCTAAGCAACGAGTCATGGGAGAGAGATTGCATCTACATACCACTTTGTAGATCGTGTGCGGAAGCGTTCAAGAGAACGGTGATGATGGATTCGTACTCGCCGTGATTCAAATCACCGATGACCAAGTGCCGAACGGACAGCACCTCCGCGTTCAACACACATACGGAGCGGATAACCTCTCCTCCTTCTTGATCCAGCAAGGGGGAAGGAGAGGTTGAGGAAGAAGGCTCCAGCAGCAGCACGACGGCGTGGTGTTGGTGGAGAGGCAGTACTCAGACAGGGCTTCGCCAAGCGCTTAACGGAGGAGGAGAGGTGTGGGGGAGGGGAGGGGCTGTGCCTTGGATCATGTGTTCAGCCCTCCCCTCGCCCCTCTATTTATAGGGGAAGGGGGAAGGGGGCCGGCCCCCTCTAGATGAGATCTAGAGGGGGGGCGGCCAGGGAGGGGGGCTTGCCCCCTAAGCAAGGGGGGCGCCCCCACTAGGGTTCCCCCCCAACCCTAGGCGCATGGGCCCAAGGGGGGGGGGGCGCCCAGCCCACCAGGGGCTGGTTCCCTACCCCTTGCGGCCCATGAGGCCCTCTGAGAGGGGTGGCCCCTCCCGGTGGACCCCCAGAACCCCTTCGGTGGCCCCGGTACAATACAGATATGCCCCCGAAACTTTCCCGTGTCCGTATGACAACTTCCCATATATAAATCTTCACCTCCGGACCATTCCGGAACTCCTCGTGACGTCCGGGATCTCATCCGGGACTCCGAACAACGTTCGGTAATCACATACAAGTCTTCCTAATAACCCTAGCGTCACCAAACCTTAAGTGTGTAGACCCTACGGGTTCGGGAGACATGCAGACATGACCGAGACGGCTCTCCAGTTAATAACCAACAGCGGGATCTGGATACCCATGTTGGCTCCCGCATGCTCCTCGATGATGTCATCGGATGAACCACGATGTCGAGGATTCAATCAACCCCGTGTACTATTCCCTTTGTCAGACGGTATGTTACTTGCCCGAGATTCAATCGTCGGTATCCCAATACCTCGTTCAGTCTCGTTACCGGCAAGTCACTTTACTCGTACCGTAATGCATGATCCCGTGACCAGACACTTGGTCACTTTGAGCTCATTATGATGATGCACTACCGAGTGGGCCCAGTGATACCTCTCCGTCATACGGAGTGACAAATCCCAGTCTCGATCCGTGTCAACCCAACAGACACTTTCGGAGATACCTGTAGTGCACCTTTATAGTCACCCAGTTACGTTGTGATGTTTGGTACACCCAAAGCACTCCTACGGCATCCGGGAGTTACACGATCTCATGGTCTAAGGAAGAGACACTTGACATTTGGAAAAGCTCTAGCAAAACGAACTACACGATCTTGTGCTATGCTTAGGATTGGGTCTTGTCCATCACATCATTCTCCTAATGATGTGATCCCGTTGTCAATGACATCTAATGTCCATAGTCAGGAAACCATGACTATCTGTTGACCAACGAGCTCGTCAACTAGAGGCTTACTAGCGACGTATTGTGGTCTATGTATTCACACGTGTATTACGATTTCCGGATAATACAATTATAGCATGAAAAAAAGACAATTATCATGAACAAGGAAATATAATAATAATCATTTTATTATTGGCTCTAGGGCATATTTCCAACAGTCTTCCACTTGCATTAGAGTCAATAATCTAGTTACATTGTGATGAATCGAACACCCATAGAGTTCTGGTGTTGATCATGTTTTGCTCGCGGAAGAGGTTTAGTCAACGGATCTGCGACATTCAGATCCGTATACACTTTGCAAATTTCTATGTCTCCATCTTGAACATTTTCACGGATGGAGTTGAAACGACGCTTGATGTGCCTGGTCTTCTTGTGAAACCTGGGCTCCTTGGCAAGGGCAATAGCTCCAGTGTTGTCACAGAAGAGTTTGATCGGCCCCGACGCATTGGGTATGACTCTTAGGTCGGTGATGAACTCCTTCACCCAAATCGCTTCATGCGCTGCCTCCGAGGCTGCCATGTACTCCGCTTCACATGTAGATCCCGTCACGACGCTCTACTTGCAGCTGCACCAGCTTACTACCCCACCATTCAACATATACACGTATCCGGTTTGTGACTTCGAGTCATCCAGATCTGTGTCGAAGCTAGCATCGATGTAACCCTTTACGACGAGCTCTTCGTCACCTCCATAAATGAGAAACATGTCCTTTGTCCTTTTCAGGTACTTCAGGATATTCTTGACCACTGTCCAGTGTTCCTTGCCGGGATTACTTTGGTACCTTCCCACCAAACTTATGGCAAGGTTTACATCAGGTCTGGTACACAGCATGGCATACATAATAGATCCTATGGCTGAGGCATAGGGGATGACACTCATCTCTTCTTTATCTTTTGCCGTGGTCGGACATTGAGTCGTGCTCAATTTCACACCTTGCAATACAGGCAAGAACCCTTTCTTGGACTGATCCATTTTGAACTTCTTCAAAATCTTATCAAGGTATGTGCTTTGTGAAAGACCTATGAGGCGTCTTGATCTATCCCTATAGATCTTGATGCCTAATATATATGCAGCTTCTCCAAGGTCCTTCATTGAAAAACACTTATTCAAGTAGGCCTTAATGCTGTCCAAGAATTCTATATCATTTCCCATCAAAAGTATGTCATCTACATATAATATGAGAAATGCTACAGAGCTCCCACTCACTTTCTTGTAAACGTAGGCTTCTCCATAAGTCTGCATAAACCCAAACACTTTGATCATCTCATCAAAGCGAATGTTCCAACTCTGAGATGCTTGCACCAGCCCATAAATGGATCGCTGGAGCTTGCATACTTTGTTAGCATTCTTAGGATCGACAAAACCTTCCGGCTGCATCATATACAGCTCTTCCTTAAGATAACCGTTAAGGAATGCCGTTTTGACGTCCATCTGCCATATCTCATAATCATAGTATGCGGCAATTGCTAACATGATTCAGACGGACTTAAGCTTCACTACGGGAGAGAAAGTCTCATCGTAGTCAATCCCTTGAACTTGCCGATAACCCTTAGCGACAAGTCGAGCTTTATAGATGGTGACATTACCATCCGCGTCCGTCTTCTTCTTAAAGATCCATTTGTTTTCTATCACTCGCCGATCATCGGGCAAGTCAGTCAAAGTCCATACTTTGTTTTCATACATGGATTCTATCTCGGATTGCATGGCTTCTAGCCATTTGTTGGAATCTGGGCCCGCCATCGCTTCTTTATAGTTTGAAGGTTCACCGTTGTCTAACAACATGATTTCCAGGACAGGGTTGCCATACCACTCTGGTGTGGAACGTGTCCTTGTGGACCTACGAAGTTCAGTAGCAACTTGATCCGAAGCACCTTGATCATCATCATTAATTTCCTCTCCAGTTGGTGTAGGCACCACAGGAACATTTTCCTGAGCTGCACTACTTTCCGGTTCAAGAGGTAGTACTTCATCGAGTTCTACTTTCCTCCCACTTACTCCTTTCGACACAAACTCTTTTTCCAGAAAGGATCCGTTCTTGGCAACAAATATCTTGCCTTCGGATCTAAGGTAGAAGGTATACCCAATGGTTTCCTTAGGGTATCCTATGAATACGCATTTTTCCGACTTGGGTTCGAGCTTTTCAGGTTGAAGTTTCTTGACATAAGCATCGCATCTCCAAACTTTTAGAAACGACAGCTTAGGTTTCTTCCCAAACCATAATTCATACGATGTCATCTCAACGGATTTAGACAGTGCCCTATTTAAAGTGAATGTAGCTGTCTCTTGAGCATATCCCCAAAATGATAGCGGTAAATCGGTAAGAGACATCATAGATCGCACCTTATCCAATAGATTGCGATTACAACGTTCGGACACACCATTACGCTGAGGTGTTCCAGGCGGCGTGAGTTGTGAAATGATTCCACATTTTCTTAAGTGTGTACCAAATTCGTGACTTAAATATTCTCCTCCACGATCTGATCGTAAGAATTTTATCTTTCGGTCACGTTGATTCTCTACTTCATTCTGAAATTCCTTGAACTTTTCAAAGGTCTCAGACTTGTGTTTCATCAAGTAGACATACCCATATCTACTCAAGTCATCAGTGAGAGTGAGAACATAACGATATCCTCCGTGAGCCTCAATGCTCATTGGACCACACACATCAGTATGTATGATTTCCAATAAGTTGGTTGCTCGCTCCATTGTTCTGGAGAACGGGGTCTTGGTCATTTTGCCCATGAGGCATGGTTCGCATGTGTCAAATGATTCATAATCGAGAGACTCTAAAAGTCCATCAGCATGGAGCTTCTTCATGCGCTTGACACCAATGTGACCAAGGCAGCAGTGCCACAAGTATGTGGGACTATCGTTATCAACTTTACATCTTTTGGTATTGACACTATGAATATGTGTAACATTACGTTCGAGATTCATTAAGAATAAACCATTGACCATCGGGGCATGACCATAAAACATATCTCTCATATAAATAGAACAACCATTATTCTCGGATTTAAATGACTAGCCATCTCGTATTAAACGAGATCCAGATACAATGTTCATGCTCAAACTTGGCACTAAATAACAATTATTGAGGTTCATAACTAATCCCGTGGGTAAATGTAGAGGTAGCGTGCCGACGGCGATCACATCGACCTTGGAACCATTCCCGACGCGCATCGTCACCTCGTCCTTCGCCAGTCTCCGCTTATTCCGCAACTCCTGCTGTGAGTTACAAATATGAGCAACGACACCGGTATCAAATACCCAGGAGTTACTACGAGTACTGGTAAGGTACACATCAATTACATGTATATCAAATATACCTTTAGTGTTACCGGCCTTCTTGTCCGCTAAGTATTTGGGGCACTTCCGCTTCTAGTAACCCTTCCCTTTGCAATAAAAGCACTCAGTCTCAGGCTTGGGTCCATTCTTTGACTTCTTCCCGACAACTGGCTTACCGGGCGCGGCAACATTTTTGCCGTCCTTCTTGAAGTTCTTCTTACCCTTTCCCTTCTTGAACTTAGTGGTCTTATTGACCATCAACACTTGATGTTCTTTCTTGATTTCAACCTCTGCTGATTTTAGCATTGAAAATACTTCAGGAATGGTCTTCACCATCCCCTGCATATTGTAGTTCAGCACAAAGCTGTTGTAGCTTGGTGGGAGTGACTGAAGGATTCTGTCAATGACCGCCTCGTCCAGGAGGTTGATCTCCAGCTGGGACAGGCGGTTGTGCAACCCAGACATTTTGAGTATGTGCTCACTGACAGAACTGTTTTCCTCCATCTTACAACTATAGAACTTGTCGGAGACTTCATATCTCTCGACCCGGGCATGAGCCTGGAAAACCATTTTCAGCTCCTCAAACATCTCATATGCTCCGTGTTTCTCAAAACACTTTTGGAGCCCCGGTTCTAAGCTGTAAAGCATGCCGCACTGAACGAGGGAGTAATCATCAGCACGTGATTGCCAAGTGTTCATAACGTCTTGGCTCTCTGGGATGGGTGCTTCACCTAGCGGTGCATCTAGGACATAATCTTTCTTGGCTTCTATGAGGATGATCCTTAGGTTCCAGACCCAGTCCGAATAGTTGCTGCCATCATCTTTCAGCTTGGTTTTCTCTAGGAACGCGTTGAAGTTCATGTTGACGTGAGCGTTGGCCATTTGATCTACAAGACATATTTTGCAAAGGTTTTAGACTAAGTTCATGATAATTAAGTTCATCTAATCAAATTATTTAATGAACTCCCACTCATATTGACATCCCTCTAGTCATCTAAGTGTTACGCGATCCGAGTCGACTAGGCCGTGTCCGATCATCACGTGAGACGGACTAGTCATCATCGGTGAACATCTCCATGTTGATCGTATCTTCCATACGACTCATGTTCGACTTTCGGTCTCTTGTGTTACGAGGCCATGTCTGTACATGCTAGGCTCGTCAAGTTAACCCTAAGTGTTTCTGCATGTGTAAAACTGTCTTACACCAGTTGTATGTGAACGTAAGGATCTATCACACCCAATCATCACGTGGTGCTTCGAAACGACGAACTTTAGCAACGGTGCACAGTTAGGGGGAACACTTTCTTGAAATTGTTATAAGGGATCATCTTATTTACTACCGTCGTTCTAAGTAAACAAGATGCATAAACATAATAAACATCACATACAATTATATAAAGTAGTGACATGATATGGCCAATATCATATAGCTCCTTCGATCTTCATCTTTGGGGCTCCATGATCATCTTCGTCACCGGCATGACACCATGATCTCCATCATCATGATCTCCATCATCGTGTCTTCATGAAGTTGTCACGCCAACCACTACTTCTACTTCTATGGCTAACGCGTTTAGCAATAAAGTAAAGTAATTTACATGGCGTTCTTCAATGACTCGCAGGTCATACAAAAATAAAGACACCTGCTATGGCTCCTACCGGTTGTCATACTCATCGACATGCAAGTCGTGATTCCTATTACAAGAACATGATCTCATACATCACAATATATCATTCATCATTCATCACAACTTCTGGCCATATCACATCACATGACAATTGCTGCAAAAACAAGTTAGACGTCCTCTAATTGTTGTTGCATCTTTTACGTGGCTGCAATTGGGTTCTAGCAAGAACGTTTTCTTACCTACGAATAACCATAACGTGATTTTGTCAACTTCTATTTACCCTTCATAAGGACCCTTTTCGTCAAATCCGCTCCAACTAAAGTGGGAGAGACAGACACCCGCTAGCCACCTTATGCAACTACTGCATGTCAGTCGGTGGAACCTGTCTCACGTAAGCGTACGTGTAAGGTTGGTCCGGGCCGCTTCATCCCACAATACCGCTGAAGCAAGAAAAGACTAGTAGCGGCAAGCAAGTTGACAAGATCTACGCCCATAACAAAATTGTGTTCTACTCGTGCAATAGAGAACTACGCATAGACCTAGCTCATGATACCACTGTTGGAGAACGTTGCAGAAAATTAAAAAATTTTCCTACGGTTTCACCAAGATCCATCTATGAGTTCATCTAAGCAACGAGTCATGGGAGAGAGATTGCATCTACATACCACTTTGTAGATCGCGTGCGGAAGCGTTCAAGAGAACGGTGATGATGGAGTCGTACTCGCCGTGATTCAAATCACCGATGACCAAGTGCCGAACGGATAGCACCTCCGCATTCAACACACGTACGGAGCGGATGACGTCTCCCCCTTCTTGATCCAGCAAGGGGGAAGGAGAGGTTGAGGAAGAAGGCTCCAGCAGTAGCACGACGGCGTGGTGTTGGTGGAGAGGCAGTACTCCTACAGGGCTTCGCCAAGCGCTTAACGGAGGAGGAGAGGTGTTGGGGAGGGGAGGGGCTGCGCCTTGGATCAGGTGTTCAGCCCTCCCCTCGCCCCTCTATTTATAGGAGAAGGGGGAAGGGGGCCGGCCCCCTCTAGATGAGATCTAGAGCAGGGGGGCGGCGGCCAGGGAGGGGGGCTTGCCCCCCAAGCAAGGGGGCGCCCCCACTAGGGTCCCCCCCCAACCCTAGGCGCATGGGCCCAAGGGGGGGGGGGCGCCCAGCCCACCAGGGGCTGGTTCCCTGCCCCTTGCGGCCCATGAGGCCCTCCGAGAGGGGTGTCCCCTCCCGGTGGACCCCCGGAACCCCTCCGGCGGCCCCGGTACAATACCGATATGCCCCCGAAACTTTCCGGTGTCCGTATGACAACTTCCCATATATAAATCTTCACCTCCGGACCATTTAGGAACTCCTCATGACGTCCGGGATCTCATCCGGGACTCCGAAGAATATTCGGTAATCACATACAAGTCTTCCTAATAACCCTAGCGTCACCGAACCTTAAGTGTGTAGACCCTACGGGTTCGGGAGACATGCAGACATGACCGAGAAGGCTCTCCGGTTAATAACCAACAACGGGATCTGGATACCCATGTTGGCTCCCACATGCTCCTCGATGATGTCATCGGATGAACCACGATGTCGAGGATTCAATCAACTCTGTGTACTATTCCCTTTGTCAGACGGTATGTTACTTGCCCGGGATTCGATCATCGGTATCCTAGTACCTCGTTCAGTCTCGTTACCGGCAAGTCTCTTTACTCGTACCGTAATGCATGATCCCGTGACCAGACACTTGGTCACTTTGAGCTCATTATGATGATGCACTACCGAGTGGGCCCAGTGATACCTCTCCGTCATACGGAGTGACAAATCCCAGTCTCGATCCGTGTCAACCCAACAGACACTTTCGGAGATACCTGTAGTGCACCTTTATAGTCTCCTAGTTACGTTGTGACGTTTGGTACACCCAAAGCACTCCTACGGCATCCGGGAGTTACACGATCTCATGGTCTAAGGAAGAGACACTTGACATTTGGAAAAGCTCTAGCAAAATGAACTACACGATCTTGTGCTATGCTTAGGATTGGGTCTTGTCCATCACATCATTCTCCTAATGATGTGATCCCGTTGTCAACGACATCTAATGTCCATAGTCAGGAAACCATGACTATCTGTTGACCAACGAGCTAGTCAACTACAGGCTTACTAGGGACGTATTGTGGTCTATGTATTCACACGTGTATTATGATTTCCGGATAATACAATTATAGCATGAAAAAAAGACAATTATCATGAACAAGGAAATATAATAATAATCCTTTTATTATTGCCTCTAGGGCATATTTCCAACAACAGAACAATAGGATAGGCGATATACTTGTATATGTTTTTTAGGGGTGAACCAAGTTTTATTCATCAAAATCCATATATGGTGGGATACATCTTAGGTCATGGGTTGGCCCAACCAAACGTGCCCCCGGACCTAGTAAAAGACTAAACTTGGCTAGACAATGTGCTTCATAATTAGCAGCATGACCTTCAAAAGTAATCTTACAATGAAGTTGAGAAACATGAAGATTGATCTCACTAAATATTGCGCCATATATGCTTTTGCTACATCTGGCTATATGAGAGACCGCCTGCTTCAAGTTCGATGCTATGATGAAATTCTGGACATTAAGATCCGTTGCTAGAGCAATCCCTTCTCATCATGCAATGGCCTCCAGAGTGGTTGCATCTTCAACTCCTTTTACAAGTGATGAGTTGCCCAGGTACTGACCATTGCCATCATGGCAAACTGCCGTTGCTGCTCCACCTCTCCCTTTTCTTACCCCCGCGTCGACATGGATCTTGGCGTATCTAGTTGGAGGGGCTTTGGGTTGCTGTTGTACATGCCTAGTATGTGGCGGCTTGGTCCCTCTTATTTGGTCTAGCTCACTAATGTAATTCTTGATAAAAGAAAATGTGCCTTGTGCAGTCTGAAAGATACCTTCATGAATGGCCTTGCATCGAGCTGCCCAAATCGCCCATAAGGTGACCGAAAGAAGCACAAACTGATCATGCGACAACGATTCCATGAGAGTGAACAACCATTGCTTGGCCTTAGATTCCGGGGATGGATATTAGCTTATGAGCCAAGTTGTCATCAACTAGCTCCCATATGCATCTGGAGGTGGTGCAGCTCACAAGGGAGTGCCTCCATGAGTCAGGCGATCCACACAAACCGTAGTACCCATTGTAAGTCATGTGCCAGTGGGCTCAAACATCTTCAGTAGGTATAGAGTGTTTCTCGAGCCGCCACAAGAACATTCATACTTTTGTCGGGACTTGTGTTTTCCACATACTCTTTCATGAACCTTCCTCGTGCGCTGTACTTGACGAACCAGGAGAACTCTCTAGCCAAGCATCTCTCCTTTGCCGCGTATCAGTCAACATCTTGTATGCTGACTTTACCGAAATACCGTCAGTGCGTTCGTGGTTCCAACACCAGAAGTCTTGCAAATTGCGTGTACAGAGGGGAATTGCCAAAATTGTGAGGAATACTTCTTTGACTAGCTGCCGGTTCCACTTTGTTGAGGTTTGATCGATTAGCTCTGCCACTAGCATCGGTGGATTAGCGCTGCTGCAGACATACGGCCTCATCATCTCCTCCCGTGGCAGGCATGGGTCATTCCATATATTTGTGGTCTCCCCATTGCCTATGCGCCGAATCAGGCCATGTTTAAGGGTGTCCCTTCCTTCTATTACAGCTCTCGAAATCTGACTTGGATGTCCTCCTAAAGTTGCTTCCAAGATTGAAGAGTTGGGGTAGTACACACCTTGAGTAAAATATAAGAGTAAACTACATTGAGTAAAATATAAGAGTAAACATGACAGAGTAACAAAATGTCAATGGCCTGGGACTTGTGGGCCTCCAGTTAAAAATCAATGCGCGCACAAGGAATCGATCCAATGATCTCACGGTTGACCGGAGACATCGCTAACCACTGCGCTAAGCTCAAGTTCACGTAGAGCAAGTAAGGCGTCACCTATTAGAAGGGAAAGAATCGGGTTTTAAATATTTTTCCTTCTTTTTTCTTTGATTTTTTTTCTTGTTTTTTTAACCCTTTTTCATTTTCTTTTGTTTCCTTTTTCTCATTTTTTTCATTTTGTTCCTTCGCCTTTTATTTTCTTCTCCATTTTTTGTTTGGGTTTCTTTTTTCTTCTCTATTTTTTGTTTGGATTTCATTGGCTTTCCTTTGTTTCCTTTTGTTTTTCATCTACATTCTTATATACATGATCTACATTTTTTCAAATATTTGTTCAACATTTTTAAACCACTTATTCAATATTTTATATACATGATCAACATTTTTCAAGTACTTGTTCAACAAAAAATTAAATACTTGTTCAACATTCTTTGTACGCTTGATTAACATTATTTTAAATCCTTATTCAACATTTTTTGAACGCTTGATTAACATTTTCCAAATACTTGTTCAACATTTATTCAAATACTTGTTCAACATTTTTTTAAATATTTGATTAATATTTTTCAAATACTTGTTCAACATTTTCCAAATACTTGTTCAACATTTTATGAATGCTCGATCAACAATTTTCAAATACTTGTTCAACATTTCTCTGAATGCTACATTGACATTATTTAAATACTTGTTCAACATTGTTTCAAATACTTGTTCAACATTTTTTTAATGCTTGATAACATTTCTCAAGTGCTTTTTCAAACATTTTC
This sequence comes from Triticum dicoccoides, assembly GCF_002162155.2. Taxonomy (NCBI): domain Eukaryota; kingdom Viridiplantae; phylum Streptophyta; class Magnoliopsida; order Poales; family Poaceae; genus Triticum; species Triticum dicoccoides. The sequence goes on along the minus strand of NC_041385.1, from coordinate 677,084,231 downwards.
AACTACTTATCCAACATTTTCCAAATGTTTTTGGTTGAGTTTTTGTAATGTATTTTAAAGTAAATACAAAATAAAATAAAAAATGAAACCAGAAAACATTAAAAAAAAAGAAAAATAGGTTGTAGCATCCGTGGGACAGCCCATCTCGGCTCTTCCCGACGCGAGACTGCCCCTTTGCTCGCTTAAAGCGAGAAATAGTGTACCCTAGGGAGGCTGCTATGCGCAACTTGGCTTAGAACTGGACTGAAGGCGGCTTCGACCAACGGCCTTGCATATGTGGGTTACTGGTCATCTTCCTCCTCATTCCCCACCTTCCTCCGAGTTTCTTTCTATAAATCAAGATCTTGTAACTAAATTCATGGTGATTGAGCGAAGTTAGTAGAGAGAACTTCACATTTGGTATTAGAGCCATTAGATCCTCATCCTCCACAAGTTTTCCCCACCACCACGGTCACAAATTTCACCCGAATTTGTTAATCAATCTTTGATGGAGTCGTGGTTCCAACACCAACTCGAGGAGATAATGAGCACCTACGTGTCCAGATCGACAGAATGATCTATTCTCATCTTGAAGCTCTCAAGCAGGATGTCTGCTCCAACATCATTGACTTTAAATGACAATGTTGTCGAGTCCCTGGCCGCGACAATGTTGAGCATGCCAGGGAGATCATGGCCAACACTGTGACTACAACGGCCCGATCGAGAACCGTTGGCAACTTGTGTACATCCTCAGCACGGGCTTCCTTGTCTCTACACATCTGGTTGCGTGCCCCTGCAACAACATCATTGGTTTAATCACCATCGGTTGCGTCTACATGGAGCACCATCTCCAGCACCAGTTGCGATCTTCCTACGTGCGGCAACAAAAACAAACACTTCTACGCCGACCACTACCTATGCTCTTGTCACACCTGATACAGAGCTATCAGTGGAGAAGTAGTAGGAGAGAGCAAGTGGGTCGTAGGCCTGGGTCATGTTGGGCCGTGTGTGGCCTAAGAACTAGCGTGTTGTACTTAACCCCTATCGAGCTGAACAGAGAGACATGAAATGAGATATCTCTGAAATCATTCTCACCTACTTCGTCTACCTCTTCCCTCTTGCTCCTCTGCTCATCCCGATCCTTCCTCCTGTGCGGTCGATCCCCTTTCATAGGGTTTGGGTCGTCTCTTTTGGTATCAGAGGCCACAAAATTTTCTCCTCCGCTACTGATCTGCACCGCCACCCCACATCCTCTTGGTAAATTGGTAACATCCACTCCATAAGGTGCGGATTCGCTTCAGTGAATTTGCACGAAATCCTGTGCGGGGTTCAATTTGCTTGGAGCGGGAGCAACAACGCCGTCCAAGGCTTCTGCACAAACGCGGCACCTCATGGCCGCCATGGAGAACCAGACGTCCAACCTCGCAGCCCTCATGGAGAATCTGCTCGAGCACTTCGACGAGGAGAAGGCGGAGGCGGGGAAGCGCGCAGAGGTGCAGGCCGCTTTCCAGAGCCATGTATCCCACAAATTAAAGAGTCTCTCGAAGCAGATCGGCCTCACCCAGGCCGATGTGGATGACGTCTGCAAGGTTACCTCAACCTCAGCCTCGACATCTCCTTCCCCAAGTTCGTCCATCCACAACCCGTCTGCGACAGTGCCCCACATGCTGGTGACCAAGGAAGGGCCCCAGCAGCACGTGCCCCCTCCACCTCCACCATCCGCAAATACCGCACCTCCCACGAGCGCGCTGCCTATTCCACAAGTGTTGGCCGGAAATCAGCAGTTTGCGCGGCTGGCGAACGACGGGCCATCGCTCCTCAATTGCCCCGAGCAACACCAGTGGCAAACCGACCACCATCACCAGCAACAACCTCGAGAGGATTCCTTCACAAAGCCACCGAAACACAATTTTCCCCACTTCGACGGCGAGTGTCCGCGTGTCTGGCTGAATCGTTATGTGGCGTATTTCGAGCTGTACCGAATGCCACAACATAGTTGGGTAGCCACGACAACAATCTATGTGGAAGGGACACACCGCGTTGTGGTTCCGCGTGTTCCACCAATAAAATCCAGTTCTAAACTGGGAGATGTTCAGAAGAGCACACAAAGAGGAATTCGGACCAGAGGAATTTGGGTCCATGATGCACAACCTTCTGCAGATGTGACAGGCAGGCAGTGTGGTGGAGTACCGACAGCAATTCGAGGTTTATATGTACAATTTTCTTGCCTTGGATGCAACACTCAGTCCCATGTTCTTCGTCACAAAATTTTTGTTGGGCCTCAAGGATGAACTGCATGTAGCCGTGCACATCCAAGCATCGACAAGTACCACAAGAGCAACAATTTTTGCCTGAATTCAGGAAGAAGAACTGGAACATCAGTGTGCCCGTCCGCACCATGTACCCCCCAAGCAGGCCAACTCCTCTGCCTTATACAGCACCACAACCCGGTCGACCACCACCACCCCCACCTCCCCTGCCTGCAACGCCCGCACCGCGCCCAAATGCCGGACCCAATCCAGCCACCGATGATTTCGCCAGAGAGCATCAGTTACGCGATTACAGGCGTCAGCACAGGCTCTGTTTCTGTTGCGGGGAGAAGTACTCCCACCAGAATCAGTGCAAGCGCTCTACTCGGCTCCTCACCATCGAGGTTGGTGATTATGGTGAAGTGCTCTTGGATGATGCAGCCCGAGCACTGGAGCTACTGGATGCACCAATGACTAAAGATCTACCATGTTATCTTCTATTAGCCCATGTCATGGAAGGAACAGAAGCAGCCGAGACAATCCACCTGCGAGCTACAGTTGGCAATCTGACCGTGTTACTCTTGGTGGACTCGGGGAGCACCAGTAGCTTCGTCAACTCTTTGTTCACGGCTCGCATGGGGGCTGTCACCACTGATATTCAACCATTGACGGTTTGTGTCGCTAATGGACATCAACTACACTGCATCAAGCTTGTGTCCCAACTGCAATGGAAGACAGAAGAACAAGAGTTCCGCACAAATAAGCGCACACTTGACTTGGGGGTGTATGACGCTATACTAGGAGTGGATTGGCTCGCCCACCACAACCCAATTCAGTGTGATTGGCAGAAGAAGACGATGCAATTCGATCGGGAGGGCGTTGCGGTACACTTGACAGGTGTCTGTTTGGATGAACAACCAACAATCACTGCACTGGACGCCACGTCCCTCTGGCAGATGGAAGAAGCAAACGAGATTTGGGGCGCTGCATTGCTGGAAATTCAGACCCAATCACCACACCTAGCAGAGAAACCAATTCCTCCTGTAATTCAACGCATGCTGGCAGATTTTCAGGATGTTTTTGCTGAGCCTACAGAGCTACCCCCACACCGGCAGTATGATCACGCAATCACACTCGAGCCAGGAACATCATCGGTCAACTATCACCCTTACCGCTAGTCTCCATTACAAAAGGAAGAAATTGAGCGCCAAGTTGTAGAGATGTTGCGCACTGGGTTGATCACCCACAACATGAGCCCGTTTGCAGCCCCCGTCTTGCTCGTGAAGAAGAAGGACGGAACATGGCGATTCTGCATCGATTACAAATGCTTGAACACAGTCACTATCAAGAAAAAAATTCCCCTTCCAGTCATTGACGAACTCCTCGATGAACTTGCCAGAGCAGCATTCTTCTCCAAGATCGATTTCCACACCAGTTACCATTAGATTCGTATGCGTGAAGGTGACGAGGAGAAAACGGTTTCAAAATCCTTCATGGGCATTTCCTGTTCTGTGTCATGCCTTTTGGAGTCACCAACGGACCACTAACGTTCCAATGCATGATGAACTATATCTTCAAGGATGAAAATGGTAATGTCGTCATTTCATTTATGGATGACATCTTGGTCTTCAGAGAGTCGTTGCAGGAACACGTCAAGCATCTTCGCACGGTGTTTGCCATTCTGTGCAAAAATCAACTGTACGCCAAGAAGTCTACATGTTCCTTCGCCAAACCTCGCATTGAGTATTTGGGCTATGTTATTTCCAAGGAAGGTGTGGCTGCAGATGACAGCAAACCCAGTGCAATGCGCGACTGGTGAAAGTGCAACTATCCCTGGGTGGTTTTGGTAAGTCCTAATAACATATAGCTCATTGAGCTAATGCTATTTCAAGATAAATATTTCAGGAAAGCTCAATGATTGGCATGACATGGATGAGAAAAGTGGATCCCTCAAAATGCTAAGGACACAAGGATTGGCTCAAGCTCAAAGCACAAGACTCTACATTTTCTATCTTAGTGATCCAATATCACATTGAGTCTATAGGAAAATCCAATACTATCAAGGAGGGATGAGGTGTTGCTTAATGAGGTTCTTGCTCAAAATGCTTAGTGATATGCTCCAAAGCCCTCATCTACTTTCTCACATCCACATATGACCCAAACCAAAAGTCAAACTCGGCCCCACAGATTCTTTCTATCCGGTGCCACCGAGTTCAGATGTCATAGCCACTGTCACAAACCCTAATCAAGTCGGTATCACCGATAGGGATCTCGGTCTCACCGAGATGGGATTGTAATCTCTCTATTTCCCTTCATAACATTTCGGTCAAACCGAGATGAGCGATCGGTCCCACCGAGATTGCAATGCAAACTCTCTATTTCCCTTTCGTAACGTTTCGGTCTAACCGAGATGAGCGAATCTGTCCCACTGAGTTTGCCTGACCAACTCTCTGGTTAGCTTATTACCAAAATCGGTCCCACCGAGTTTGTGTAATCGGTCTCACCGAGATTACGTTATGCCCTAACCCTAACCACATCGGTCCCACCGAGTTGACATGTTGGTCCCACCGAAGATCCTAATGATCACATTATTTGCTAAATCGGTCCGACCAAGTTTCACGATTCGGTCCCACCGAGATTTGTAAATTGTGTGTAATGGTTAGATTTTGTGTGGAGGCTATATATACCCCTCCACCCACTCTTCATTCATGGAGAGAGCCATCAGAACATGCCTACACTTCCAACATACATTTTCTAAGAGAGAACCACCTACACTTGTGTTGAGGTCAAGACATTCCATTCCTACCATAGGAATCTTGATCTCTAGCCTTCCCGAAGTTGCTTTCCACTCAAAACTTCTTTCCACCAAATCCAAATCATGTGAGAGAGAGTTGAGTGTTGGGGAGACTATCATTTGAAGCACAAGAGCAAGGACTTCATCATCAACACACCATTTGTTACTTCTTGGAGAGTGGTGTCTCCTAGATTGGCTAGGTGTCACTTGGGAGCCTCCGACAAGATTGTGGAGTTGAACCAAGGAGTTTGTAAGGGAAAGGAGATCGCCTACTTCGTGAAGATCTACCCTAGCGAGGCAAGTCCTTTGTGGGCGACGGCCATGGTGGGATAGACAAGGTTGCTTCTTCGTGGACCCTTCGTGGGTGGAGCCCTCCGTGGACTCGCGCAGCCGTTACCCTTCATGGGTTGAAGTCTCCATCAACGTGGATGTACGATAGCACCACCTATCGGAACCACGATAAAAACATCCGTGTCTCCAATTGCGTTTGCCTTCTCAAACTCCTCCCCTTTACCTTCGTATGCAATTGTTTTACATTCCGCTGCTATACTCTTAGAATTGCATGTGTAGGTTGATTGCTTGACTTGTGCTAAGTTGCTAAAATCTGCCAAGAACTAAAATTGGGAAAAGGCAAGTTTTTTATTTGGTTAAGTAGCCTAATCACCCCCCTCTAGACATACTTTCGATCCTACAACTAGCCAACTCCTACCAACGCCACCGAGTTGCGTGGCTTTCTCAGCCTCACCGAGTATTACCGGCAATTCGTTCCTCACTACGGCATCATCGCCAAGCCCCTCACCCAGCTCCTCACCAAGAAGGGCTTTGTCTAGTCCGTGCAAGCTCAAGCCGCCTTCGACTTGCTCAAGAAAGCCATGGCAAACATGCCGGTGTTGGCCCTGCTAGATTTCTCACACCCCTTCACTATCGAGACGGATGCGTGCCACACGGGAGTTAGAGCAGTACTGGTTCAAGACGGCCATCCGATCGCGCACCTTAGCAAGGCGTTGGGGGTTAGCAATCAGTGGCTCTCCATCTACGAGAAGGAGTTCCTCGTCGTGATCATGGCAATCGACAAGTGGCGCGCCTACCTCCAGCGTGCTCCCTTCGTCATCATCATGGACCACAAGAGCTTGTGCAGCCCTGGCGAATAGCCACTAGACACGGAGCTTCAGTGCAAGGCCATGTCCAAGTTGGCGGGACTGCAATTCTCATTCAAGAACCAACACGGCATCGACAATGGTGCAGCATACGCGCTCTCTCGTGTTGGACACCTGCTCGCCCTCGACGCTCTATCAACCTGCCAACCCCAATGGCTATAGGAGGTAGCCAATTCCTACGAGACCGATGCTGAGGCTCAAGACCTGCTTCAACGACTCACCATCTGTAGTCCTGACGAGCAAGGCTATGAGCTCCGTCAGGGATTCATTCGTTTCCATGACAAGCTATGGATCGGAGCAAACACCGCCCTCCAAACCAAGGTAATTAGCGTACTCCACGCCAACATTGTGGGTTGCCATTCTGGAGTCACTGCACCTACAAAAGGGTGAAGAAGCACTTTGCCTAGCGCGGCCTCAAAAAATCCATGGACGACTTCGTCCACCAGTGTGACATCTGTCAGCATGCGAAGCACAAGCACCTGAAGACCCCCGGCTTGCTGCAGACGCTACCTATGCCCAAGGATCCCTGGCACGATCTCACGATGGATTTCATGGAAGGCCTGCCAGCATCATAGAGCTAACAAGTCATCATGGTCATCGTCGACCGCTTCACCAAGTGTGCGCACTTTGTGCCGCTTCGCCACCCCTTCACGGTGGCCACCGTCACCCGCGCGCTTCTGGGACAACGTGATCGAGTTGCACGGCATGCCTCACTCAATTGTTTCTGATCGGGATCCTATCTTCACCAGCAACATGTGGCATGCACTTCTGGATGCCGCCGGCACCAAGCTTAGCTACTCAACAACGTACCACCCACAAACAGATGATCAAAGCGAGTGTCTCAACCAATGCTTGGAGATTTACTTGTGATGTGCAGTCCACGATACACCAAGCAATGGCGCAAGTGGCTGCCGATGACGGAATTATGGTATAACACCACTCATCATTCTTCTCTGGACACGTCACCATTCCAAGCCCTCTATGGCCACGAACCAAATCTTGGAGGACTGCTCTCCATTACAGCCGAGCTACCAATAGAAGGGGGAGATGATCTGGATTGGGCAACCAACAACAACAGACTGCATGCTCAACTCGTGCGTGCACAAAACATGTTCAAGCAAAAGGCCGATAAGAACATAATAGAGCGCACATTTATGGTGGCGAGTAGGTCCTACTGAAGCTTTACCATACGTGCAGTCAACGGTGGCCAACTACCCCATCCCCAAGGTCGCATACAAGTTCTTCGGCCCGTTCGACATTGTGCAGCGCATTGGTGCCATGGCATACAAGGTCATGCTGCTAGAGGACAGTCGCATTCATCCGGTCTTCCATGTCTCCCAGCTCAGGCTATATACACCTGACTACTCGTCGGTGTTCTCCGAGCTTCCTCGTGTGCCAGACCTCACCGGCGCTTTGCTCCAGCCGATTGTCATCCTCGACCGCTGCATGGTCAAGAAAGGCAGCAACACCGTCATCCAAGTCCGCGTCCAATGGTCCCCGCTATCCCTGGAGTCCGCCCCCTGGGAAGATTACAACGTTCTTTTCCATCGCTACCCCATGGCACCGTGATGGGAGGAAGAAGACGCTACCGCTCAAGGGGGAAATTGTTACACCTGATATAGAGGTATCGGTGGACTAGTAGTAGGAGAGAGCAAGTGGGACGTAGGCCTAGGTTGTGTTGAGCCGCGTGTGGCCTAAGAACTAGCGTGTTCTACTTAAGCCCTATCGCGTTGAACAAAGACGCGGGAATGAGATATCTCTGAAATCATTCTCACCTACTTCGTCTACCTCTTCCCTCTTTCTCCTCTCCTCATCTTGATCCTACCGCCTGTGCGGCCCATCCCCTTTCCTAGGGTTTGGGTTGTCACAACTCTATGCGGATCAAGCCTCGCGTCATCCATGAGTGCCATCGGCATGCCTCTGTTGACTGCACTAAGCGACGCGAACCAGGTGCTTGAAGCGCCCGCTACCTATTTGGCGTTCGGCCTCTACCCATTCACCAACGCCTTCCAGGTCAACAACTTGCCTCTGCCCATGGCGAACGAGTTTCTGATGGCTCCGGCGAGTGTGCAGTCCTCCTTCTATGAGCTCGTGGATCCTGTGGGCCTCCCATGACTACCCCAACACTCACCTTCGAGTCGTCGACCGACTTTGAGCTCTCCATGGTCCCACCCACAACTGGTTCGAGGATGCCTAACCACAACAACAGAGGTGAAGACCCCACGACCGTGTCCCCGACCCCATGCAATGCTTCCCTATCCCTCATAACATCCTCAAGGGACTCGCCAAGCCCTTAGAGTGTACCATGGGACATTCTCAAGCTTGTCATGAAGCCACCCAACACCTATTCGACCAATTGTCCAGGTGACGATACTAACAAGCAGTTACTTGAACCCCTGAGTACTTACAACACACCATCAAGGTGTTGGAAATATGTCCTAGAGGCAATAATAGTGTTATTATATTTCTGTTTTCATAATTAAGAGTTTATATTCTATCTTATAATGTCACGCCCAATATGCGAACCTATCCAAAAGGAACTCGAAGGTCCCACCAAAGGATAGACCCGCATATTGAAACGCTTTTGCAAGGTGGATATCATTACATCAACATTTCATAATAGATGGGGATACATACATAAGGCATACAATGCCACACGAATACAACATCATCATACATAAGAGCATCATCCGACTACGGATGAAACACAAACAGAAACTCAAACGACATCCACCCTGCTAGCCCAGGCTACCAACCTGGAACCTATCCCCTGATCGAAGAAGAAGCAGAAGAAGAACTCAACGCAAGCAAGCATTGCTCTGGCGTCATGATCATCGCATAACCTATACCTGCAACTGTCGTTGTAGTAATCTGTGAGCCATGAGGACTCAACAATCCCATTACCATGGGTATCAAGACTAGCAAAGCTTAAAAGGAAAGGAAGGGGCAAAGTGGTGAGGCTGCAGCAGCGACTAAGCATATATGGTGGCTAACATACGCAAATAAGAGCGAGAAGAGAGCAGATGGAACAGTCGTCAACTAGTAATGATCAAGAAGTGATCCTGAACTCCTACTTACGTCAAACATAACATAGAAACCGTGTTCGCTTCCCAGACTCCGCCGAGAAGAGACCATCACGGCTACACACGCGGTTGATGCGTTTTAATTCGTATCTGGTGTCAAGTTATCTACAACCGGACATTAACAAATTCCCATCTTCCTATAACCGCAGGCACGACTTTCGAAAGATTATACCCTGCAAGGGTGTCCCAACTTAGCCCATGACAAGCTCTCGCGATCAACGAAGGAATAGAGCTTCTCCCAGGAAGACCCGATCAGACTCGGAATCCCGGTTTACAAGACATTTCGACAATGGTAAAACAAGACCAGCAAGACCGCCCGATGCGCCGACAATCCTAATAGGAGCTGCACATATCTCGTTCTCAGGGCAACACCGGATGAACACTACGTACAACTAAAACCAACCCTCAAGTTTCCCCGAGGTGGCGCTGCAAGTGGCTCTGGTTCGGACCAACACTTAGACAAGCACCGGCCCGGGGGGGGGCTATAATAAAGATGACCCTCGAGAGAGCGACTCCCAAAGGAAAAGTAGGTGGTGGTGAGGCAAATGGTAAAACCAAGGTTGGGCCTTGCTGGAGGAGTTTTATTCAAAGCGAGCTGTCAAGGGGGTCCCATAAATCACCCGACCGCGTAAGGAACGCAAAATCCGGGAACATAACACCGGTATGACGGAAACTAGGGCGGCAAGAGTGGAACAAAACACCAGGTATAAGGCCGAGCCTTCCATCCTTTACCAAATATATAGATGCATTAATAATATAAGAGATATTGTGATATCCCAACCAAAATCCTGTTCACCATGGAGCAATCTTCAACTTCACCTGCAACTAGCAACGCTATAAGAGGGCTGAACAAAGCAGTAACATAGCCAAACAACGGTTTGCATAGGAAAGGTGTCAAAGGTTAGAGGTTCATGGCAATTTGGGATGGCTTGATGAGCAAAAGATAGGTAACGCAGCATAGCGATAGAACGAAGCAACTAGCATAGCAATGATAGTAGTGAGATCCAGGGTAGCGGTCATCTTGCCTGAAATCCCGCAAGGAAGAAGAACGAGTCCATGAAGAAGATGAAGCCACGAAGACGAACCAAGCGTAGACGAACGAATCCTCACGATCGCAACGAAATAGGAACTATCGAAAAGAAGCACACAACATAGTAAACACACCACACATGAACATGACATGATGAAAAAACAAGCATGATGCATGACAAGTCTACATGAAGCTACTCATGGCAAGAGATGATGCAAACAAGAGCAACACCTCAAGTCAAGTTTAAATGAGGCCGGGAACAACATATAACAATTTCGGTAAGTCCTCATATGCAAATTTCGAAGTTGGTCCAGATCTGAATAAACCTTATGTTCAAGTTGTTAAATAGCAAGTTAAGATGCACAAAGATGATCTACACGAGATTCTAGTCAAGTTACATATAAAGTTCATTTAGTTCGGAGCTACGGCCTAGAAGATATGAGCAAAACAAGTTAAACATGGCATTGATGCAAAATGCACCCAAACATCAAGCAAACACCTCAAAACATGGATGCAACATGATAATATTAAACTACATGCAATTCTAAGCAAGTTTCATATGGAGCACACTCAAAACGGAGCAACGGTTCAACACACACACATGAAACAAGTTTTAAGGACAAGCTGTCCAAAACAGCAACTAGGCATATTGCAAGCATCAAAACAACAAGCTACAGGACCTCAACAAGAAAACAAAAGGCATGGGCATCATTTATAGGTAGAGCATAACAAAACATGAACACTGAGCTATCTCCAGAAATCACTAGAACATACTCAACCACACATGGTAAGATTGCAAGTTATAATAATTCCAGACTTTGCAGAAAATAACATCATGATGCAATGTTTAGAGCTATCAAACATATTACAGGAACTTATCATGGCAAACAAAGGAATGTGATAAATGTACTAATTGCATAGATCAAAAGTCCCTTACTGACCATAAGCCAAAAAGGATCAGAAAATATGATGGCACCCACGTAAACATAGCAAGTTATAATACAGATTCAAACATGGCATAAACAGAATTATGAAGGCATGTTGGTGAGCTTGTACCACTCACCACAGAGCAATAAATGGCATGGCAAGGCACCCAACAGTAAGAAGACATATTTGTGAAACAAACCAAGTCAAGAACAAGTCCATAGCATGCAAGGATCAACTACAACAAGCTTGGCCAAATTGAATAACATGTGAACAATCTGCCAGGAAACATTTTGAAGCAAAAGTAGAGCACGAAAATGACATGCTATACTACTCCATAATTGCAACAAAGGGCATGAATCGATAGATAATAACCACATGTTTAAAACACCCTTACTGAAGTATCTCAAAATATGCATGGATCTCTCTGTAGCATCAAGTTTACATGGCATCAAAATAACAGCAGAACAGGGACTAAAATCAGCAACATCACGATGCCTAGTTTGCATGCTTGTGCTAGTCACCACATTGATCACAAAAATACATGGTAAACACCTCTGTAAGGAAGACATAACATAGATCAAAACACATGTAGACATCAACCTCATAGGATGCACACATCAATCATGGCAAAAATGACAAATGAGCTCGTTCTGTTAACAGACAGCAGAAAACATCATGAAGCACTCTTACAACAATGATTCAAGCATCTAGATGACCTCAAATGAATATGATGCAATGGAATGAAATGATGTACTCGTTGAGACAAACAATTTGACATATTATACGCACGAAACGGAGCTACGGATGCAGAGATACATCAGGTCGAACATGGCATGAAAATTAACATAGACTGGGGACTTAGTGGATTTCAGGAAAAAAACATATGAGCGCTAAAAGACTATATGACGCACATGCGGGGAATAGAGGGGCTACTCACTGGGCTTCGGCCCATGATGGTGCTGCAGGCCAGCGAGGAGGCAGGCCGGGGCTGGGCCAGGCTGGACGCGAGGAGGCTGGGCTGCGGGCCCACGCGAGGGAAGGAGCTCAGCCCCGACCTCCTGCCGAGGCCGAGGTAAGGCGCGACGGCGCCGGAAACATCGACGATGGCGGCGGATGGGGACGAGGACGAGGAGCCCGCGGCGGGGATGGGCGGCACCGGCTTGCGCCGGGCGGCGGGGCGGCGCGGGGCCGCGGCGGCAGGATCGGCGACCGGGAGGCGCGAGGAGGCGCGCCGGGGCGGCGGCCGACGATGGCGGGCGGTCGCGGGGCGCCGGGGAAGGCGGCGGCGGGCGACTGGCGCGGCGGCAGCCGGCAGGGAAGCGCCGGGGAGCGGCGGCGCGGGGCTGAGCCGCTCGGGAGGAGCCGGCGCGGAGCGGGACGGACGGCGGCGGGATCCGGGCCCGCGCAGGCCCCGGATGGGCTCCACGGGCCGCGGCGGCAGGGACGGCGCGGGCGGACAGGTGGCGAGGTGGGATTGGCTGCGGGCGGCGGCGCGGACGTGTCCGGCGCGGGCGGACGCGTTCTGCTGCGGGAGGAAGAGGAAAAGCTAGGGTTAGGGTAGGATTAGACTGCGAATTTCGGGGGAGGGGGCTATTTATAGATTTCTGGGAGCTAGGAGAGTCCAAATGAGGAGCGGTTTTCGCCCACACGATCGTGATCGAACGACCGAGAGCATGGATGGGTGTTAGATGGGTTTTGGGACAGTTTGGAAGGGGTGTTAGGCTGCAAAGAGAGAGGGGCTTTACGGTTACCCGGTTAACCGTTGGAGTACCAAACGACCTCCAAATGGCACGAAACTTGACAGGCGGTCTACCGGTGGTATACCAAGGCCACTTGGCAAGCCTCGGGCAATTCCGAGAACGTTTAACACCCGCTCACAATGAGAGGCAAAAGGGGAACGCCGGGTGACATAGGAACGCTGGATTGCAAAACGGACAACGGGGAAAATGCTCGGATGCATGAGACGAACACGTATGCAAAATGAAATGCACATGATGACATGATGAAATGCAACACGCAAGCAAATGACATGGCAACGACGGCAAATAACTGGCAGACACCTGGCGCATCGAAACCAGGGCGTTACATATAACTGCTATGATCCTAGAATATGTGGTTTAATGGAATACTCATATGCACGTGGAAATCATAAACGGTAAAATTATGTTCCTAGTCTTACCTATAAGACCGGCTCAAGTGTTGTTGGTGATCATGTCTTTCGGATCTTAGTATATCGTTAAGTGTAACGATGGTCCCCAACAAGAGCCTATTGGGCTGCCAGATAAGTCTGTTTGTGCGTGCACTGTGTGAGGAGAATTTAGCGGCAGCAAGCGGCCGCCGGTGTGCGTGCTTCTCGCCGGCGTGCATGCATATTGCTATTGCTCCATCCTAGGCTGCAACTCTCTTGTGTGTCATCGCTTCGACTGACAGACCCTGGTTGTTCAACCAGATGCCCAATAATTGTGATGGGTGATACATCTCCAACGTATCTATAATTTTTTATTGTTCCATGCTATTATATTATCTTTTTTTGGATGTTCTATATGCATTTATATGCTATTTATACTCCCTCCATCCCAAAATGTAAGATGTTTCTTGATACTATGATAGTGTTAAAAAAGATCTTACATTTTGGGACAGAGGGAGTATGATTTTTGGGACTAACCTATTAACCTAGAGCCCAGTGCCAGTTTCTATTTTTTCCTTGTTTTTGAGTATCGTAGAAAAGGAATATCAAACAGAGTCCAATTGACCTGAAAATTTACGGAGATTGTTTTTGGACCAGAAGAAGCTCACTGAGCATCGGAGATGGACCAGAAGAGTCCCGAGGCCACCACAAGGGTGGAGAGCATGCCCTACCCCCCTGGGCGCGCCCCCCTACCTTGTGGCTGCCTTGTGGATCCCCCTGACTTGTTCTCGACGCCAACACCTCTTATATATCCCCAAACTTCCAGAACAAAACAAAAATCGGGAGTTCCGCTGCCGCAAGCTTTTGTAGCCACCAAAAACCAATCAGAACCCTGTTCCGGCACCCTACCGGAGGGGGGATCCATCACCGGTGTCCATCTTCATCATCCCGGCGCTCTCCATGACGAGGAGGTAGTAGTTCACCCTCGGGGCTGAGGGTATGTACCAGTAGATATGTGTTTGATCTCTCTCTCTCTCTCTCTCTCTCGTGTTCTTGATTTGACATGATCTTGATGTTCCGCGAGCTTTGCTATTATAGTTTGATCTTATGATGTTTCTCCCCCTCTACCTTTTGTAATGGATTGAGTTTTCCCTTTGAAGTTATCTTATCGGATTGAGTCTTTCAGGATTTGAGAACACTTGATGTATTTCTTGCATGTTCTTATCTATGGTGACAATGGGATATTCACGTGATCCACTTGATGTATGTTTTGGTGATCAACTTGCGGGTTCTGTGACCTTGTGAACTTATGCATAGGGTTGGCACATGTTTTCGTCTTGACTCTCCGGTAGAAACTTTGGGGCACTCTTTGAAGTTCTTTGTGTTGGTTTGAATAGATGAATTTGAGATTGTGTGATGCATATCGTATAATCATACCCGCGGATACTTGAGGTGACATTGGAGTATCTAGGTGACATTAGAGTTTTGGTTAATGTGTGTCTTAAGGTGTTATTTTACTACGAACTCTAGGGCTGTTTGTGAAACTTATAGGAATAGCCCAATGGATTGATCGGAAAGAATAACTTTGAGGTGGTTTCGTAGCCTACAATAATCTCTTCGTTTGTTCTCCGCTCTTAGTGACTTTGGAGTGACTCTTTGTTGCATGTTGAGGGATTGTTATATGATCCAATTATATTATCATTGTTGAAGAACTTGCACTAGTGAAATTATGAACCCTAGGCCTTGTTTCGATCCATTGCAATACCATTTCCGTTCACTTTTATCGCTTGCTACCTTGCTATTTTTATATTTTCATATTAAAAAAACCTATATCTACCATCCATATTGCACTTGTATCACCATCTCTTCGCCGAACTAGTGCACCTATACAATTTACCACTATATTGGATGTGTTGGGGACACAAGAGACTCTTTGTTATTTGGTTGCAGGGTTGTTTGAGAGAGACCATCTTCATCCTACGCCTCCCACGAATTGATAAACCTTAGGTCATCCACTTGATGGAAATTTGCTACTATCATACAAACCTCTACACTTGGAGGCCCAACAACGTCTACAAGAAGAAGGTTGTGTAGTAGACATCAAGCTCTTTTCTGGCGCCGTTGCCAGGGAGGTTAGTGCTTGAAGGTATATCTTTAGATCTTGCAATCAAATCTTTTAGTTTCTTGTTTTATCACTAGTTTAGTCTATAAAAGAAAACTACAAAAAATGGAATTGAGGTTGCCTCATATGCTTCATATTTTTAATGTCTTTCGTGAAAATAAGGATTCCGATAATTGTGCCAAAGTGTTAGAAGAAGAATGCAATAAAATGTTTGGCACTACCTATTTGAATGATGAGCATGATTTCAATATTTTTAGTATGAATTCTTTGAATATCCATAGTACTAATGATGATTGCACTAGTCATGATAAAAATGTCGCTTATAATCATGTCAACTTTTGTGGGGTGCATAGAGTTTGCATGTACACACCAAATAGGGGAAATAGACTTTGCAAGAGGCATAAGTATTTAGAAACTAAATGGTTGCAAGAGAGGCTAGATGCTTGTGCTGAAAATTTATTTTTTCTTTGTCATCCTTGTGAACTTTGCAATGAACGTGATTATTAAAATCTTCAATGCAAATTGTTTCATGATCGAATCGTGTCCAAAAATTGTGATGACTTGATTTCCCTTGCGCATCATAATGAACTTAGTTTCTTTTTGGGTTATGAAGAAATGAAACGTATAACTAAGGATATTCTAGATTTTTTCCTTGATAAAGTTCTTGATTTTGATCTAAAGGGAATTTATATGTATTGTGCGGTGAATTGCATTGAAAATCCTTACATAAATACAAGAAAACAAATAGAAGATGAAGAGAATACTAATGAAAGGTAAGAGGTTTTCCAATATCCTCCTATTCTTTATTATGATGAATCAGGTAACGAGGAGGAGCTTTCTATTCATCCAATCTCATTAATAAGGAGCTCCATAAAGAGTATTAAACCCACACATGATGTCAAGAAGAAAATGAAAAGACCGAGAAGCAAAGGTAAAAGGGTATCCCTCCCAAATGGTGTTGCTCCTATTATTGTTATGCCTATTACTCATTGTGATGATTATGATTGGGACGGTAATGATACTTGTTATAATCTTGAGAATATTTTGGCTATACTAATTGATATACTATTTATGATCATAATAATTGCTATACTATTTGTGCTATCCATACTATTAATGATGAGAGTGATTATGCTTATGATATGCAAAGGCCCAAGCTTGGAGATGCTATGTTTGATGAGAATGACATGTTTGAGAATTTATTTGCTGCAATTAATGTTTGTCCCAAGCTTGGGGATGCTATGCTTAATGAAGATGATATTTTTAGTCTCCCAAGTATTGATATGCAAATTTACTATGATGATAGCATGCCTCCTACTTATGATGATTATATTGATGAAAGTGGGTTTGGAAGAGTGTCAACTTTAAGAAGTAATGATCCCACTATTTTGGGGGGTGCTGAATCTTATTGTGATAATTATGAAAGTGGATTTGGAGAGGTCATGACTTTATTTAGTAATGATTCAACTATCTTGGAAGAGGTCTCAATTGATTTTGATGAGAATAAAGTTGCTACTTATGATTATTATTGTGATGACACTTATGTTATAAAAAGTAGTGATGATTATATTTATAAAACTTGTCATGATTATGATTACCCTATTTCTGAACATTACTCTTTTAATGTGGAAACAATTTATTGTATTCGAGTTTCTTATGATAATCCCACTATTCCAAATGAGAAGAATTTTGCTTATGTGGAGAGTAGTAAATTTTCTATGCTTGTAGATCATGAAAAGAGTGCTTTATGTGATGGTTATATTGTTGAATTCATTCATGGTGCTACTGAAAATTATTATGAGGGAGGAGTATATGCTTGTAGGAATTGCAATAATATCAAGTTTCCTCTCTATGTGCATAAAATCTTGAAGTTTTGCTTGTTTTGCCTTCCTATGCTAGTTCATTCTTGCTCCCATGAATTGTTTGCTCACAAAATCCCTAGGCATAGGAAGTGGGTTAGACTTAAATGTGCTAGTCATATTCTTCATGATGCTGTCTTTGTGTTTCAATTCTTATCTTTTAAGTGAGCATCATTGAAATCATCATGCCTAGCTAAAAAGGCATTAAAGAAAAGTGCTTGTTAGGATACAATCTAATATTTACCTTTACTGTTTTTGTGTGTTCACATGATTATGCTACTGTAGTAATCATGTTTTATCGCTTTTGTTTCAATAAAGTGCCAAGTAAAGCCTTTGGGATAGTGTGGATGATAGTTGACTTGATTCTGTGCAAAAATAGAAACTTTTGTGCTCAGTCCAGGAAATTTTAAAATTCACTGGAACGTGCTTTTGACTGAATTTTTTACACAAGATTTATATACAAATTTCCTAGATTGTCCTAATTTTTAAGAATTTTTGGAGTTACAGAAGTATGGAAAGTTTCCAGATTACTACAGAGTGTTCTGTTTTTGACAGATTCTGCTTTCTATGTGTTGTTTGCTTATTTTGATGAAACTATGAGTAGTATCGGAGGGTATGAGCCATGGATAAGTTGGAATACAGTATATATAACACCAATATTAATTTTGAATTAGTTCACAACAGTACCTAAGTGGTGATTTATTTTCTTATACTAACAGAGCTTATGAGATTTTTTGTTGAGTTTTGTGTTGTGAAGTTTTCAAGTTTTGGGTAAAGTTTTGATGGACTACAGAATAAGGAGTGGAAAGAGCCTAAGCTTGGGGATGCCCAAGGCACCCCAGGTAATATTCAAGGACAACCAAGAGCCTAAGCTTGGGGATGCCCCGGATGGCATCCCCTATTTCGTCTTCGTTCATCGGTAACTTTACTTGGCGCTATATTGTTATTCACCACATGATATGTGTTTTGCATGGAGAGTCATTTTATTTTATTTATATTTGCTTTTTACTATTCAGAGACATGTTTTCTATCTTTTCGTTCAATAAAAAAGTCAGGTATAGCCTTTACCATGCTTATTTTACAAATCTATACGTTGTTGTTTTGAAAACATAAAGTTTGTTTTGAATATTGGTGAATAGTCAGAACATGATAAAATCTTCAAATTTTGACACGATGAGTAACAACAAACTTTCTACAATGTGGTAACGTTTCAGAATTTCTGGAGTTAGGGAAGTATGATTCCTCTTGCATTCTTTACAGACTGTCCTGTTTAGGTAGATTGCTGTTATGTTTGCATTGTTTGCATATGTTTGCTTGTTTCATGATTATATTTGAGTATAGGAGTGTTAAATATGCAGAGGCATTTAGTAGGCAATATAAAATAATAATTTTAGTGATTTGCTATAGTAGAGAATGATAAGGTTATTGTGTTGATTTATACTAACTTATCTCACGAGTTCTTGTTCAGTTTTGTGTGGATGAAGTTTCTTAAGATTTATGGAAACTGTGATATAAAAGGAATTAAGGAGATACAAAAGCTTAAGCTTGGGGATGCCCAAGGCATCCCTAATAAATATTTCAAGAAGTCTCAAGCATCTAAGCTTGGGGATGGCCCGGTTAGCATCCCACCTTTCTTCTTCAACAACTATCGGTCAGTTTTGGTTGAGCCTAAGTTTTTGCTTCTTCAGTGCTATCCTTGCAATGTCATTTTATTTTGTTTTGCTTGATGTTTGAATAATATCCCAAGATCAAAAATTCTTAAATGTTAGATAGTCTTCACATAGTTGCATATTTATTCAACTACTCACTGATCTTCACTTATATCTTTTGGAGTAGTTTGTCATTTGCTCTAGTGCTTCACTTATATCTTTTTAGAGCACGATGGTGGTTTTATTTTGAAGAGATAGATGAACTCTCATGCTTCAGTTATATTATTTTGAGAGTCTTAACAGCATGGTAATTTTCTTAGGTTATGAATTTAGTCCTAATATGATGGGCACCCAAGAGGGATATAATAAAAACTTCCATATAAAGTGCATTGGATACTATGAGAAGTTTGATTCTTTATGATTGTTTTGAGATATGAAGATGGCGATATTATAGTTATACTAGTGGAGTAGATGTGAATTTGAGAGATACTTGTGTTAAAGTTTGTGATTCCCGTAACATGCATGTATGGTGAACCGTTATGTGATGAAGTTGGATCATGATTTATTTTTTGATTGTCTTCCTTATGAGTAGTTGTCGGGGACGAGCGATGGTATTTTCCTACCAATATATCCCCCTAGGAGCATGCGCGTAGTACTTCGTTTCAATAACTAATAGATTTTTGCAATAAGTATGTGAGTTCTTTATGACTAATGTTGAGTCCATGGATTATATGCACTCTCACCCTTCCACCATTGCTAGAGTATTGTCGCGCAACTCTCGCCGGTACCATACACCCACCATATACCTTCCTCAAAACAGCCACCATATCTACCTATTACGGCATTTCCATAGCCATTCCGAGATATATTGCCATGCAACTTTCCACCGTTCCGTTTATTATGACACGCTTCATCATTGTCATATTGCTTTGCATGATCATGTAGTTGACGTCGTATTTGTGGCAAAGCCACCTTTCATAATTCTTTCATACATGTCACTCTTGATTCATTGCACATCCCGGTACACCACCGGAGGCATTCATATAGAGTCATATTTTGTTCTAAGTATCGAGTTGTAATTCTTGAGTTGTAAGTAAATAAAAGTGTGATGATCATCATTATTAGAGCATTGTCCCATTGAGGGAAGGATGATGGAGACTATGAGCATAATTGGTTTTGTGCTAAAAATAGGCATGCCAATGTTTGGCATTGTGCCAAATGTTGGCTACTACTCCCTCCGTTCCAAATTACTCGTCGTGGTTTTAGTTCAAATTTGAACTAAAACCACGACGAGTAATTTGGAATGGAGGGCGTACTTGGTTGGTTACCGAGTTGCCTTGTCTATCTCACACAAAGTTGCTAATAGTTGGCAAGTATTGATATTTCCAATATTTGGCAATGCCAACATTTGGCTAGCCAAATATTGGCAGCAAACCAATCATGCTCTATGATTCCCACACAAGTCGGGATGAAACTCTGGATGAAAAAAAAAGGAGGCCATAAAAAGAGAAGGCCCAAATAAACAAAAAAACAAAAAAAATGAGAGAAGGGGAAATGCAACTATCCTTTTACCACACTTGTGCTTCAAAGTAGCACCATGATCTTCATGATAGAGAGTCTCCTATGTTGTCACTTTCATATACTAGTGGGAATTTTTCATTAAAGAACTTGGCTTGTATATTCCAACGATGGGCTTCCTCAAATGCCCTAGGTCTTCATGAGCAAGCAAGTTGGATGCACACCCACTTAGTTTATTTTTGAGCTTTCATAAACTTATAGCTCTAGTGCATCCGTTGCATGGCAATCCCTACTCACTCACATTGATATCTATTGATAGGCATCTCCATAGCCCGTTGATACGCCTAGTTGCTGTGAGATTATCTTCCTCTTTTGTCTTCTCCACAACCACCATATTCTCTTCCACCATAGTGCTATATCCATGGCTCACGCTCATGTATTGTGTGAACGTTGAAAAAGTTTGAGAACATCAAAAGTATGAAACAATTGCTTGGCTTGTCATCAGGGTTGTGCATGATTTAAATATTTTGTGTGATGAAGATAGAGCATAGCTAGACTATATAATTTTTGTAGGGATAGCTTTCTTTGGCCATGTTATTTTGAGAAGACATAATTGCCTTGTTAGTATGCTTGAAGTATTATTGTTTTTGTTTCAATATTAAACTTTTGTTTTGAATCTTATGGATCTGAATATTCTTGCCACAATAAAGAAAATTACATTGATAAATATGTTAGATAGAATTTCACATCAAAAATTCTATTTTTATCATTTACCTACTCGAGGACGAACATGAATTAAGCTTGGGGATGCTTGATATGTCTCCAATGTATCTATAATTTTTTATTGTTCCATGCTATTATATTATCTGTTTTGGATGTTTTATATGCTATTTTATATGATTTTTGGGACTAGCCTATTAATCTAGAGCCCAGTGCCAGTTTCTGTTTTTTCCTTGTTTTTGAGTACCGCTGAAAAGGAATATCAAATGGAGCCTAATTAACCTGAAAATTTACGGAGATTGTTTTTGGACCAGAAGAAGCCCACGGAGCATCGAAGATGTACCAAAAGAGTCCTGAGGACACCATGATGGTGGAGGGCGCGCCCTACCCCCCTGGGCATGCCCCCCTACCTCATGGTTGCCTCGTGGACTCCCCCCTGACTTGTTCTCGATGGCAACACCTCTTATATATCCCCAAACTTCTAGAATAGAACAAAGATCCAGAGTTCCGCCGCTACAAGCCTCTGTAGCCACCAAAAACCAATCGAGACCCTGTTCCGGCACCCTGCCGGAGGGGGATCCATCACCGGTGGCCATCTTCATCACCCCGGCGCTCTCATGACAAGGAGGGAGTAGTTCACCCTCGGGGCTGAGGGTATGTACTACTAGTTATGTGTTTGATCTCTCTCTCTCTCTCTCTCTCTCTCTCGTGTTCTTGATTTGGCACGATCTTGATGTACCGTGAGCTTTGCTATTATAGTTGGATCTTATGATGTTTCTCCCCCTCTACCTTCTTGTAATGGATTGAGTTTTCCCTTTGTAGTTATCTTATCAGATTGAGTCTTTAAGGATTTGAGAACACTTGATGTATGTCTTGCATGTGCTTATCTGTGGTGACAATGGGATATTCACGTGATCCACTTGATGTATGTTTTGGTGATCAACTTGCGGGTTCTGTGACCTTGTGAACTTATGCATAGGGGTTGGCACATGTTTTCGTCTTGACTCACCGGTAGAAACTTTGGGGCACTCTCTGAAGTTCTTTGTGTTGGTTTGAATAGATGAATCTGAGATTGTGTCATGCATATCATATAATCATACACGCGGATACTTGTGGTGACATTGGAGTATCTAGGTGACATTAGGGTTTTGGTTGATGTGTGTCTTAAGGTGTTATTTTACTACGAACTCTCGGGTTGTTTGTGACACTTATAGGAATAGCCCAATGGATTGATCGGAAAGAATAACTTTGAGGTGGTTTCGTACCCTACAATAATCTCTTCGTTTGTTCTCCGCTATTATTGACTTTGGAGTGACTCTTTGTTGCATGTTGAGGGATTGTTATACGATCCAATTGAAGGAAATATTCCCTATAGGCAATATAAAGTTATTATTTATTTCCTTAATTCATGATAAATGTTTATTATTCAAGCTAGAATTGTATTAACCAGAAACTTAGTATATGTGTGAATACATAGACAAAACATATAGTCCCTAGTATGACTCTACTTGTCTAGCTCGTTAATCAAAGATGGTTATGTTTCCTAACCATAGTCATGTGTTGTCATTAGATGAACGGGATCACATCATTAGGAGAATGATGTGATGGACATGACCCATCCGTTAGCTTAACATTATGATCGTGTTAGTTTCATTGCGACTGCTTTCTTCATGACTTATACAAGTTCCTCGGACTATGAGATTATGCAACTCCCGAATATAGGAGGAACACTTTGTGTGCTACCAAACGTCACAACGTAAAAGGGTGATTATAAAGGTGCTCTACAGGTGTCTCCGAAGGTGTTTGTTGGATTGGCATAGATCGAGATTAGGATTTGTTACTCTGTGTTTCGGAGAGGTATCTCTGGGCCCTCGGTAATACTCATCACTATAAGCCTTCCAAGCATTGTGACTAATGAGTTAGTTGCGGGATGAAGTATTATGGAACGAGTAAAGAGACTTGCCAGTAATGATATTGAACTAGGTATTTAGATACCGATGATCGAGTCTTGGGAAAGTAACATACCGATGACAAAGGGAACAACGTATGTTGTTATGCGGTTTGACCGATAAGGAACTTCGTAGAATATGTAGGAACCAATATGAGCATCCAGGTTCCGCTATTGGTTATTGACCGAAGACGTGTCTCGGTCATGTCTACATAGTTCTCGAACCCGTAGGGTCCATACGCTTAACGTTCGATGACGATTGGTATCATGAGTTTATGTGATATGTTGTACCGAAGATTTTTCGGAGTCCCGGATGTGATCACGGACATGACGAGGAGTCTTTAAATGGTCAAGACACAAAGATTGATATATTGGACGACTATATTCGAACACCGGAACTGTTCCGGAGAAGTTTCGGATAAAACCGGAGTGCCGGAGGGTTACTGGAACCCCCGGGGGAACTAATGGGCCTCGATGGGCCCTAGTGGAGACAGAAGGGGGCCGGCCAGGGCAGGCCGCGCGTCCCCTCCCCCTGAGTTCGAATAGGACAGGGAAGGGGGCGCCCCTTGCCTTCCCTCTCTCCCTCTCTTTCCTTCCCCCTCCCTTCCCCAAGTTGGAAACCTACTAGGAATAGGATTCCTAGTAGGAATCCTATTTGGGGCGTGCCCTACAGGGGCCGGCCGGCCTCCCCCTTGCTCCTTTATATATGGGGGCAGGGGGCACCTAGAACACACAAGTTGACAATGATTTTAGCCGTGTGCACTGCCCCCCTCCACAGTTACACACCTCGGTTTTATTGTCATAGTGCTTAGGCGAAGCCCTGCGCCGGTAACTTCATCATCACCATCACCACACCGTCGTGCTTACAAAACTCTCCCTCGGCCTCAACTGGATCAAGAGTATGAGGGGCGTCTCTAAGCTGAAACTATGCTGAACACGGAGGTGCCGCATGTTCGATGCTTGGATCGGTTGACGTTCTACTACATTAACCGCGTTAACTAAATGCTTCCGCTTTCAGTCTATGAGGGTACGTGGAGACACTCTCCCCTCTCGTTGCTATGCATCACATAGATAGATCTTGCATGACCCGTAGGAATTTTTTTGAAATTATTGCATTCCCCAATAGTGGTATCAGAGCCATGTCTATCCGTAGATTTTATATGCACGAGTAGAACACAAAGACTTGTGGGCGATAATAGTCATACTGCTTACCCGCATGTCATACTTTGATTCGGTGGTATTGTTGGATGAAGCAGCTCAGACCGACATTACGCATATGCTTACGCGAGACTGGTTCTACTGACATGCTTTGCACATAGGTGGCTGGCAAGTGTCTGTTTCTCCAATTATAGTTGAATCGAGTACGGCTACGCCCGATCCTTGTTGAAGGTTAAAACAACACACTTGATGAAAAATCGTTTTGGTTATGATGCGTAGGTAAGAACGATTCTTGCTAGAAGCCCGTAGCAGCCACGTAAAACTTGTAACAACAAAGTAGAGGACGTCTAACTTGTTTTTGCAGGGCTTGCTGTGATGTGATATGTTCAAGCATGATGTGATATAAATTGTTGTATGAGATGATCATGTTTTGTAACAAAGTTATCGGCAACTGGCAGGAGCCATATGGTTGTCGCTTTATTGTATGCAATGCAATCACCATGTAATTGTTTTACTTTATCACTAAAAAGTAGCGATAGTTGTAGTAGCAATAGGTGGCGAGACGACAACGATACTACGATGAAGATCAAGGTGTCGCGTCGGTGACGTTGGAGATCATGACGATGCTTCGGTGATGGAGATCATGAGCACAAGATGATGATGGCCATATCATGTCACATATTTTGATTGCATGTGATGTTTATCCTTTATGCATCTTATTTTGCTTAGAACATCGGTAGCATTATAAGATGATCCCTTACCAAATTTCAAGGTACAAGTGTTCTCCCTGAGTATGCACCATTGCTACAATTCATCGTGCCGAGACACCACGTGATGATCGGGTGTGATAAGCTCTACGTTCACATACAACGGGTGCAAGCAGTTTTGCACACGCAGAATACTTGGGTTAAACTTGACGAGCCTAGCATATGCAGATATGGCCTCGGAACACTGAGAGCGAAAGGTCGAGCGTGAATCATATAGTAGATATGATTAACATAGTGATGTTCACCATTGAAAACTACTCCATCTCATGTGATGATCGGACATAGTTTAGTTGATTTGGATCACATGATCACTTAGATGATTAGAGGGATGTCGAGTTCTTAAGTAATATGATTAATTGAACTTTAATTTATCATGAACTTAGTACCTGATAGTATTTTGCATGTCTATGTTGTTATAGATCAATGGCCTGTGCTACCGTTCCTTTGAATTTTAATGCGTTCCTAGAAAAAGCTAAGTTGAAAGATGATGGCAACAACCACACGGACTGGGTCCGTAACTTCAGGATTTTCCTCATTGCTGCCCAGAAGAATTGCGTCCTGGGAGCACCGTTGGGTGCCAGGCCTACTACAGATGCTACTGATGACGTTAAGAACGTCTGGTAGAGCAAAGCTGATGACTACTCGATAGTTCAGTGTGCCATGCTTTACGGCTTAGAATCGGGACTTCAAAGATGTTTTGAACGTCATGGAGCATATGAGATGTTCCAAGAGTTGAATTTAATATTTCAAGTAAATGCCCGAGTTGAGAGATATGAAGTCTCCAACAAGTTCTACAGCTGCAAAATGGAGGAGAATAGTTCTGTCAGTGAACACATACTCAAAATGTCTGGGTATCATAACCACTTGACTCAGCTGGGACTTGATCTTCCAGTTGATTGTGTCATTGACAGAGTTCTTCAATCACTGCCACCAAGCTATAAAGGCTTCGTGATGAACTATAATATGCAAGGGATAAACAAGACTATCCCCGAGCTCTTCGCGATGCTAAAGGCCATGGAGGTAGAAATCAAAAAGGAGCATCAAGTGTTGATGGTCAATAAGACCACTAGTTTCAAGAAAAAGGGCAAAGGGAAGAAAGAGAACTTCAAGAAGAACGGCAAAAAGGTTGTTGCTCAAGAGAAGAAACCCAAATATGGACCTAAGCCTGAAACTGAGTGCTTCTACTGCAAAGGGGCTGGTCACTGGAAGCCGAACTGCCCCAAGTATTTGGCAGATAAGAAGGATGGCAAAGTGAAAGGTATATTTGATATACATGTTATTGATGCGTACTTAATTAATGCTCGCAGTAGTGCCTGGGTATTTGATACTGGTTCTGTTGCTCATATTTGCAACTTGAAACAGGGTCTATGGATCAAGTGATGATTGGCTAAAGACGAGGTGATGATGCGCGTGGGAAATGGTTCCAAAGTCGATGTGATCGCGGTCGGCACGCTACCTCTACATCCACATCGGTATTAGTTTTAGACATGAATAATTGTTATTTAGTGCCGGCATTGACCATGAACATTATATCTGGATCTTGTTTAATGCAAGACATTTATTCATTTAAATCAGAGAATAATGGTTGTTCTATTTATATGGGTAATACTTTTATGGTCATGCACCCTTGCTGAGTGGTCTATTTTTGTTGAATCTCGATAGTAGTGATACACATATTCATAGTGTTGAAGCCAAAAGATTGAATTTTAATAATGATAGTGCAACTTATTTGTGGCACTGCCGTTTGTGTCATATCGGTGTAAAGCGCATGAAGAAACTCCATGCTGATGGAAGTTTGTAATCACTTGATTGTGAATCACTTGGTGCTTGTGAACCGTGCCTTATGGGCAAAATGACTAAAACTCCATTCTCCGAAACAATGGAACAAGCTACTGACTTGTTGGAAATAATACATACCGATGTATGTGGTCCAATGAGTATTGATGCTCGTGGTGGGTATCGTTATTTTCTTACCTTCACAGATGATTTGAGCAGATATGGTTATATCTACTTAATGAAGCATAAGTCTGAAACATTTGAAATGTTCAAAGAATTTCAGAGTGAAGTGGAAAATCATCGTAACAAGAAAATAAAGTTTCTACGATTTGATCATGAAGGAGAATATTTGAGTTACGAGTTTGGTCTTCATCTGAAACAACATGGGATAGTTTCATGCTACCTCTTGTGCATGCGTTGGTTTTCCCTTGAAGAGGAAAGGGTGATGCAGCAAAGTAGCGTAAGTATTTCCCTCAGTTTTTGAGAACCAAGGTATCAAACCAGTAGGAGGCTACACTCAAATCCCTAGTACCCGCACAAACAAATAAGAACCTTGCAACCAACGCGATAAAGGGGTTGTCAATCCCTTCACGGCCACTTGCAAAAGTGAGATCTGATAGAGATAATAAGATAAATATTTTTGGTATTTTTATGATATAGATTGGAAAGTAAAGATTGCAAAATAAAATAGATCGGAAACTTATATGATGGAAAATAGACCCGGGGGCCATAGGTTTCAATAGTGGCTTCTCTCAAGATAGCATAAGTATTACGGTGGGTGAACAAATTACTGTCGAGCAATTGATAGAAAAGTGCATGGTTATGAGAATATCTACGCATGATCATGTATATAGGCATCACGTCCGCAACAAGTAGATCGAAACGATTCTGCATCTACTACTATTACTCCACACATCGACCGCTATCCAGCATGCATCTAGAGTATTAAGTTCATAAGAACAGAGTAACGCATTAGGCAAGATGTAATGATGTAGAGGGATAAACTCAAGCAATATGATATAAACCCCATCTTTTTATCCTCGATGGCAACAATACAATACGTGCCTTGCTGCCCATGCTGTCACTGGGAAAGGACACCGCAAGATTGAACCCAAAGCTAAGCACTTCTCCCATTGCAAGAAAGATCAATCTAGTAGGCCAAACCAAACTGATAATTTGAAGAGACTTGCAAAGATAACAAATCATACATAAAAGAATTCAGAGGAGATTCAAATATTGTTCATAGATAATCTTGATCATAAACACATAATTCATTGGATCTCGACAAACATACCGCAAAAAGAATTACATCGAATAGATCTCCAAGAAGATCGAAGAGAGAGAAGAGGCCATCTAGCTAATAACTATGGACCCGAAGGTCTGAGGTAAACTACTCACACATCATCGGAGAGGCTATGGTGTTGATGTAGAAGCCCTCCATGATCGATTCCCCCTCTGGCGGAGCGCCGGAAAAGGCCCCAAGATGGGATCTCATGGGTACAGAAGGTTGCGGCGGTGGAAATAGGGTTTCGTGCTGCTCTCGGATGTTTTCAGGGTATATGAGTATATATACGCGAAAGAAGTCGGTTAGGGGAGCCACGAGGGGCCCATGAGGGTGGGGGGCGCGCCTACCCCCTGGGCGTGCCTCCCTGCCTCCTGGTCGCCTCGTTGCTTCATTGCCGTCCACTCCAAGTCTCCTGGATTGCATTTGTTCCAAAAATGACTCTCCCGAAGGTTTCATTCCGTTTGGACTCCATTTGATATTCCTTTTCTGCGAAACACTGAAATAGGCAAAAAACAGCAATTTGGACTGGGCCTCCGGTTAATAGGTTAGTCCCAAAATAGTATAAAAGTGTATAATAAAGCCCATTAAAAATCCAAAACAGATAATATAATAGCATGGAACAATCAAAAATTATAGATACGTTAGAGATGTATCATTTCACAATTAACGCCACCTGGAATACCACAGCGAAATGGTGTGTCCGAATGTCGTAACTGTACCTTATTAGATATAGTGCGATCTATGATGTCTCTTACTGATTTACCGCTATAGTTTTGGGTTTATGCTCTAGAGACAGCTACATTCACTTTAAATAGGGCACCATCAAAATCTGTTGAGACGACGCCTTATGAACTGTGGTTTGGCAAGAAACCGAAGTTGTCGTTTCTTAACATTTTGGGCTGCGATGCTTATGTGAAAAAGCTTCAACCTGATAAGCTCGAACCCAAATCGGAGAAGTGTGTCTTCATAGGATACCCAAAGGAAATTGTTGGGTACACCTTCTATCACTGATCCGAATGCAAAATCTTTGTTGCTAAGAATGGATCCTGAGTTTGTCTCGAAAGAAGTGAGTGGGAGGAAAGTGGAACTTGATGAGGCAACTGTACCTTCTCCCTTATTGGAAAGTAGTTCATCACAGTAATCAGTTCCAGTGATTGCTACACCAATTAGTGAGGATGCTAATGATGCTGATCATGAAGTTTCGGATCAAGTTACTACTGGACCTAGTAGGTCTTCCAGAGTAAGATCCGCATCAGAGTGGTACAGTAATCATGTTCTAGAAGTCATGTTACTAGACCATGATGAGCCTACGAACTATGAGGAAGCGATGATGAGCCCAGATTCCGCAAAATGGCTTGAGGCCATGAAATCTGAGATGGGATCCATGTATGAGAACAAAGTGTGGACTTTTGTTGACTTGCCCGATGATCAGCAAGCCATAGAAAATAAATGGATCTTCAAGAAGAAGACACACGCAGACGGTAATGTTACTATTTACAAAGCTCGACTTGTTGCGAAAGGTTTTCAACAAGTTCAAAGAGTTGACTACGATGAGACTTTCTCACCCATAGCGATGCTTAAGTCTGTCCGAATCATGTTAGCAATTGCTGCATTTTATGATTATGAAATTTGGCAAATGGATGTCAAAACTGCATTCCTGAATGGATGTCTGGAAGAAGAGTTGTATATGATGCAACTGGAAGGTTTTGTCGATCCAAAGGGTGCTAACAAAGTGTGCAAGCTCCAGCGATCCATTTATGGACTGGTGCAAGCCTCTCGGAGTTGGAATAAACATTTTGATAGTGTGATCAAAGCATATGGTTTTATACAGACTTTTGGAGAAGCATGTATTTACAAGAAAGTGAGTGGGAGCTCTGTAGCATTTCTAATCTTATATGTAGATGACATATTGTTGATTGGAAATAATATAGAATTTTTGGATAACCTAAAGGGATACCTGAATAAGAGTTTTTCTATGAAAGACCTTGGAGAAGCTGCTTACATATTGGGCATCAAGATCTATAGAGATAGATCAAGACGCTTAATTGGACTTTCACAAAGCACATACCTTGATGAAGTTTTGAAGAAGTTCAAAATGGATCAGTCAAAGAAAGGATTCTTGCCATTGTTACACGGTGTGAAGCTGAGTCAGACTCAAAGCCCGACCACCGCAGAAGATAGAGAGAAAATGAAAGTCATTACCTATGCTTCTGCCATAGGTTCTATCATGTATGAAATATTGTGTACCAGACCTAATGTATGTCTTGCTATAAGCATAGCAGGGAGGTACCAAACTAATCCTGGAGGGAGCACTGGATAGAGGTCAAGAACACCCTGAAATACCTGAAAAGAACTAAGAATATGTTTCTCGTTTATGGAGGTGAAAAAGAGCTCATCGTAAATGGTTACGTCGATGCAAGCTTTGACACTGATCCGGATGACTCTAAGTCACAAACCGGATATGTATTTTTATTGAATGGAGGAGCTATCAGTTGGTGCAGTTCCGAGCAGAGCGTCATGGCGGGATCTACGTGTGAAGCAGAGTACATTGTTGCTTCGGAAGCAGCAAATGAAGGAGTTTGGATGAAGGAGTTCATATCCAATCTAGGTGTCATACCTAGTGCATCGGGTCCAATGAAAATCTTTTGTGACAATACTGGTGCAATTACCTTCGCAAAGGAATCTAGATTTCACAGGAGAACCAAGAACATCAAGAGATGCTTCAATGCCATCCGTCATCACGTGTCGGAAGGGTACATAGAGATTTGCAAGATACACACGGATATGAATGTTGCATATCCATTGACTAAGCCTCTTCCACGAGCAAAACATGATCAACACCAAAGCTGCATGGGTGTTAGAATCATTACTATGTAATCTAGATTATTGACTCTAGTGCAAGTGGGAGACTGAAGGAAATATGCCCTAGAGGCAATAATAAAGTTATTATTTATTTCCATAATTAATTATAATTGTTTATTATTCATGCTAGAATTGTATTAACCGGAAACTTAGTACATGTGTGAATACATAGACAAAACATATACTCCCTAGTATGCCTCTACTTGACTAGCTCGTTAATCAAAGATGGTTATGTTTCCTAACCATATTCATGTGTTGTAATTTGATGAATGGGATCACATCATTAGGAGAATGATGTGATGGACATGACACATCCATTAGCTAAGCATTATGATTGTGTTAGTTTCATTGCTACTGCTTTCTTCATGACTTATACAAGTTCCTCGGACTATGAGATTATGCAACTCCCGAATACCAGAGGAACACTTTGTGTGCTGCCAAATGTCACAACATAAAAGGGTGATTATAAAGGTGCTCTACAGGTGTCTCCGAAGGTGTTTGTTGGGTTGGCATAGATCGAGATTAGGATTTGTCACTCCGTGTTTCAGAGAGGTATCTATGGGCTCTCTCGGTAATACTCATCACTATAAGCCTTGAAAGCATTGTGACTAATGAGTTAGTTGCGGGATGAAGTATTACGGAACGAGTAAAGAGACTTGCCAGTAATGAGATTGAACTAGGTATTTAGATACCGACGATCGAGTCTCAGGCAAGTAACATACCGATGACAAAGGGAACAACGTATGTTGTTATGCGGTTTGACCGATAAAGATCTTCATATAATATGTAGGAACCAATATGAGCATCCAGGTTCTGCTATTGGTTATTGACCGGAGACGTGTCTCGGTCATGTCTACATAGTTCTCGAACCCGTAGGGTCCGCACGCTTAACGTTCGATGACAATTGGTATTATGAGTTTATTTGATATATTGTACCAAAGATTGTTTGGAGTCCTAGATGTGATCACGGACATGACTAGGAGTCTCGAAATGGTCGAGACATTAAGATTGATATATTGTACGACTATATTCGGACACTTGAAGTGTTCCGGAGAAGTTTCGGATAAAACCGGAGTGTCGGAGGGTTACCGGAACCCCTCGGGGAACTAATGGGCCTCGATGGGCCCTAGTGGAGAGAGAGAGAGTGGCCGACCAAGATAGGTTGCGCACCCCCTCCCCCTGAGTCCAGATAGGACAAGGAAGGGGGGGGGGGCGGCACCCTTGCCTTCCCTCTCTCCCTCTCCTTCCTTCCCCCTCCCTTCCCCAAGTTGAAAACCTACTAGGAATAGGAATCCTAGTAGGAATCCTACATGGGACGCGCCCTACAGGGGCCGTCCGGCCTCCCCCTTGCTCCTTTATATACGGGGGCAGGGGGCACCCTAGAACACACAAGTTGACAATTTTTTTAGCCGTGTGCGGTGCCCCCCTCCACAGTTACACACCTCGGTCATATCGTCGTAGTGCTTAGGCGAAGCCCTACGCCAGTAACTTCAACATCACCGTCACCACGCCGTCGAGCTGACAAAACTCTCCCTCGGCCTCAACTGGATCAAGAGTACGAGGGACGTCTCCGAGCTGAACATGTGCAGAACGCGGAGGTGTCGTACGTTCGGTGCTTGGATCGGTTGGAATGTGAAGACGTTCGACTACATCAACTGCGTTAACTAAACGCTTCCGCTTTCGGTCTACGAGGGTACGTGGACCCACTCTCCCCTCTCGTTGCTATGCATCACATAGATAGATCTTGCATGATCATAGGATTTTTTTTGAAATTACTGCGTTCCCCAACACCAATTATGTTATCATTGTTGAGAGAACTTGCACTAGTGAAAGTATGAACCCTAGGCATTGTTTTGAATCATTGCAATACTGTTTCCGCTCACTTTTATCACTTGTTACCTTGCTGTTTTTATAATTTAAGATTACAAAAAACCTATATCTACCATCCATATTGCACTTGTATCACCATCTCATCACCGAACTAGTGCACCTATACAATTTACCATTGTATTGGGTGTGTTGGGGACACATGAGATTCTTTGTTATTTGGTTGCAGGGTTGTTTGAGAGAGACCATCTTCATCCTACGCCTCCCACAGATTGATAAACCTTAGGTCATCCAGTTGAAGGAAATTTGCTACTGTCCTACAAACCTCTGCACTCGCAGGCCCAACAACATCTACAAGAAGAAGGTTGTGTAGTAGACATCAAGCTCTTTTCTGGCGTCGTTGCCAGGGAGGCTAGGTAAGCGGCACTAACACCCCATCAACTAAGCTCTTTTCTGGTGCCGTTGTCGGGGAGGTTAGTTCTTGAAGGTATATCTTTAGATCTTGCAATTGAGTCTTTTAATTTCTTGTTTTATCACTAGTTTAGTTTATAAAAGAAAATTACAAAAAAATGGAATTCAGGGTGCCTCATATGCTTCATCTCTTTAATATCTTCCGTGAAAATGATGGAAAGGAAAATTGTACCCAAGTGCTAGAAGAAGAATGCATTAAAATATTTGGAACTAAATAATTGAATGATGAGCATGATTGCAATGTTGTTAGTATGAATTCCTTGAACATCCATGATGCTAATGATATGCAAAGCCACAAGCTTGGGGAAGCTATGTTTGATGAAGATGATATTTTTTCTCCCCCAAGTTTTGATGAGCATATTTATTATGATGATAGCATGCCTCCTATCTATGATGATTATTGTGATGACATTTATGCTATAAAGAGTAATCATAACCATGAAACTTGTCATCATGATTTTAATTTTCAATTGGATTGTGCCTCACATGATAGTTCTTTTGTTGAGTTTGCTCCCACTACTATTCATGAGAAGAAATTTGCTTATGTGGATAGTAGTAAAATTTATATGCTTGTAGATCATAAAAAGAATGCTTTATGTGATGGTTATATTTTTGAACTCATTCATGATGCTACTGAAAATTATTATGAGGGAGTAATATATGCTTGTAGGAATTGCAATAATATCAAGTTTCCTCTCTATGTGTTGAAAATCTTGAAGTTATGCTTGTTTTGCCTTCCTATGCTAGTTGATGGTTGCTCCCATACGTTGTTTGCTCACAAAATCCCTATGCATAGGAAGTGGGTTAGACTTAAATTTGCTAGTCATATTCTTCATGATGCTCTCTTTGTGTTTCAGTTCTTATCTTTTATGTGAGCATCATTGTCATCATCTTGCCTAGCTAAAAAGGCATTAAAGAAAAGTGCTTGTTGGGAGACAACCCAACATTTACCTTTACTGCTTTTGTGTGTCCACATGATTAAGCTACTGTAGTAATCATGTTGTATAGCTTTTGTTTCAATAAAGTGCCAAGTAGAACCTTTGGGAAGACTTGGGTGAAAGTTAATGTGATCTTGCTGTAAAAAACAGAAACTTTGCGCTCACGAGATTAGCCGTCATTTTTTACAGAAGAGTGATTTTGAGTTGATTCTTTTTGCAGAATATTAATACACCAATTCCTCATGTCCACCAATTTATTTCAGAATTTTTTGAGTTACAGAATTATTCTAGAGTTACAGATTACTACAGACAGTTCTGTTTTTGACAGATTCTGTTTTCTATGTGTTGTTTGCTTATTTTGATGAATCTATGAGTAGTATCAGAGGGTATGAAACATAGAGAAGTTGGAATACAGTAGATATTACACAAATATGAATTTATATTGAGTTCACAATAGTAACAAAAGTGGTGATTTATTTTCTTATACTAACGGAGCTTACGAGTTTTTTGTTGAGTTTTGTGTTATGAAGTTTTCAAGTTTTGGGTAAAGATTCGATGGACTATGGAATAAGGAGTGGGAAGAGCCTAAGCTTGGGGATGCCCAAGGAAACCCAAGGTAATATTCAAGGATAACCAATAGCCTAAGCTTGGGGATGCTCCGGAAGGCATCCCCTCTTTCGTCTTCGTTCATCGGTAACTTTACTTGAGGCTATATTTTTATTCACTTTTGCTTGGAGCGACATTTTATTTTATTTTGTTTTGCTTGCTGTTTGAACAATATCCCAAGATATGAAATTCTTAAATATTAGAGACTCTTCACATAGTTACATAATTATTCAACTAGTCATTGATCTTCACTTATATCTTTCGGAATAGTTTGTCATTTGCTCTAGTGCTTCACTTATATCTTTTAGAGCACGACAGTGGTTTTATTTTATAGAAATAGATGAACTCTCATGCTTCACTTATATTATTTTGAGAGTCTTAAATAGCATGGTAATTTTCTTTGGTTATGAATTTATTCCTAATATGATGGGCATCCAAGAGGGATATAATAACAACTTTCATATAAAGTGCATTGAATACTATGAGAAGTTTGATTCTTTATGATTGTTTTGAGATATGAAGATGGTGATATTAGAGTCATGCTAGTAGAGTAGTTGTGAATTTGAGAGATACTTGTGTTAAAGTTTGTGATTCCCGTAGCATGCACGTATGGTGAACCGTTATGTGATGAAGTTGGAGCATGATTTATTTATTGATTCTCTTCCTTATGAGTGGCAGTCGGGGACGAGCGATGGTCTTTTCCTACCAATCTATCCCCCTAGGAGCATGTGCGTAGTACTTCGTTTCAGTAACTAATAGATTTGCAGTAAGTATATGAGTTATTTATGACAAATGTTGAGTCCATGGATTATACGCACTCTCACCCTTCCACCATTGCTAGCCTCTCTTGTGACGCGCAACTTTCACCGGTACCATACACCCACCATATAGCTTCCTAAAAACAGCCACCATACCTACCTATTATGGCATTTCCATAGCCATTCCGAGATATATTGCCATGCAACTTTCCACCATTCCGTTTATTATGACATGCTCCATCATTGTCATATTGTTGTGCATGATCATGTAGTTGACATCGTATTTTTGGCAAAACCATCTTTCATAATTTTTTCATACATGTCACTCTTGAATCATTGCACATCCCGGTACACTGCCGGAGGCATTCACATAGAGTCATATTTTGTTCTAAGTATCGAGTTGTAATTCTTGAGTTGTAAGTAAATAAAAGTGTGATGATCTTCATTATTAGAGCATTGTCCCATTGAGGAAAGGATGATGGAGACTATGATTTCCCCACAAGTCGGAATGAGTCTTCAGACTTTAAAAAATAAAAGAGGCCATGGAAGCCCAAATCAAAAAAAGAGGCCAAAGAAGCCCACCAAAAACAAAACAAAAAATGAGAGAAAAAGAGAGAAGGGGCAATGCTACTATCCTTTTACCACACTTGTGCTTCAAAGTAGCACCATGATCTTCATGATAGAGAGTCTCCTATGTTGTCACTCTCATATACTAGTGGGAATTTTCATTATAGAACTTGGCTTGTATATTCTAATGATGGGCTTCCTCAAAGTGCCCTGGGTCTTCGTGAGCAAGCAAGTTGGATGCACACCCACTTAGTTTCTTTTTGAGATTTCATATACTTATAGCTCTAGTGCATCCATTGCATGTCAATCCTTACTCACTCACATTGATATCTATTATTGGGCATCTCCATAGCCCGGTGATACGCCTAGTTGATGTGAGACTATCTTGTCATTTTTGTCTTCTCCACAACCAGCATTCTATTCCACCTATAGTGCTATATCCATGGCTCACGCTCATATATTGCATGAAGATTGAAAAAGTTTGAGAACATAAAAAGTATGAAACAATTGCTTGGCTTGTCAACGGGGTTGTGCATGATTAAATATTTTGTGTGATGAAGATAGAACATAGCAAGACTATATGATTTTGTAGGGATAGCTTTCTTTGGCCATGTTATTTTGAGAAGACATGATTGCTTTGTTAGTATGCTTGAAGTATTATCGTTTTTATGTCAATATTAAACTTTTGTTTGAATCTTATGGATCTGAATATTCTTGCCACAATAAATAAGATTACATTGATAAATATGTTAGGTAGCATTCCACATCAAAAATTCTGTTTTTATCATTTACCTACTCGAGGACGAGTGGAAATTAAGCTTGGGGATGCTGATACATCTCCAACGTATCTATAATTTTTGATGTATTCATGCGATGTTTATAATATTTCTACATACTTTTGGTAAGATTTGGTTAGACCTAACCCGGACTGACGCTGTTTTCAGCAGAACTACCGTGGTGGTGTTTTTGTGCAAAAATAAAAGTTCTTGGAATGCGCTGAAAATCAACGGAGATTATTTCTGGAAATATAAAAAATACTAGAACAAAAAGTTATCGGAGAGGAGTCCCGTGGGGCCCACGAGGGTGGAGGGCACCCCCCTAGGGCGCGACCTTGTGCCTCGTGGACACCTCGTGGGTCCTCCTAACTTGTTCTTGACGCCAAACTCTCCTATAAATACCCAAACTTTTAGAAAGAAACCTAGATCGGGAGTTCCGTCGCCACAAGCCTCTGTAGCCACCACCAACCTCTTGGGAGCCCATTCCGGCACCCTGCCGGAGGGGGAATCCATCACTGGTGTCCATCTTCATCATCCCGGCACTCTCCATGAGGGAGTAGTTCACCCTCGGGGCTGAGGGTATGTACGAGTAGCTATGTGTTTGATATATATCTCTCTCTCTCTCTCTCTCTCTCTCTTCTTGATTTGGCACAATCTTGATGTACCGTGAACTTTGCTATTATAGTTGGATCTTATGATGTTTCTCCCCCTCTACTCTCTTGTAATGGATTGAGTTTTCCCTTTGAAGTTATCTTATCGCATTGAGTCTATAAGGATTTGAGAACACTTTATGTATGTCTTGCATGTGCTTATCTGTGGTGATAATGGGATATCACGTGATATACTAGATGTATGTTTTGGTGATCAACTTGTGGGTTTGGTGACCTTGTGAACTTATGCATAGGGGTTGGCACACGTTTTCATCTTGACTCTCCGGTAGAAACTTTTTGGAACTCTTTGAAGTTCTTTGTGTTGGTTGAATAGATGAATCCGAGATTGTGTGATGCATATCGTGTAATCATACCCGCGGATACTTGTGGTGACATTGGTGTATCTAGGTGAAATTAGGGTTTTGGTTGATTTGTGTCTTAAGGTGTTATTTTACTACGAACTCTAGGGTTGTTTTTGACACTTATAGGAATAGCCCAACGGATTGATCGGAAAGAATAACTTTGAGGTGCTTTCGTACCCTACAATAATCTCTTCATTTGTTCTCCGCTATTAGTGACTTTGGAGTGACTATTTGTTGCATGTTGAGGGATAGTTATATGATCCAATTATGTTATTATTGTTGAGACAACTTGCACTAGTGAAAGTATGAACCTTAGGCCTTGTTTCAAAGCATTGCAATACCGTTTTTGCTCACTTTTACCACTTGTTACCTTGCTGTTTTTATAATTTCAGATTACAAAAACCTACATCTACCATCCATATTGCACTTGTATCACCATCTCTTCGCCGAACTAGTGCACCTATACAATTTACCATTGTATTGGGTGTGTTGGGGACACAAGAGACTCTTTGTTATTTGGTTGCAGGGTTGTTGGAGAGAGACCATCTTCATCCTACGCCTCCCACGAATTTATAAACCTTAGGTCATCCACTTGAGGGAAATTTGCTACTGTCCTACAAACCTCTGCACTTGGAGACCCAACAATGTCTACAAGAAGAAGGTTGTGTAGTAGACATCATTCAACAAATGCACAACAATTGAGATGGACATGTGAGTAGGGGAGAAATGTAGGACGTCGATAAAGGGGAGTGCAAATGAAACTCAACTCTTTGCTATGTGCGACATGCCAATGGAAACACGAGGGATTAAATTAGGAATTTGCCTTGAGGATGGTCTAAGAAATAGCCCGATCGGTAGAGGTTCTATGAATTCTCACGCCGAGTGTATGTTCCTTATATTGTAAAAAAACTAATAATTCTTGAACGTTTGGCAGGAGCCCTTCCCAGATAGAACGAAAATGTTCAATGGAACGGATCGTTCCATCTGGGAATGAGTCCCTGAAGGAAATATGACCTATAGGCAATAATAAAGTTGTTATTTTATATTTCCTTATTCATGATAAAGGTTTATTATTCATGCTAGAATTTTATTGATTGGAATCCTTAATACATGCATGAATACATAAACAAACACCGTGTCCCTAGTGAGCCTCTACTAGACTAGCTTGCTGATCAAAGATGGTTAAGGTTTCCTAACCATGGACATGAGTTGTCATTTGATAATGGGATCACATCATTAGGAAAATGATGTGATATAAAAGACCCATCCATTACCATTAGCATAATGATCGTTCAGTTTTATTGCTATTGCTTTCTTCATGTCAAATACATATTCCTTCGACTACGAGATTATGCAACTCCCGAATACCGGAGTAATGCCTTGTGTGCTATCAAACATGACAATGTAACTGGGTGATTATAAATATGCTCCACAGGTATCTCCAAAGGTGTTTGTTGAGTTGGCATAGATCGAGATTAGGATTTGTCACTCCAAGTATCAGAGAGGTTTCTCTAGGCCCTCTCGGTAATACACGTCATAAGCTTGAAAGCAAACAACTAAGGAGTTAGTCATGAGATGATGTATTACGGAACGAGTAAAGAGACTTGCCAATAACGAGATTGAACTAGGTATGAAGATACCGATGATCGAATCTCGGGCAAGTAACATACCGATGGACAAAGGGAATTACATATGTTGTCATAACGGTTCAACTGATAAAGATCTTCGTAGAATATGTAGGAGCCAATATGAGCATCCAGGTTTCGCTATTGGTTATTGACCGGGAGGTGTCTCGGTCATGTTTACATAGTTCTCGAACCCATAGGGTCCGCACGCTTAACATTCGTTGATGATATAGTATTATATGAGTTATGTGGTTTGGTGACCGAATGTTGTTCATACTTCAGAGTCCCGGATGAGATCACAGAAATGATGAGGAGTCTCAAAATGGTCGAGAGGTAAAGATTGATATATAGGATGATGCTACTCGGACATCGGAAGTGTTCTGGTGGGTACCGGGTACATATCGGGTCACCGGAAGGGGTTCCGGGCACCACCGGCAAAAGATATTGTCCTCATGGGCCAAGAGGGGAAACGCACCAGCGACAAGGGGCTGGTGTGCCCCCCATATGGGCCAGCCTAGGAGGAGAAGGAAAGAGGGGAAAGGAAAGGAAAGAGTGGAATAGGATTCCCCCTTCCTTCTCTCACCTCCTCTCCTTCCTTTCCTCTCCGACTAAATATGGCAGGGGGGCGCCACTTAGGAGGAGCCCAAGTAGGACTTGGCCTACTTGGGGCGCCTCCTGGCAGCCTCCCCTCTCCCTCCCACCTATATATATGTGGGGAGGGGCGCCCTAGGACACACCAGACAATTGCCTAGCGTGTGTGGCACCCCCCTCCACAGTTTTCACCTCCGGTCATATTCTCACGGTGCTTAGGCAAAGCCCTGCAAGGATCACTTCACCATCACCGTCACCACGATGTCATGCTGAGGGAACTCATCTACTACCGCGACGTATTGCTGGATCAAGAAGGCGAGGGGCGTCACCGAGCTGAACGTGTGCAGAACTCAGAGGTGTCGTACGTTTGGAACTCGATCGGTGGAGCACGCAGAAAGTTCGACTACATCAACCGCGTTGTGAAACGCTTCCGCTTATGGTCTACGAGGGTGCTTAGGCACACTCTCCCCCTTGTTGCTATGCATCTCCATGGATAGGTCATAGTGTGTGCGTAGAAAAAAATTGTTTCCCATGCAACCATTCCCAACAGTCCCAAACGAACGAGTTATCTAGCCCATAGAAAACAATCAGACAAAGGCCTCGTGGCCCAACACAATCCCCTTTACATCACTACAAAAAAAGACACATCCGTAACATTTTGGGCTGAACAAAAATCTTTTCTGTCATACTTATGACACTTCTATGCTGATAATTGTGACAAAACCCGGTATCATCATAGATGTGGTGGGCTCCTACTTCTATGACAAAAAATCATGACAGAAAATGGGCTTTTCGTCCTGGGCAGGCCGAAGACGCAGCTGCATGACATTCTTTGGGCCGTCCATGACAGAAAAAACCATGGTAGAAGCGAGGGCGAGGAAAATTTCGGGGAGTTCCCGGTTACGGTGGGTGGTCGGGGGCCAAGCGATGCGTGTTTCTCTCGTACACATACGCATGTGTGTGCGAGGCATTGGCTCTAACTGAACCCGAGCGAGGTGTTGGGCTGTAACTGAACCCGAGCGATTGCACTGCAGGCTACGCGTTACTAAACCCGAGCGATCAATCGATGGCTATTAACTGAACCCGATCGAGCTATTCCTTCCCTACTGCTGCTAACTGAAGCCGATCGATGCTGCCTCTGGATGAACAGTGAGCGTTGCGGAGGGGGGGTGGATGAACAGTGAGCGGTGGGGGTGGATGAACAGGACCCCGTGGAGTTGCCTTTGGATGAACAGGACCCTGATCGATCAAGCCGGTTGGGGCTGGATGAACAGGACCCCGTGGAGGGCTGGATGAACGGGACGACCCCGTGGAGGGTTGGATGAACAGTAGATGGTGGAGGGGTGGATGAACAGTAGCCCGTGGAGGTGTGGTTGAAAAGGATCCCTTGGAGAGGGGTGGTTCAACAGTAGCCGATGGAGTAGCGCGCGGTGGAGGCTGGATGAACAGGAGCCCGTGGATGAACAGTCGCAGGTGGAGGCTGAAGGAGGTCGACAGTGGATGAACAGTAGCCCGTGGAGGCTGGAGGAGGTCGATGGTGGAGATGAACAGTATCCTGTGGAGTCCCGTTTCACGGTATGCCACACCCCTCCCGATGAACACGACCCCCGTTTTGACCATAGCGCTCCAACACAAGTCTGTTTCGTCCGTTTTGCGGTACGCCACACCCCTCCCGATCAACAGGACCCCCGTTTTGACCGTAGGAGGTTCGTTTCCTCCGTTTTGCGGTATGCTAGACCCCTCCCGATGAACAGGATCCCGTTTCGAACATGGCCGGTCGAACACAAGGCCGTTTCCTCCGTTCTGCGGTACACCAGGCCTCATTTCCATCGTCTATTCCGTCCAAGCCCTCCCGATGAACACGACGATGCATTCTGTTCCGACCCAGCTGGTTTGCTCCCCATGAACACGACGACGACGCTGTTTCTCCATTCCGACCCAGCCATGTACACAGGCCATGGCCATACGTATGCATGAGTAGGCGTTCGAGAACCCCCGTATGTACACGTACGTGGCGATATTTTCTTTCTTGCACATTGGCTGTTGTATGTAGGTGTACATGCTACGTGGGCGCCTCTACTACGACATGTGCGTGCCTCTACATCCACCAGTATGTACGTACACGTTCACGACCAGAATGACAATGCTACGTATGCTTCGACCAGGTGGGTCCCGACTGTCAGGCACTTCCTTGCGTGCGAAGATGTAGCTGGTGGGTCCCAGCAGTCAGGGGGGCGAATCGTTTTTTTTGCCCGGACGCACTTCCTTGCTTGCGAAGATGTAGCTGGTGGGTCCCAATAGTCAGGGGGGAAACATTTTTTTCACGGAATAAAGTGGCCCGTCCGGTGGGTCCCTACTGTCAGGTGGAGGTATCATTATTTTCCGCATAATAAGGAGGCACTTCCCTGTTGTGGCCGTGGACCCAGCTGTCAGCCTCTCCACGCACAGTCCACGTCCGATGGAAGTCGTTCCTTGACCATGTTGACCAAGCCGCGCCGAGAGCACCAGGGCGGTGGACGACGACAAGGCCTAGGAAGGGGACGACGCGGAGCCGAGGAAGACGCGACAGTGGATGCCCACACGTAGAGGAGTATGAGGGATCACTGGTTCGGCTGCGGTGTGAGGCTGCCGTCGCCGCAGAATAACAGGGGGTGTGGGTTAGTAGAGGGATGGCCTGGCCAGTGGTGGGAGTAGTAGGGGACGGTGAGGCCTCTGCAGCATCACAGCTGGCCACGGGAGGCAGGAGCATGTGGCATGACCGGCGCGTGCTTTGGGCGGCTGGAGAAAGAAGACGAGAGGTTGAAGAAGCACTATGGTCGTTGGATGGACATCGTATGGTCACTAGAGCTAGAATCGTTCATATTGACTAAGTTGACAAAGCCCTCTGTCCCCGTCAACTTAGTAGGCCCACAAGTCAGCCTCCCACCAAGGTGGGTCCCAACTAGAAGGGGGAGTATTCATTTTTTTGTGCGTAATAAGGAGGCACTTCCGATGGGTCCGAGCTGACAGTGGTGGGAATGTTTTTTTCATGAAATACGGTGGCCCATCCGGTGGGTCCAGGCAGTCAGGGGGAATCATTATTTTACGCGTAATAAGATGGCACTTCCTTGCGGCTGCCGTGGACCCAGCTGTCAGCCTTTCCACGTACAGTACTCTTCCGATGGAAGCCGGTCATTGACCACATTGACCACGCCGCTCTGAGAGCACCACGGCGGTGGACGGTGGCGAGGCCTAGGAAGGGGATGACACGGAGCCGGGGAAGACACGGTAGTGGATGCCCACGCGGAGAGGAGTACGAGGGTTCACTGGTTGGTTGCGGTGTGAGGCTGTCGTTGCCGCAGAATAACAGGGGGAGTGGGTGATTGGAGGGATGGCCATGCCAGTGGTAGGAGTAGTATAGGGACGGTGAGCCACGGGAGGCAGGAGCATGTGACACGATCGGCGCTGCTTTGGGCGGCTGGAGCAAGAAGACCAGAGGTTGAAGAAACACTACGGCCGTTGGATGGACATCGTACTGTCACTGGAGCTAGAATCATTCATATATTGACTAAGTTGACAAAGCCCTCCATCCCCGTCAACTTAGTAGGCCCACAAGTC
The DNA here is from genome assembly GCF_002162155.2 of Triticum dicoccoides. Lineage (NCBI taxonomy): Eukaryota > Viridiplantae > Streptophyta > Magnoliopsida > Poales > Poaceae > Triticum > Triticum dicoccoides. The sequence goes on along the minus strand of NC_041385.1, from coordinate 677,040,452 downwards.
ATCCTCCCACTATGGTGGTTCCCAGCTGGCAGGGGGGTATTCATTTTTTTGTGCGCAATAAGAAGGCACTTCCTTCCATGCAAAGACATAGTTGGTGGGTCCGACCTATCAGTAGAGGGAACTTTTGTTCACAAAATACGGAGGCCCTTCCGGTGGGTCCCAGATGTTAGGTGGAGGAATCATTATTTTGCACGTAATAAGGAGGCATTTCCTTGTGTGCGGCTTTGGACCCAACTGTCAGCCTCTCCACGTACAGTCCACTTCCGATGGATGTCATTCATTGACCAAGTTGACCACGCCGCACCAAGAGCACCAGGGCGGTGGACGACAGCGAGGCGGTGGACGACAGCGAGGCCTACGAAGGGAACGACACGGAGCCGGGGAAGACACGGCAGTGGCTGCCCACGTGGTGGAGAGTACGAGGGTTAACTGGTTCGGCTGCCATCGCTGGAAATCATAGGAGGTGTGGGTGAGTAGAGGGATAGACAGGCCAGGGATGTGAGTATGATGGGGTCGTGAGGCCTGCCCGGCAGCACAGCTGGCCATGAGAGGCGGGAGCAGGCGGTTCCGATGGCGCTGGTTTGGGTGGCTGGGGCAGGAAGATCAGAGACTGAAGAAGCACAATTGCCGTTAGATTGACATCTAACGGTCTAACGCTGGTAGAGTCGATTGTTGACTAAGTTCCTTTTTTGAGAAACCTTGTGTAGGCATGAATTTAGTAGGCCCACAAGTCAGCCTCCAAATCTGTGGAAGACAACATAAAGCCCATTTGCTATTTTTTTTATAATTTGCAGCCCATTTGCTAATTCTTAAGTAATTTATTACATCCCATTTTCTGCCCAGGACCACAGTTAAAAAGTTCAACCTTATTTTGCATATTTTGGTGGAGTCCGAACTGTTGTAATCCCGAAATGATAAACATTTTTTAAGAACTTATTGGTTTGCGAAAAAAAATCGTTTTGCTTTTGTAAGCAAATAAGACGTGGGACAATTGAGTTGGTTTAAGGGAAAACCAGTTGTAAAAAAATCAGCGCTGGGTGGGAAAAAACAACAAAAATAAGGATGTAAATATGAAAATGGAATTTTATGTGTTTTCAATATAATGATACGTGTATATGAACTAGTAAAACTATAGGTAGAGATTAGAAAACGGATGTAGGACATGCGTTTCAAGAGGAAAATAGAACTGGGCTGTGTGTTTGATTCAGTAAAAAAACTGCCTGCGGATGTTGTAAGACAAAATATAACTAACGCTAGCGGGCCAGAGGCCATGAGATACCTGCTGGATCTTTGTGCCCCATTGTCGTCATGGGTTGGCCCTGTTAAAAACAAAACCAAGCCTGGGCAGTGTACAGCCCAGTTGAAACTTGCTCGACATGAAAAAACAATATACATGGTCAATAAACGAGAGAATTCTACAAGTGCAGACTGATAACTGGGATGCAGCAGGGATATTGTTTTTTCATCGTGATAATAAGTGCATGCACTTGTTTTGAAAAAATTGGAGAACTGGGAATTCGAACGGCAGGTGCTTATGCTACCCATCAAATAAAAATCAGGTGCCTGAAAATTTGTTTCAAAACAAATGATTCAGCTTTATATCCACATCGACCCTTAGCATGATGGTTGGAAGCAAATGCAAGTTCATACCAAAAGATCGTTAACAACAATACCAACTTGCGGACGACAAGGTAGTACAACTACCAATACCAAACTAACTTATAGTCTTTTTACTCCTGGCCCTAGTGTTCGTCTGGTGCAAAATCTTGCAGAGGACCAGCTCCCGCTCCTTCTCTTGCTCCAGGTCCCCGAGGTGGTACTGGTGCATCACCCGGTTGGTCCTCTGCTGGTCGAAGTTCTTGTTGGTGTGCAGCACTAGAACCTTTGTGCTGCCCATCTGTTGGCCGTTGAATCATCACCGGCAAGGTATTGCCGGTCTTGTGCCACATCGCGTGCATGCCGTACTCCGACTGTATCTTGCGACGCATCCACGTGCCACTTTTGAACGCCCTGGAATTGCACTGGAAGATATGCTTCCTTAGGCCACTCTATGTGATACCTGCAGTATTGTCGAATACAGGTTTTAGTGTACGTAGTTGGCATTTTCATAACATCTTTGGCATGTTGCGGTCACTTGTTTCACTTTTTATTAACCATCAAATTGTAATTGCTTCACCAGGTCTGCATCTAAAAGAAAAATAGATCTATAAACAAAGGAATATGCTTGTGCAAGTAGACGGCCGATCGGTGTCTTACCTGGAAGTTTCTTAGGTTGGGTGTAGCATATGTCGTGCTCGCTGTTGATGGTTGGTATGAACAAATTGATGAGAGGGTGAGATCTCGCGCTGTCAGCACTCACTTTGGCCTCAAGGTGCTCGATCAGCTCCTGATCCATGGTATCGAACTTGACGCCAGCCGGCAGCACAGGCCAATCCTTCTTCGACTTGCATCAATAATTCCAGTTATGGTACTCAATATATGATCAATCGACTATTTTAAGTGAATGATGAAAGATTTCGACAGATAAGTGGTACTCCAAATCTGAAGTCCAAAATACCCGAACACACTGCCAGGATTCTTGTGTCACCTCACGCGCAGCGTGTTGTCACGTCAATTCAATGTGTGGACATGATGATTTTTTTTGAAACTGGACATGATTAATAATTTGACCGACATATACTAGTACTGCTATTGTACTAGTGTCACAATTTATACATAGGTTTAACTAACAAGTACACACTTGAAGCCTAATTGATATATATAGGCTTCTGAACAGCATCTTCATCATCATTATCAGCACATCCTACGCAGGTGAGTTAGGATGCACTTGATCCTAGGAAGGTATCTATCCTTCAAACCAAGGGAGTGCTTCAAACTAACAACAGTACATAATATCCAACAAAAGAGGGTCGTGCTACAGCAGCAGAATACATGGCTCAGTCTAGATATCAGCACGAATCAAGTTGTGCATATTTGATGTTGGCATGAACCACATTGCCGCATGTCGGGTTTACAAAAGCCATCCATCGCATGGAAGCTTGATGCCTTTCACACACTGAAGATTATCTGGCAACAAGCTGTGTCGACGAATCTCTGGATATGGTGATTCATGAAACCCATGGTATGATGTGTAAACACAGTCCCCCTGGCGAATGGAAGTTCCATAGCACGGTAATCATCGCTGGTGATATGATCAATGATTGGTTGGATGATCAGATAATTGAGCCCGAGGAACAAGGAGTGGTTGCCGAGGCTGTAAACCCGCCTCCAGTTGAATACGCCTGGCCCAACGGAGCTGGGATCTTTCTCGAACACGAAGCAACCATATCCATCAATGTCACGAACGACCCATGCATTGTACTGCATGTGGTTTGATGTAATGGTTTGGTCAACTTGGTACGTGTGAATGAGCATCAGATGACCGCCGTCAGCTGAACGAGCGATAAACCACCACCCATTGGCTGGTGTGATTCTAGGTCCTGGAATCATGAAGGCCAGCGCATTTGCGTCTGCTGCAACAGTTCAAATTGGAGACCAAAAGGACAAAAATAAACAATCATGTTCAGAGTATGTGTGGAATTAAGATTATTATAACAGTGACACATATCATCGACAGAGAATTGCAATGCCGTGGTCATAATCATACCCGAAGTTAAAAAAAATAAGCCAATAGCTTTCATATTCTGGCAATAAGGCATGGTTCAAACATCATGTAACAATGAGAGGAAAACAGCTATGACAGAGCCTACTCATATTCTACCATAGCACTTACTACTACGTACTGTTCTCATATCAACTCTAAGCAATAACATGTGTTGTTATAAAAATCTTGGAAACGAGAGTAACATATAGCAATCATGATGTTATGCTCATAACATGTATTCTAACAATCATTAGATGCCAATTGTTTTCATATCAACTCTAACAATAACATGTGTGGTCATAAAAATCTAGGAAATGAGAGGAACATATGCTCCCTCCGTCCCAAAATAACTGTCTTAAGCTTAGTGCAACTTTGTACTAGAGCTAGTACAAATTTGAGACACTTACTTTGGGACGGAGGGAGTAGCACTGATGTGGTTATAGACATACTATCTATTCTAAATTTGTAACAATGAACAGGCAGTGGTATTCATAAGGTAAAGATGATATGAGATAGAACAATTACAGGATGATAGATTCCACCAGTATAGGCAGCCAATCTATGCGTCGACCGCGTAAACGATGCCATCGTGCACTATAGCATCAGACAGAAATGTTGCCTCAACAGGATTGATGATGATCCATAACCATGTATGGCGACCGGATTCCAGATAGACTAATCCCATGTTCAACAAGGCAATGAGCTTGTAATCCATGTAGTCTTCTGATGGTGTGGGCACTTCACAGATTACAACTTTCAGCAAACAGAGGTCGAGCCAAAAGCTTGACGCGTCTCGTGTGTAGTAGGCAGGAGTGCCCGGCGGGCCGCGAGGCTCGATGGCGGCGGTATCCAATGATGGAAGGGTGATCTCTCGCTGGGTGTAGATATCCACGAGACGCCACGGACTACCGGATTAGTGGATGAGGACGATCCAGTTGGCCTTCATGCCCGCCCAGTAGTGGCCGCGCATGAAGGACAGGTGGACGGGTAGTGGTAGCATGTCGAGGGGCACCAGAGCAACCTCCGTAGGATCGTCAAGTCAGTGTCTGGGCCACCTGCGAGGATCGGGCATCAGCAAGCAGGGTGTCTTGAAAAGAGCCGGCCGGTTGCAGACGAGTAGACGGTACAAAGACACCAAGCATGCGGCCAGACGGACAGTGCTGAGTAGGTCCATATGATTACAGATCTGCTCCAAGAGAACATCTGGGAGGGAATTCCAATCGTGGCTCTGCATGTCAGTCGGTTCTGCCATTGGGGTTTTCGGTGCCTGCGAGCCAGCGGGGAAGTGTATTCGGGCGGGCGAGCGAAGAAGCTTCTCCTCGTGTGGCCGAGCAGTGAGCGAGGGGATATGGTACGCGCGAGTTGGCGAATGTTGCAGAAAATAAAATTTGGCTATGCTTCACCAAGATCAATCTATGAGTTCATCTAGCAATGAGAGAGAGGAGTGCATCTACATACCCTTGTAGATCACGAGTGGAAGCGTTCAAGAGAACAGGGTTGAGGGAGTCGTACTCGTCGTGATCCAAATCACTAATGATCCTATTCTGAACGGACAGTACCTCCGCGTTCAACACACGTACGGTTGGGAAGACGTCTCCTCCTTCTTGATCCAGCAAGGGGGAAGGAGAGGTTGATGGATATCCAGCAGCACGACGGCGTGGTGGTGGATGCAGCAACGATCTCGGCAGGGATTCGCCAAGCTTCAGCGAGAGGGAGAGGTGGTGCGTGGGGAGAGGGAGGCGCCAAGAGTATGGGTGCGGCTTCCCTCCCTCCCCCCTCTTTATATAGGCCCCCTAGGGGGCGTCGGCCCTAGGAGATCCAATCTCCAAGGGGGGCGGCGGCCAAGGGGGGTGGCTTGGCCCCCAAGCCAAGTGGAGCCGCCCCCACCCCTAGGGTTTCCAACCCAAGGCGCAGAGGGGCCCAAGGGGGGCGCACCAGCCCACCAGGGGCTGGTTCCCCTCCCACTTCAGCCCATGGGGCCCTCCGGGATAGGTGGCCCCACCCAGTGGACCGCCGGGACCCTTCTGGTGGTCCCGGTACAATACAGGTGACCCCCGAAACTTTCCCGACGGCCGAACCTGACTTCCTATCTATAATTCTTTACCTCCGGACCATTCCGGAACTCCTCGTGACGTCCGGGATCTCGTCCGGGACTCCGAACAACTTTTGGGTTACTGCATACTCATATCTCTACAACCCTAGCGTCACCGAACCTTAAGTGTGTAGACCCTATGGGTTCGGGAGACATGCAGACATGACCGAGACGCCTCTCCGGTCAATAACCAACAGTGGGATCTAGATACCCATGTTGGCTCCCACATGCTCCTCGATGATCTCATCGGATGAACCACGATGTCGAGGATTCAAGTAACCCTGTATACAATTCCCTTTGTCAATCGGTACGTTACTTGCCCAAGCTTCGATCGTCGGTATCCCAATACCTCGTTTAATCTCGTTACTGGCAATTCACTTTACTCGTACCGTAATGCATGATCCCGTGACCAGACAGTTGGTCACATTGAGCTCATTATGATGATGCATTACCGAGTGGGCCCAGAGATACCTCTCCGTCATACGGAGTGACAAATCCCAGTCTCGATTCGTGCCAACCCAAGAGACACTTTCGGAGATACCCGTAGTGCACCTTTATAGTCACCCAGTTACATTGTGACGTTTGGCACACCCAAAGCACTCCTACGGTATCCGGGAGTTGCACAATCTGATGGTCTAAGGAAATGATACTTGACATTTGGAAAAGCTCTAACAAAACGAACTACACGATCTTTGTGCTACGCTTAGGATTAGGTCTTGTCCATCACATCATTCTCCTAATGATGTGATCCCGTTATCAATGACATCCAATGTCCATAGTCAGGAAACCATGACTATCTGTAGATCAACGAGCTAGTCAACTAGAGGCTCACTAAGGACATGTTGTGGTCTATGTATTCACACGTGTATTACGATTTCCGGATAACACAATTATAGCATGAATAACAGACAATTATCATGAACAAAGAAATATAATAATAACCATTTTATTATTGCCTCTAGGGCATATTTCCAACAGTCTCCCACTTGCACTAGAGTCAATAGTCTAGTTACATTGTGATGAATCGAACACCCATAGAGTTCTGGTGTTGATCATGTTTTGCTCTAGGGAGAGGTTTAGTCAACGGATCTGCTACATTCAGGTCCGTATGTACTTTACAAATATCTATGTCTCCATCTTGAACATTTTCACGAATGGAGTTGAAGTGACGCTTGATGTGTCTGGTCTTCTTGTGAAACCTGGGCTCCTTGGCAAGGGCAATAGCTCCAGTTTTGTCACAGAAGAGAGTGATCGGCCCCGACGCATTGGGTATGACTCCTAGGTCGGTGATGATCTCCTTCATCCAGATAGCTTCATGCGCTGCCTCCGAGGCTGCCATGTACTCCGCTTCACATGTAGATCCCGCCACGACGCTCTGCTTGCAACTGCACCAGCTTACTACCCCTCCATTCAAAATATACACATATCCGGTTTGTGACTTAGAGTCATCCAGATCTGTGTTGATTCTAGCGTCGACGTAACCCTTTATGACGAGCTCTGAGTCACCTCCATAAACGAGAAACATGTCCTTTGTCCTTTTCAGGTACTTCAGGATATTCTTGACCGCTGTCCAGTGTTCCTTGCCGGGATTACTTTGGTACTTTCCTACCAAACTTACGGCAAGGCTTACATCAGGTCTAGTACACAGCATGGCATACATAATAGACCCTACGGCTGAGGCATAGGGGGTGACGCTCGTCTGTTCTATATCTTCTGCCGTGGTCGGGCATTGAGCCGAGCTCAATCTCACACCTTGCAATACAGGCAAGAACCCTTTCTTGGACTGATCCATATTGAAATTCTTCAATATCTTATCAAGGTATGTGCTCTGTGAAAGACCTATGAGGCTTCTCGATCTATCCCTATAGATCTTGATGCCTAATATATAAGCAGCTTCTCCAAGGTCCTTCAATGAAAAACACTTATTCAAGTAGGCCTTAATGCTGTCCAAAAGTTCTATATCATTTCCCATCAAAAGTATGCCATCTACATATAATATGAGAGATGCTACAGAGCTCCCACTCACTTTCTTGTAAACATAGGCTTCTCCATAAGTCTGCATAAACCCAAACGCTTTGATCATCTCATCAAAGTGAATGTTCCAACTCCGAGATGCTTGCACCAGCCCATAAATGGATCGCTAGAGCTTGCATACCTTGTTAGCATTCTCGGGATTGACAAAACCTTCCGGCTGCATCATATACAGTTCTTCCTTAAGATAGCTGTTAAGGAATGCCATTTTGACGTCCATTTGCCATATCTCATAATCATAGTATGCGACAATTGCTAACATGATTCGGACGGACTTCAGCTTCGCTACGGGAGAGAAAGTCTCATCGTAGTCAACCCCTTGAACTTGCCGATAACCCTTAGCGACAAGTCGAGCTTTATAGATGGTAACATTACCATCCGCGTCCATCTTCTTCTTAAAGATCCATTTATTTTCTATCGCTCGCCGATCATCGGGCAAGTCTGTTGTCGGTGTCAAAACTGGCGGATCTCGGGTAGGGGGTCCCGAACTGTGCGTCTAGGCGGATGGTAACAGGAGACAAGGGACACGATGTTTTACCCAGGTTCGGGCCCTCTTGATGGAGGTAAAACCCTACGTCCTGCTTGATTGATATTGATATTGTGGATGTTTACCAGAGTGGATCTACCACGAGATCAAGGAGGCTAAACCCTAGAAGCTAGCCTATGGTATGATTGTAATGGTTGTTGTTGTATATTTCTATCGACTAGCTTGGCCCTGGTTTATATAATGCACCAGAGGCCTAGGATTACAAGAGTCCTAGCCGAATATGCTGGTGGGGGAGGAGTCCTTGTCTTGATCGCCAAGCCTTGTGGATTCTTCCTTGTATGCGGCAGCTGTCCAGACTGGCCCATGAGTATACGGCCGTGGGGTCCTCGGCCCAATCCAACTGATCGGGAGACGACGCGTTGAGTACCCCCTAGTCCAGGACACCGTCAGTAGCCCCCTGAACCGGTCTTCAAGCTGGGGACGCTCCTCGATTCTTCCGAACTGTTCTTCATCTGCGGTTGCCGATCTTGAAAACTGGTTCAACGAATCTTCTCATCTTCGATCTTGAGGATCGCCGAAATGCATTCGACGAGTTTACGCGTCGGGTATCCGAGGAGCCCCTTTAAGTTTCCGACCTTTATCAATGCCTTGTTATTTTTATTCCATGCCTCGGGTTTGAAGTTATTCCCAGAAGGCAGTGTCCTCTTGCGTCCGAGCTCCAACGCTGGACTGCATTCGAGGTATCTTTTGCAGCCGAGCACCAATGCCGGACTGCTTCCCAGCTCTAACGCCGGACTATGTATCCGAGCTCCAACGCCGAACTGTATCCGAGCTCCAACGCCGGACTGTATCCGAGCTCCAACGCCGGACTATGTATCCGAGCTCTAACGCCGGACTGTATCCGAGGTGTCGTAAATCACCTTGGTTCAAAGAAGTTTGAAGGAGTTTAGCCGAGCTTAATGCCGGAAATGCCCTCTATGGAGCCAGCCACTAGCGCCCGAGCTTTATGCCGGACTGCTTCTGAGGTGGTGCACCACCCCGAATGTGTGCCGATTTTTGTCAATATTTTTTGTTGATGCAATTTATTCTCTGACGAGATATATAGCCAGTAGCCCTCAAGGTGTGTATCGTTCGAAAACCCAAGATGCACATGAAGGATGACATAAGACCGCTGATCCCCGTAGCCGCTGAGACTCAGGTTGATTTGCAAAATTGGTCTAAGGATCAAGTCCTAGCTCGGCAGAATACTTCGGGACACAAAAAGCGGCATGATCAGTCCTCGAGACTCAGGTTGGGTGCGGCCGACCATCCTGAGGATCAAAATCTCCTCGGAAACTATATTGCACTTAAATTTTCTGCATAGAACAGGCAATGTAGTAGCCCCCGAGAGACTGGTCGGGTGGCAACACCAGATCAGGGGATCGATGTGCCCCTTTAATATTTGTAAATAATAAGCCCGAAGCCCAGTAGCCCCCGAGCCTTAATGCGGGCACGGGAGGCCGAATTAAGGATCGATATCCATAGTAAAATCACAAATTATGTGTAATAACTCTATGTATCCAAGTACTTTACGTCATTAATGCTCGGATCCGCATTGTACAAAACTTTGTTGACCGGCCATCGGCTTCCACCTCCTCGGCCAATAGTCGAGGAGTGTTTGTCCTACTTTATAAAGCCTTTATGAGGGCAAAGATTTACAACAAACAAGGCAATCTGGCCATACGGTTTTATAAACAAAGGTATGCGGAGAGACATGTTATATTACTGTTTAACAGAAGAAATGTCTTCCAAAGAAAATAGTCCTGCTATCGGTTCCTTTCTTTGGGTTGTCATGCTAAGCATGATCATGAAACCTCAGCTCCAATGTAAGAGCAAAATATTGAGGATTTAGTTTGGGAGCCCAGTTAATAGCCCCCGGTAGTGTTCGGCGACAGTCGAGATCAAGCCGGAAACACTTCGGCCAATTTTATGAATGGCCCGTCATTTAATATAGTCATCAGATCACTCACCAGTTTACACCTATTGTGATAGTCAGTTTTTGGCTTTCTCCACTGAGGTGCTTGACCATGCGAGCTGCAAGCACAATCACAGTGGTTCTCCCTTTGCACACCTAGCCGAACAAAGCGGAATATAGGAGGCAAGCGCGGGAGCCGGGCAACCCAACTATTGACCGAAGACACAATGCGAAACTGATGCATATATAGCAATATCCGAGAATGTTTTTGCCGAATCTCTAAAGGTGTCCGGCTATGCACTGCGAGACTTGTGCTGAAAACACACAAATAGTTAAAAGTGCCAAAAGCTTGGAAAACCAAAAAATGCCAGTAAAAACATGACGTCCGAACAAGATCAAGTGTTCGGTGCCAATCCGAAAATTGGACTTTAGAAAAAAAAGTGCTTCTGCCGTGCTTTAACTTTGCAACGACTAAGAATAAAAACACTTAGTATGAAACGGCTCAAATAAACATAAGAGCCCCCAAGCGACTTGGGTAAAAGTTGACTATAAAATGTAAGGTGACATGTAGAATGCCTTCTAGCCGGATTGTAGATCGTTTGTCGTAGCGGACCTTTTCGCTTCAACCTCTGGACCCAATAGCCCGGAGTGTGTCCGAATACCTCGCGGTTCTAAAAACAGAGGCATGCGTGGAGACCAGGCGTACGGGTCATTGGTGCTTTATCAGACAAGTGCCCAACTAGTTATGTTATATTACATGGTTAGTAAGAAACATCTTCCAGGGAGAATAGTTCCGTTAGGGGTTCCTTTCCCTGGGAGACATGCCCTAAAGTGCATGTCCGGGCTGCGAAAAGAGCAGAAAAACATCTGGGGGCAGGTAAATAAATAGGTAAGAAATCATCTTTTAGTTCACCGACCGAGTATTCCCTTAAGAATGCTAGCTTTCGGCTTCACCCAGTCTGAGGTACACATCCGGCTGACCCGGCAGTAACAATCGCAGAGGTGCTCCCTTTACCACCTAGCCGAACAATCGGGAACGTAGGGGTAAGCACAGGAGCCAGGCAACCCAGCTTGGCCAAAACTTAAGTCATATCGGTCCATATAATGGTGAATAAAAGGTACATGCGGAAGTGTGACACATGTGTTGGGCATAAAGTCCGTATTAATAAGCTTCTGTTAATGAAGAGATGGCGAAGCCCCCGGTCCAGCCGAGATGTTGAAGTAGGTCGGCGTGATGGACACCAGCTTGAAGAAGCAATAGTGCGGCCCTGTCGATGCAGGTCATGACGTGGTCGATGCCGGCTTGATGAAGCGACCGTGCGGCGATGCCGGTATGCCCGCTCCATGTAATCCGTGGGGCGGCGATGTTGGTGATGATTTATCCTTCGCAATGCCGGACTCTTGTTCGGCTTACCGAGATGATGATCCGAAGAAGTTGAGCTCGGCTCAACAAAATGACGACGTGTCTAGCGCAGGTCGACAGCCGTGGAGTAATATTGCCGGACTGGTTTGACACCAGCATGATGTTGAAGATCATGTTCAAAAGATCTTAGAGTTAGTGGGATGTGTTCGGGAACAATACACAATACCCCATACAAAACTTCCTTTAAAAAGGATGTCCGAAATCCCGTTCATAAAAAAGACGAACTCGGGTCGGATTCGTTTTCGCGCAGAAAACAGATCCGAAAAGTGATGCACTAATCGGAAGGTTTCCGGAGTTTGGACGGTCGGATCGAGCTGAAATTTTGAGGGGTCGTAGATATAGGAATTCCGCAGCCGATGAACGGTTGGATCTTCCAAAGGAATTCCGAGCTAGAAGCTGGACACCACGCCCTAAACTCATCCGGATTCTCGTCCAGATTAAATGCGGCTGCGGTATATCGGAGATTGCCAGAGATTCCTCCATCAGAACTCGACGAAATTTTCCAGGGTTGTTGTAGACTCAATTCCGCACAATTCCATCGAAGCAATCGTCAAAGTGACGCTCGAGGAGGCGGTGATGGCGGATGCAAGTTTGCTGTCCTGAAAAACAGCACGATCGCCCGAGGGCAATGTTGGCGTTGAGCCCCGAGGCTCCCTGGATGATTCCACCATGATCTTGATAGATATCGGAGTTGATGTTGATGAAGGCCCTCATCCGAACATGATGATCGGAGGTGGGGCGCAGTCCTTGGTCTAACCAAGATGACCTGTCGAGCTGGTGACGAAGATGCCGAAGTCACAGTTGATCTGCAGGCGAGCCATCGACCTTTTGCCGAACACACAGCGGAACTCTCAATGAAAGCACCAATGTCGGTGTCAAAACCGGCGGATCTCGGGTAGGGGGTCCCGAACTATGCGTCTAGGCGGATGGTAACAGGAGACAAGGGACACAATGTTTTACCCAGGTTCGGGCCCTCTTGATGGAGGTAAAACCCTACGTCCTGCTTGATTGATATTGATATTGTGGATGTTTACAAGAGTGGATCTACCATGAGATCAAGGAGGCTAAACCCTAGAAGCTAGCCTATGGTATGATTGTAATGGTTGTTGTTATATATTTCTATCGACTAGCCTAGCCCTGGTTTATATAATGCACCAGAGGCCTAGGATTACAAGAGTCCTAGCCGAATACGCCGGTGGGGGAGGAGTCCTTGTCTTGATCGCCAAGCCTTGTGGATTGTTCCTTGTATGCGGCAGCTGTCCGTACTGGCCCATGAGTATACGGCCGTGGGGTCCTCGGCCCAATCCAACTGATCGGGAGACGACACGTTGAGTACCCCCTAGTCCAGGACACCGTCATCTGGCAAAGTCCATACTTTGTTTTCATACATGGATTCTATCTCGGATTGCATGGCTTCAAGCCATTTCTTGGAATCTGGGCCCGCCATCGCTTCTTCATAGTTTGAAGGTTCACCGTTGTCTAACAACATGATTTCTAGGACAGGGTTGCCATACCACTCTGGTGTGGAACGTGTCCTTGTGGACCTATGAAGTTCAGTAGTAACTTGATCCGAAGTACCTTGATCATCATCATTAACTTCCTCTATAGTTGGTGCTGGCACCACAGGAACATCTTCCTGAGCTGGGCTACTTACCGGTTCAAGAGGTAGTACTTCATCAAGTTCCACTTTCTTCCCACTTACTTCCCTTGAGAGAAACTCTTTCTCCAGAAAGGACCCATTCTTGGCAACAAAGATCTTGCCTTCAGATCTGAGGTAGAAGGTATACCCAATGGTTTCCTTAGGGTATCCTATGAAGACGCATTTTTCCGACTTGGGTTCGAGCTTTTCAGGTTGAAGTTTCTTGATGTAAGCATTGCATCCCCAAACTTTTAGAAATGACAGCTTAGGTTTCTTACCAAACCATAATTCATACGGTGTCGTCTCAACGGATTTAGGCGATGGCCTATTTAAAGTGAATGTAGCTGTCTCTAGAGCGTATCCCCAAAAAGATAGCGGTAAATCGGTAAGAGACATTATAGATCGCACCATATCCAATAAAGTGCGATTACGATGTTCGAACACACCATTACGCTGAGGTGTTCCAGGCTGCATGAGTTGTGAAACGATTCCACATTTCCTTAAGTGCGTACCAAATTCGTGACTTAAATATTCTCCTCCACGATTTGATCGTAAGAACTTTGTCTTTCAGTCATGTTGATTCTCTACCTCATTCAGAAATTCCTTGAACTTTTCAAAGGTCTCAGACTTGTGTTTCATCAAGTAGGCATACCCATATCTACTCAAGTCGTCAGTGAGAGTGAGAACATAACGATATCCTCCGGGAGCCTCAGCGCTCATTGGACCGCACACATCAGTATGTATGATTTCCAATAAGTTGGTTGCTCGCTCCATTGTTTCGGAGAACGGAGTCTTGGTCATTTTGCCCATGAGGCATGGTTCGCATGTGTCAAATGATTCATAATCAAGAGATTCTAAAATTCCATCAGCATGGAGCTTCTTCATGCGCTCGACACCAATGTGACCAAGGCGGCAGTGCCACAAGTATGTGGGACTATCGTTATCAACTTTACATCTTTTGGTATTCACACTATGAATATGTGTAACATCACGTTCGAGATTCATTAAGAATAAACCAGTGACCATCGGGGCATGACCATAAAACATATCTCTCGTATAAATAGAACAACCATTATTCTCGGATTTAAGTGAGTACCCATCTCGTATTAAATGAGATCCAGATACAATGTTCATTCTCAAAGCTGGCACTAAATAACAATTATTGAGGTTTAAAACTAATCCCGTAGGTAAATGTAGAGCTAGCGTGCCGACGGCAGTCACATTGACCTTGGAACCATTCTCGACGCGCATCGTCACCTCGTCCTTCGCCAGTCTCCGCTTATTCCGCAGCTCCTGCTCTGAGTTACAAATATGAGCAACCGCACCGGTATCAAATACCCAGGCGCTACTACGAGTACTCGTAAGGTACACATCAATTACATGTATATCACATATACCTTTGGTGTTGCCGGCCTTCTTGTTTGCTAAGTATTTGGGGCAGTTCCGCTTCTAGTGTCCGCTTCCCTTGCAATAAAAGCACTCAGTCTCAGGCTTGGGTCCATTCTTTGGCTTCTTCCTGGCAACTGGCTTACCGGGCGTGGCAACTCCCTTGCTGTCCTTCTTGAAGTTCTTCTTACCCTTGCCTTTCTTGAACTTAGTGGTTTTATTCACCATCAACACTTGATGTTCCTTTTTGATCTCTACCTCTGCTGATTTCAGCATTGAATATACCTCAGGAATGGTCTTTTCCATCCCATGTATATTGAAGTTCATCACAAAGCTCTTGTAGCTCGATGGAAGCGATTGAAGGATTCTGTCAATAACCGCGTCATCCGGGAGATTAACTCCCAGCTGAGTCAAGCGGTTGTGCAACCCAGACATTTTGAGTATGTGCTCACTGACAGAACTATTTTCCTCCTACTTACAACTGAAGAACTTGTCGGAGACTTCATATCTCTCGACCCGGGCATGAGCTTGGAAAACCATTTTCAGCTCTTTGAACATCTCATATGCTCCGTGTTGCTCAAAACGCTTTTGGAGCCCCGGTTCTAAGCTGTAAAGCATGCCGCACTGAACGAGGGAGTAATCATCAGCACGAGACTGCCAAGCGTTCATAACGTCTTGGTTCTCTGGGATGGGAGCTTCACCTAGCGGTGCTTCTAAGACATAATCTTTCTTTGCAGCTATGATGATGATCCTCAGGTTCCGGACCCAGTCCGTATAGTTGTTGTCATCATCTTTCAGCTTGGTTTTCTCTAGGAACGCGTTGAAGTTGAGGTGGACATGAGCATTGGCCATTTGATCTACAAGACATTTTTGCAAAGGGTTTTAGACTAAGTTCATGATAATTAAGTTCATCTAATCAAATTATATAATGAACTCCCACTCAGATTAGACATCCCTCTAGTCATCTAAGCGATACATGGTCCGAGTCGAATAGGCCGTGTCCGATCATCACGTGAGACGGACTAGTCATCATCGGCGAACATATCCTTGTTGATCGTATCTTCCATACGACTCATGTTTGACCTTTCGGTCTGTTGTGTTCCGAGGCCAAGTCTGTACATGCTAGGCTCGTCAAGTTAACCTAAGTGTTTATGCATGTGTAAATCTGTCTTACACCCGTTGTATGTGAACGTTAGAATCTATCACACCCGATCATCATGTGGTACTTCGAAACAACGAACTTTTGCAACAGCGCACAGTTAGGGGGAACACTTTCTTGAAATTATTATGAGGGATCATCTTATTTACTACCGTCGTTCTAAGTAAATAAGATGCAAAAACATGATAAACATCACATGCAATCAAATAGTCACATGATATGGCCAATGTCATATAGCTCCTTTGATCTCCATCTTCGGGGCTCCATGATCATCTTAGTCACCGGCATGACACCATGATCTCCATCATCATGATCTCCATGATCGTGTCTCCATGAAGTTGCTCGCCAAGTGTTACTCCTACTACTATGGCTAACAGTTTAGCAATAAAGTAAAGTAATTACATGGCATTTAATCATTGACACGCAGGTCATACAATAATTAAGACAACTCCTATGGCTCCTGCCGGTTGTCATACTCATCGACATGCAAGTCGTGATTCCTATTACAAGAACATGATCTCATACATAACATATACATCATTCATCACAACTTTTGGCCATATGACATCACAAGGCACATGCTGCAAAAACAAGTTAGACGTCCTCTAATTGTTGTTGCATGTTTTTATGTGGCTGCAATAGGGTTCTAGCAAGAACGTTTTCTTACCTACATAAAAGCCACACCGTGATATGCCAACTTCTATTTACCCTTCATAAGGACCTTTTTCATCGAATCCGCTCCAACTAAAGTGGGAGAGACAGACACCCGCTAGCCACCTTATGCAACTAGTGCATGTCAGTCGGTGGAACCTGTCTCACGTAAGCGTATGTGTAAGGTCGGTCCGGGCCGCTTCATTCCACGATGCCACCGAAGCAAATAAGACTAGTAGTGGCAAGAAAGTTGACAACATCTACGCCCACAACAAATTGTGTTCTACTCGTGCAAAGAGAACTACGCATAGACCTAGCTCATGATGCCACTGTTGGCGAACGTTGCAGAAAATAAAAAATTTCTACGCTTCAACAAGATCAATCTATGAGTTCATCTAGCAACGAGAGAGAGGAGTGCATCTACATACCCTTGTAGATCGCGAGCGGAAGCGTCCAAGAGAATGGGGTTGAGGGAGTCGTACTCGTCGTGATCCAAATCACCGATGATCCTAGTGCTGAACGGACAGCACATCCGCGTTCAACACATGTACGGTTGGGAAGACGTCTCCTCCTTCTTGATCCAGCAAGGGGGAAGGAGAGGTTGATGGAGATCCACCAGCACGATGGCGTGGTGGTGGATGCAGCAGCGATCTCGGCAGGGCTTCGCCAAGCTTCAGCGAGAGGGAGAGGTGGTGCGTGGGGAGAGGGAGGCGCCAAGAGCATGGGTGCGGCTGCCCTCCCTCCCCTCCTCTTTATATAGGCCCCCTAGGGGGGGAGCTGGCCCTAGGAGATCCAATCTCCAAGGGGGCGGCGGCCAAGGGGTGTGGCTTGCCCCCAAGCCAAGTGGAGGCGCCCCCACCCCTAGGGTTTCCAACCCTAGGCGCAGGGGGGGCCAAGGGGGGGCGCACAAGCCCACTAGGGGCTGGTTCCCCTCCCACTTCAGCCCATGTGGCCCTCCGGGATAAGTGGCCCCATCCGGTGGACCCCCGGGACCCTTCCGGTGGTCCCGGTACAATACCGGTGACCCCCAAAACTTTCCCGATGGCCGAAACCTGACTTCCTATATATAATTCTTTACCTCCGGACCATTCCGGAACTCCTCGTGACGTCCGAGATCTCATCCAGGACTCCAAACAACTTTCGGGTTACTGCATACTCATATCTCTACAACCCTAGCATCACCAAATCTTAAGTGTGTAGACCCTACGGGTTCGGGAGACATGCAGACATGACCGAGACGCCTCTCCGGTCAATAACCAACAGCGGGATCTGGATACCCATGTTGGCTCCCACATGGTCCTCGATGATCTCATCGGATGAACCACGATGTCGAGGATTCAAGTAACCCCGTATACAATTCCCTTTGTCAATCGATACGTTACTTGCCCGAGATTCGATCGTCGGTATCCCAATACCTCGTTTAATCTCGTGACCGGCAAGTCACTTTACTCGTACCGTAATGCATGATCCCATGACCAGACACTTGGTCACATTGAGCTCATTATGATGATGCATTACCGAGTGGGCCCAGAGATACCTCTCCGTCATACGGAGTGACAAATCCCAGTCTCGATTCGTGCCAACCCAACAGACACTTTCAGAGATACCCGTAGTGCACCTTTATAGTCACCCAGTTACGTTGTGACGTTTGGCACACCCAAAGCACTCCTATGATATCCGGGAGTTGTACAATCTCATGGTCTAAGGAAATGATACTTGACATTTGGAAAAGCTCTAGCAAAACGAACTACACGATCTTTGTGCTATGCTTAGGATTGGGTCTTGTCCATCACATCATTCTCCTAATGATGTGATCCCGTTATCAATGACATCCAATATCCATAGTCAGGAAACCATGACTATCTGTTGATCAACGAGCTAGTCAACTAGAGGCTCACTAGGGACATGTTGTGGTATATGTATTCACATGTGTATTACGATTTCCAGATCACACAATTATAGCATGAATAATAGACAATTATCATGAACAAAGAAATATAATAATAACCATTTTATTATTGCCTCTAGGGCATATTTCCAACAGGAAGATGGCGCAGACGGCCGAGCAGTGAGCGGGGGTAAATGGTGTGCGGACGACAATGGGGAAGAGAGAAGGAAGAAAAAGAGAGGAGGAACAAGAGTGAAGACGGGGAAGAAAGTGCATTAAATCTCAATTCTACTAGTACTACTACCAGGATATACCGTCCTTCGGAGTGTAAATAGTTACACCGATGACCTGTAGGTCTACCACAAGAGGGCCCATATGTCAGTTAATGGAGGACAGAGGTGCATAGGCGTATTTGCGGAAGCGTGCTCTACTGGCAAACATGATGGCAGTACTGGGTAAGGCGCATTTAGTAACACCAACACGCTGGTTCAGCTTATTAATTACGTGTCCCATCTGCTGCAGCGTGTATTGTCACTTCACTGCGAAGAGTAGTTGAATAGTTCTCTCTGACCGAGATGGGGAATAATGGACCGCGAAGACTTCCTTTCTACAGTATCCCTATGCCTCTACGCTCACTTCACTCATTTTGCTCTGTACCTAGTCACTTGTTGAAATTTGTAGAAAGACAAATACTCTGTTTTGGGAACAGAGGGAGGCTTTTACTCCGTATTTGGGAATAGAGGGAGTATCACCATAAGGAGGGAATAGAGGAAGCTTGAAATATGAACATGTCAATGGGAGGAAGTAAGCCCCATGCATGCATGCATGCATGCAACATGCAACACTCACACGTACACATGGACGCATGCAACACTCACGCACCCATGCGGCACACATCACACGATGCAACACACATGCTCACGCTCAAGTGCTCAACCTACTCCCTACGTCCATGAAAGACTGTACATTTAGAAATTTACACATTGACCAGGGAATAATTAACGCCCAAAAGTAGCAGACTTAGTGTGCATGCGACCATTGAGAGAAGAAGATTAAATGAAGGCCGTTGCATGCTGTAATTAAGGATAGACATGTAGCCTATACCTAGAGCACAAGTTGGTGCATTAGTCAATCAGTATCGATTTAGATTAAAGTCTAAATGCATTGGAAGTGTAGATGTACATCATGTACTACACTCTTTGTTTTTTAGCCGGTGTACACTCTTTGTTGGAAGACTGAGGGAGTACACGTGCATGCACTCACATACACAACCAGGGTGGTTCGTGCGCAAGGGTTGGACTCCTCTCGCGCCTGCGTAAAGTTTTGTTTAACTGATTTCTTTGCTCTGCCAACTGACAGGTGGGACCCAGAAACTAGGTGACAATTTAACCAGTCAACAAAGTGCCACGTCGACTATGTGGCCGGTCAGTAGGGTGTTGTTGGAAATATGCCCTAGAGGCAATAATAAAAGGGTTATTATTATATTTCCTTATTCATGATAATTGTCTTTTATTCATGCTATAACTGTATTGTCCGGAAATCGTAATACATGTGTGAATACATAGACCATAACATGTCCCTAGTGAGCCTCTAGTTGACTAGCTCGTTGGTCAACAGATAGTCATCGTTTCCGGACTATGGACATTAGATGTCATTAACAACGGGATCACATCATTAGGAGAATGATGTGATGGACAAGACCCAATCCTAAGCATAGCACAAGATCGTGTAGTTCGTTTTGCTAGAGCTTTTTCAATGTCAAGTATCTCTTCCTTAGACCATGAGATCGTGTAACTCCCGGATACCGTAAGAGTGCTTTGGGTGTACCAAACGTCACACGTAACTGGGTGACTATAAAGGTGCACCACAGGTATCTCCGAAAGTGTCTGTTGGGTTGACACGGATCGAGACTAGGATTTGTCACTCCGTCTGACGGAGAGGTATCTCTGGGCCCACTCGGTAATGCATCATCATAATGAGCTCAAAGTGACCAAGTGTTTGGTCACGGGATCATGCATTACTGTACGAGTAAAGTGACTTGCCGGTAACGAGACTGAACGAGGTATTGGGATACCGACGATCGAGTCTCGGGCATGTAACGTACCGATTGACAAAGGGAATTGTATACGGGGTTGTTCGAATCCTCGACATCGTGGTTCATCTGATGAGATCATCAAGGAGCATGTGGGAACCAACATGGGTATCCAGATCCCGCTGTTGGTTATTTCCCGAGAGCCGTCTCGGTCATGTCTACGTGTCTCCCGAACCCATAGGGTCTACACACTTAAGGTTCGGTGACGCTAGGGTTGTATGAATATGAGTATGCAACATACAGAATGTTGTTCGGAGTCCCGGATGAGATCCCGGACGTCATGAGGAGTTCCAGAATGGTCCGGAGGTAAAGAAAACTATATAGGAAGTGGTATTTCGGCCATCGGGAAAGTTTTGGGGTCACCCGGTATTGTACCGGGACCACCGGAAGGGTCCCGGGGGTCCAACCGGTGGGGCCACCCATCCTGGAGGGCCCCAAGGGCCAAAGTGGCGAGGGGAACCAGCCCTTAGTGGGCTGGTGTAGCCCCTAGGCCCACCCCCTGCGCCTAGGGTTGAAACCCTAGGTTGGGGGGGGGGGCGCCCCACTTTCCTTGGGGGTACTCCACCCCCCTTGGCCGCTGCCCCCTTGGGAGATTGGATCTCCCAGGGCCGGCACCCCCCCTGAGGGCCTATATAAAGGGAGGGGGGAGGGGGGCAGCCGCACCCTGAAGTCCTGGCGCCCCCTCCCCCTGCTACACCTCTTCCTCCTCCGTCACGTGCTTGGCGAAGCCCTGCTGGAGTGGTGCTGTTCCACCACCACCATGCCGTTGTGCTGCTGCTGGAGCCATCATTATCAACCTCTCCTTCCCCCTTGCTGGATCAAGACGGAGGAGACGTTACGCTGACCGTACGTGTGTTGAACGCGGAGGTGCCGTCCGTTCGGCGCTAGGATCTCCAGTGCTAGGATCACGATGAGAACGACTACTTCAACCCCGTTCTTTTGAACGCTTCCACGCGATCTACAAAGTGGTATGTAGATGAAATCTCTCTCCCATGACTCGTTGCTTAGATGAACTCATAGATGGATCTTGGTGAAACCATAGGAAAAATTTTAATTTTCTGCAACGTTCCCCAACAGTGGCACATTAGCTAGGTCTATGCATAGTTCTCTATTGCACGGGTGGAACACAATTTTGTTGTGGGCGTAGATCTTGTCAACTTGCTTGCCAATACTAGTCTTATCTTGCTTCAGCGTTATTGTGGGATGAAGCGGCCCAGACCAACCTTACACGTACGCTTACGTGAGACCGGTTCCACCGACTGACATGCACTAGTTGCATAAGGTGGCTGGTGGGTGTCTGTCTCTCCCACTTTTGTTGGAGAGGATTCGATGAAAAGGGTCCTTATGAAGGGTAAATAGAAGTTGACAAGATCACGTTGTGGTTATTCGTAGGTAAGAAAACGTTCTTGCTAGAACCCAATTGCAGCCACGTAAAAGATGCAACAACAATTAGAGGACGTCTAACTTGTTTTTGCAGCAATTGTCATGTGATGTGATATGGCCAGAAGTTGTGATGAATGATGAATGATATATTGTGATGTATGAGATCATGTTCTTGTAATAGGAATCACGACTTGCATGTCGATGAGTATGACAACCGGCAGGAGCCATAGGAGTTGTCTTTATTTTTTGTATGACCTGCGTGTCATTGAAGAACGCCATGTAAATTACTTTACTTTATTGCTAAATGCGTTAGCCATAGAAGTAGAAGTAGTCGTTGGCGTGACAACTTCATGAAGACACAATGATGGAGATCATGATGATGGAGATCATGGTGTCATGCCGGTGACAAAGATGATCATGGAGCCCCGAAGATGGAGATCGAAGGAGCTATATGATATTGGCCATATCCTATCACTACTATATAATTGCATGTGATGTTTATTATTATGCATCTTGTTTACTTAGAACGACGGTAGTAAATAAGATGATCCCTTATAATAATTTCAAGAAAGTGTTCCCCCTAACTGTGCACCGTTGCTAAAGTTCGTCGTTTCGAACCACCACGTGATGATCGGGTGTGATAGATCCTTACGTTCACATACAACGGGTGTAAGACAGATTTACACATGCAGAACACTTAGGGTTAACTTGACGAGCCTAGCATGTACAGACATGGCCTCGGAACACAAGAGACCGAAAGGTCGAACATGAGTCATATAGAAGATACGATCAACATGGAGATGTTCACCAATGATGACTAGTCCGTCTCACGTGATGATCGGACACGGCCTAGTCGACTCGGATCGTGTAACACTTAGATGACTAGAGGGATGTCTGATCTGAGTGGGAGTTCATTAAATAATTTGATTAGATGAACTTAATTATCATGAACTTAGTCTAAAACTTTTGCAAAATATGTCTTGTAGATCAAATGGCCAACGCTCATGTCAACATGAACTTCAACGCGTTCCTAGAGAAAACCAAGCTGAAAGATGATGGCAGCAACTATACGGACTGGGTCCAGAACCTGAGGATCATCCTCATAGCTGCCAGGAACCAATATGTCCTAGAAGGACCGCTAGGTGATGCGCCCGTCCCAGAGAACCAAGACATTATGAATGCTTGGCAGACTCGCGCTGATGATTACTCCCTCATTCAGTGCGGCATGCTTTACAGCTTAGAACTGGGGCTCCAAAAGCGTTTTGAGCAACACAGAGCATATGAGATGTTCGAGGAGCTGAAACTAGTTTTCCAAGCTCATGCCCGGGTCGAGAGATATGAAGTCTCCGACAAGTTCTATAGTTGTAAGATGGAGGAAAATAGTTCTGTCAGTGAGCATATACTCAAAATGTCTGGGTTGCACAACCGCCTGTCCCAGCTGGACATTAACCTCCCGGATGAGGCGGTCATTGGCAGAATCCTTCAGTCGCTCCCACCAAGCTACAAGAGCTTTGTGATGAACTACAATATGCAGGGGATGGTAAAGACCATTCCTGAAGTATTTTCAATGCTGAAGTCAGCAGAGGTTGAAATCAAGAAAGAACATCAAGTGTTGATGGTCAATAAGACCACTAAGTTCAAGAAGGGCAAGGGTAAGAAGAACTTCAAGAAGGACGGCAAAGATGTTGCCGCGCCCGATAAGCCAGTTGCCGGGAAGAAGTCAAAGAATGGACCCAAGCCTGAAACTGAGTGCTTTCATTGCAAGGGGAAGGGTCACTGGAAGTGGAACTGCCCCAAATACTTAGCGGATAAGAAGGCCGGCAACACTAAAGGTATATTTGATATACATGTAATTGATGTGTACCTTACCAGTACTCGTAGTAACTCCTGGGTATTTGATACCGGTGCCGTTCCTCACATTTGTAACTCACAGCAGGAGCTGTGGAATAAGCGGAGACTGGCGAAGGACGAGGTGACGATGCGCGTCGGGAATGGTTCCAAGGTCGATGTGATCGCCGTCGGCACGCTACCTCTACCTTTACCTACGGGATTAGTTTTAAACCTCAATAATTGTTATTTAGTGCCAAGTTTGAGCATGAACATTGTATCAGGATCTCGTTTAATATGAGATGGCTACTCATTTAAATCTGAGAATAATGGTTGTTCTATTTATATGAGAGATATGTTTTATGGTCATGCCCCAATGGTCAATGGTTTATTCTTAATGAATCTCGAACGTAATATTACACATATTCATAGCGTGAATACCAAAAGATGTAAAGTTGATAACAATAGTCCCACATAATTGTGGCACTGCCGCCTTGGTCACATTGGTGTCAAGCGCATGAAGAAGCTCCATGCTGATGGACTTTTAGAGTCTCTCGATTATGAATCATTTGACACATGCGAACCAGGCCTCATGGGCAAATTGACCAAGACCCCGTTCTCCGGAACAATGGAGCGAGCAACCAACTTGTTGGAAATCATACATACCGATGTGTGCGGTCCAATGAGCGTTGAGGCTCGCGGAGGATATCGTTATGTTCCCACTCTCACTGATGACTTGAGTAGATATGGATATGTCTACTTGATGAAACCCAAGTCTGAGACCTTTGAAAAGTTCAAGGAATTTCAGAATGAAGTAGAGAATCAACGTGACCGAAAGATAAAGTTCTTACGATCGGATCGTGGAGGAGAATATTTAAGTCAGAAATTTGGTACACACTTAAGAAAATGTGGAATCGTTTCACAACTCACGCCGCCTGGAACACCTCAGCATAACGGTGTGTCCGAACGTCGTAATCGCACTCTATTGGATATGGTGCGATCTATGATGTCTCTTACCGATTTACCGCTATCATTTTGGGGATACGCTCTAGAGACAGCTACATTCACTTTAAATAGGGCACCGTCTAAATCCGTTGAGACGACACCGTATGAATTATGGTTTGGGAAGAAACCTAAGCTGTCATTTCTAAAAGTTTGGGGATGCGATGCTTATGTCAAGAAACTTCAACCTGAAAAGCTAGAACCCAAGTCGGAAAAATGCGTCTTCATAGGATACCCTAAAGAAACCATTGGGTATACCTTCTACTTAAGATCCGAGGGCAAGATCTTTGTTGCCAAGAACGGATCCTTTCTGGAAAAGAGTTTCTCTCGAAAGAAGTAAGTGGGAGGAAAGTAGAACTCGATGAAGTACTACCTCTTGAATGGGATAGTAGTGCAGCTCAGGAAAATGTTCCTGTGATGCCTACACCAACTGAAGAGGAAAACAATGATGATGATCAAGGTACTTCGGATAAGGTTGCTACTGAACTTTGTAGGTCCACAAGGACACGTTCCGCACCAGAGTGGTACGGCAACCCTGTCCTGGAAATCATGTTGTTAGACAACGGTGAACCTTCGAACTATGAAGAAGCAATGGCGGGCCCAGATTCCAACAAATGGCTAGAAGCCATGAAATCCGAGATAGAATCCATGTATGAAAACAAAGTATGGACTTTGACTGACTTGCCCGATGATCAGCAAGCGATAGAAAACAAATGGATCTTTAAGAAGAAGACGGACGCGGATGGTAATATCACCATCTATAAAGCTCGACTTGTCGCTAAGGGTTATCGGCAAGTTCAAGGGATTGACTACGATGAGACTTTCTCTCCGGTAGCGAAGCTTAAGTCCGTCCGAATCATGTTAGCAATTGCCGCATACTGTGATTATGAGATATGGCAGATGGACGTCAAAACGGCATTCCTTAACGGGCATCTTAAGAAGAACTGTATATGATGCAGCCGAAGGGTTTTGTCGATCCTAAGAATGCTAACAAAGTATGCTAGCTCTAGCGATCCATTTATGGGCTGGTGCAAGCATCTCGGAGTTGGAACATTCGCTTTGATGAGATGATCAAAGCATTTGGGTTTACGCAGACTTATGGAGAAGCCTGCGTTTACAAGAAAGTGAGTGGGAGCTCTGTAGCATTTCTCATATTATATGTAGATGACATACTTTTGATGGGAAATGATATAGAATTCTTGGACAGCATTAAGGCCTACTTGAATAAGTGTTTTTCAATGAAGGACCTTGGAGAAGCTTCTTATATATTAGGCATCAAGATCTATAGGGATAGATCGAGACGCCTCATAAGTCTTTCACAAAGCACATACCTTGATAAGATTTTGAAGAAGTTCAAAATGGATCAGTCCAAGAAGGGTTCTTGCCTGTACTGCAAGGTGTGAGATTGAGCTCGGCTCAATGCCCGACCACGGCAAAAGATAAAGAAGAGATGAGCGTCATCCCCTATGCCTCAGCCATAGGATCTATTATGTATGCCATGCTGTGTACGAGACCTGATGTAAACCTTGCCGTAAGTTTGGTAGGAAGATACCAAAGTAATCCCGGCAAGGAACACTGGACAACGGTCAAGAATATCCTGAAGTACCTGAAAAGGACAAAGGACATGTTTCTCGTTTATGGAGGTTACGAAGAGCTTGTCGTAAAGGGTTGCGTCGATGCTAGCTTCGACACAGATCTGGATGACTCTAAGTCACAAATCGGATACGTGTATATGTTGAATGGTGGAGCAGTAAGCTGGTGCAGCTGCAAGCAGAGCGTCGTGGCGGGATCTACATGTGAAGCGGAGTACATGGCAGCCTCGGAGGCAGCGCATGAAGCAATATGGGTGAAGGAGTTCATCACCGACCTAGGAGTCATACCCAATGCGTCAGGGCCGATCAAACTCTTCTATGACAACACTGGAGCTATTGCCCTTGCCAAGGAGCCCAGGTTTCACAAGAAGACCAGGCACATCAAGCGTCGCTTCAACTCCATCCGTGAAAATGTTCAAGATGGAGACATAGATATTTGCAAAGTACATACGGATCTGAATGTCGCAGATCTGTTCACTAAACCTCTCTCACGAGCAAAACATGATCAACACCAGAACTCTATGGGTGTTCGATTCATCACAATGTAACTAGATTATTGACTCTAGTGCAAGTGGGACACTGTTGGAAATATGCCCTAGAGGCAATAATAAAAGGGTTATTATTATATTTCCTTATTCATGATAATTGTCTTTTATTCATGCTATAATTGTATTGTCCGGAAATCGTAATACGCGTGTGAATACATAGACCATAACATGTCCCTAGTGAGCCTCTAGTTGACTAGCTCATTGGTCAACAGATAGTCATGGTTTCCTGACTATGGACATTAGATGTCATTGACAACGGGATCACATCATTAGGAGAATGATGTGATGGACAAGACCCAATCCTAAGCATAGCACAAGATCGTGTAGTTCGTTTTGCTAGAGCTTTTTCAATGTCAAGTATCTCTTCCTTAGACCATCAGATCGTGTAACTCCCGGATACCATAAGAGTGCTTTGGGTGTACCAAACGTCACAACGTAACTGGGTGACTATAAAGGTGCACTACAGGTATCTCCGAAAGTGTCTGTTGGGTTGACACGGATCGAGACTGGGATTTGTCACTCCGTATGACGGAGAGGTATCTCTGGGCCCACTCGGTAATGCATCATCATAATGAGCTCAAAGTGACCAAGTGTTTGGTCACGGGATCATGCATTACGGTACGATTAAAGTGACTTGCCGGTAACGAGACTGAACGAGGTATTGGGATAACGATGATCGAGTCTCGGGCATGTAACGTACCGATTGACAAAGGGAATTGTATACGGGGTTGTTCGAATCCTCGACATCGTGGTTCATCCGATGAGATCGTTGAGGAGCATGTGGTAACCAACATGGGTGTCCAGATCCCGATGTTGGTTATTGCCCGAGAGCCGTCTCGGTCATGTCTACGTGTCTCCCGAACCCGTAGGGTCTACACACTTAAGGTTCGGTGACGCTAGGGTTGTATGAATATGAGTATGCAGCATACCGAATGTTGTTCGGAGTCCCGGATGAGATCCCGGATGTCACGAGGAGTTCCGGAATGGTCCAGAGGTAAAGATAACTATATAAGAAGTGGTATTTCGGCCATCGGGAAAGTTTCGGGGTCACCCAGTATTGTACCGGGACCACCGAAAGGGTCCCGGGGGTCCACCGGGTGGGGCCACCCATCCCGGAGGGCCCCAAGGGCCGAAGTGGGGAGGGGAACCAGCCCTTAGTGGGCTGCTGCGCCCCCTAGGCCCACCCCCTGCGCCTAGGGTTGAAACCTTAGGGTGGGGGGGGGGCGCCCCACTTGCCTTGGGGGGTACTCCACCCCCCTTGGCCGCCGCCCCCTTGGGAGATTGGATCTCCCAGGGCCGGCGCCTCCCCCCCCTGGGGGCCTATATAAAGGGAGGGGGGAGGGGGGCAGCCGCACCCTGAAATCCTGGCGCCCCCTCCCCCTGCTACACCTCTTCCTCCTCCGTCACGTGCTTGGCGAAGCCCTGCCGGAGTGCTGCTGTTCCACCACCACCACGCCATTGTGCTGCTACTGGAGCCATCATCATCAACCTCTCCTTCCCCCTTGCTGGATCAAGACGGAGGAGACGTTACGCTGACCGTACGTGTGTTGAACGCGGAGGTGCCGTCCGTTCGGCGCTAGGATCTCCGGTGATAGGATCACGACGAGAACGACTACTTCAACCCCGTTCTTTTGAACGCTTCCGCGCGATCTACAAAGTGGTATGTAGATGCAATCTCTCTCCCATGACTCGTTGCTTAGATGAACTCATAGATGGATCTTGGTGAAACCATAGGAAAATTTTTAATTTTCTGCAACGTTCCCCAATAGGTGCAATACGGTGCTCTACGATGAGCTAGTGATCGTATAATCACCGCAAAACTATATATAGTGACCGTAAAGAGCGTATTGTTACATACGTTGACCGCCAGTGTACTTTTCTCGTTTGATATTTAGCCATATTAATCAGAAAGGACGCAGTATGGACTACTAGTGCTAGTACTGCTTTGATGTGTCCCGTCAACTCGCCGAACATGGAGAAGCTTGCTTACTACGCCTCTCCCTCGCCCACGCGCGCTGTGGTTCACAGGAAGAGGAGAGGGTTTTGACTATAGAGCCCTCTCCCTCTCCCTCTCCCTCGCCCTTGCCCTCGCGGTGGACGTGCAGCAGTTCAATAGGTGTCAGATTGCCAGAAGCATATTATACTGTAGTATCATCATTGTTGGACCTTCCGAAGAGGCGAAGAGCCAAGTGCAAGGTTCACACGAGTACGAACTGTTGAACCTCCCGAAGAGGCAAAGAGCCAAGCGCAAGGTTTTATAGGAGTTGTCGTCCTAGTAGGAGTGTACTATAACTATAGCAAACGATGCTACTGTATGATGCCGCCACATCACGTATATCCAAAGTTGTGCCACCTTTTTTCTCAAAGAGCGTGTTGGAGCCCGTGCAACAACCACACAAGTTGCATGTACACATAACACATTTACTAGTAATAAATTCTAAAGGACAAATGGCAGTATGCCACACAAGTTCATCTCCAATTCATGTGATAAATTTGTGCACGACTAGTCTACATATATTCACAGCGCTACCGTTCACAATTACCGTACTCCACTTACATGTTATAGATGGGCTACATGTCCTCATCCAGGTTCTAGTCCCAGGTGTTCTTCATGGATGGCACGATCCATAGCGGTGGGCAACGGGAATCATTGTCGCAGCTTTCTAGTCTGGTTACACACGATGGAGATTCAACCAAGCTGCAGCGGCATAAATCAGGGATAGCATGTCTCAGCATGTCGTTCATCCGGTGGTGCGCACTGAAGACACAACCATGCTTCATGAACGACAGGCCTTTCATGTCGTGCATGGAAGGTGGGATCCGCTTCACAATGGGGTAGCTGTCCCCGATGAAAAGCTAGTACTCTCCAAGAGTGTTCCTCGGCACCCACGTAGCATCACGGGGGTCACACTCGGCGCCATTCATATGGTACACGCGGCATCTCAAATCTGGACACATGGTGACGTACATAGTCAAGGTCCATGCATAATAATGTTGTCCTCAAATATGGCGGTCAGTAATACTGTGCAGCAAATAGTACTACTCCGGTATAGAGGAAGTAAAATAACCGGCTTATTATATATAGCCACTCTTGGCTACATGGATGAGATAGTAAGACATGGAAAAACAAAAATGGTGGCAGCTAGTTAGTTCAAGTCTTCAAGGGCCTAGCTAGCTATACGCGTCCTTCAAGGTAAAAAGTACTCCTACTAGTACTACTAAGTATACTACTAGTAAAACAATGAAAGAGAAGGCGAGAGGGTTAAAAAAAGGAATACCTGGTGTCGTGGAAATATCACGTCAGATGTCCCCGTGTAAGGACTTAGTCGTGGAGCCATCGCGATGGGTTAGCTTAAAGGGGTTAAACTGGACAAAGGACACGAGGGATTTTATACTAGTTCGGCCCCTTCGATGAAGGTAAAGGCCTACGTCTAGTTGTGTTGGGATTATTGGGGGCTCGATTATCAGGGAGCTAAACACGCTATGCCTGGCTCTCGAGTTGTTGTTTTTTGTCCCTGAACCGCCACCGGGTCGTCCCCTTATATACACGGGTTGACGCCCGGCCGGTTTACAGAGTCCCGAGGCCGGCTCGTAACAGCGTCCGGCTCGGTCTCTCCTTTCCTTATCTTACAATACAAGTTACATGACTATGTCGGTTTACCACTATGGGCCCTATTCCGCCTTTGGGCTCCGGTCCTGTAAGCTTCGATAGTAAAGCGCCATCTTCTGAGTCTTCCTGGGTTTCAATGTAGTTGAGGGTGAACCGTCCCCTCCTGGGCGGTTTACACTCAGTAGATATATCCCCAACATTAGGCCCCAAATTGATTTGAACCTGTTCATGTCAATCTTCAGCACTTAGAAAAATCCTGTGATTCTCTTCCTTCATTTCTTGTAAACCGCCATGATATCTTCTTTTATAAACTTCGTTAAACCGTCGTGACGTCATCCTCTGGACAAAGCAATGGATCACCATGACGTCATCTCTGTAACAAACGATTAAAAAGATTCCTTCATTAATGATGTCCCGAAGATCGAGGCATCAGCCGTGCCGACTTTGCCGCATCAGGCTCCTTGATTCTCGCGCCTGACATTTATCCTCCTGTCTCATTATAAATAAACCCGAAGGGTCCTTCCACTTTCTCCTCATCTTCCTCCTCGCGACCCGAAGAGCCCCAGCACCGCCGCCGCCGTTGACCTTTGAATCTGCACCGACCAAGGCCGCTGCATCACTCTGATCGTACCAGAAACCCTGTCGCGCTCCTCTGCCGCTGAGTGGCCCTGGTAAGTTCACTTTCCTGTAACCCTAGATCTCCATTAGGGTTTCGAGTTCATCCATGTTCGTCGCCGTTCATCAGTTCTTCTGCGCCCTTCTCTTAGTCTTTTTACTGAGTTTATATATGCGCTTGATAGCTTTGATCTGTGGCTAGATCCATTTTGTTAGTTCACAATACCGCAGCGTCTCACCGCTCCTGAATGGACTCCATCAGGATCTTCTATGTTCCACTTAGCGCCATTGTAGGGCTCAGAAAAGTTTTCTTTATTTAACCACGGTAGATCCAAAATTATACTGCCATACTGTGAAACTTGTTTCTGTAAACACTTAGTAGATTTTCAGCTCTCACTCTTCTGCCTAAGGGCAGTTTAACCTTTGATAGTCAATCCGCCATACACCATTAGTCCTCACTTAAACCGCCAACTTGACTTGAATAGCAATTTTCCGGTTTAACACTGAGTAGTATACTTAAACCGTCAATCGTAAACCGACCTTCATTTTTTCTTTCACAGTTTGCTTTTCCAATATGACCAAACAATTCTCTGCTTGCAATTGGGTTCCGTCCCGGATCGCGGAGATACAAATCAATGGATATGTCACCACTGGAGCTTTAGCCTCAAAATGGGTCCTTCATTGGCGAGTTACGGGCTCTGAGTGCCCTCTTGAACCTCAAGATGGAGAGGTGATTGTATTTATGTAACACTTAGACTGGGGATTGAGCCCGCCCGGATCAAAATTCTTCCGGGATGTCCTTGCGAGCATTTAACTCCATCCACAAGATATTGGACCAAATTCCATGTCCAATATATGCAACTTTCAAGTATTTCTGTGAAGTTTACCTTCAAGAAGAACCATCTGTGGAGCTGTTCCGGGATTTTTTCCATTTAAACCGCCGCACGGAGTTCTCTGATGGTCCCAACACAGAACTTGGTGGGGTATCAATCCAAAAGAGAAAAGAAGTTGATTTCCCTCATGCAAAGCATCACAGCCATTCCAAAGATTGGAACCAAACTTGGTTTTATTGCCGGAACACTGCCCCTGCTGGAGAAAATCCTTTGCCGGGTTTCCGCCCTCAACGGCTTAGCAATGGCCGTCCGTTACCTCTACTTATAACTGCCGCAGAACGGAAAACTTATGCACCTTAACTCGCCAAGCTCCGAGTTCTCCTGGCCAACAGTTTGACTGGCATTGATCTTGTCCGCTGCTGGGTTTCTTGGGGTATTCTGCCTTTAAGTCGCCGCCCCGGTTTAATGCATGAATATACTGGCAACGTCAAGGATCCTCAACGATATCATGAAATTGTAATGACAGACATTGCAGTTACTGAAGCTATGAAGAAAATGCTTGATGAACCTAT
This sequence comes from Triticum dicoccoides, assembly GCF_002162155.2. Taxonomy (NCBI): domain Eukaryota; kingdom Viridiplantae; phylum Streptophyta; class Magnoliopsida; order Poales; family Poaceae; genus Triticum; species Triticum dicoccoides. The sequence continues at coordinate 677,008,025 of NC_041385.1, read as the reverse complement.
CGCCACATGCAGCCAAATCGGGTTGCCACCTTTTTGCGCCTCCAATAAACCGCTGGTGGTAAAGTTCAACTTAATGCTTACTGATTTGCCTCCGCTTTAATAACGTACTAACACTCCTTTGCTTTAATTTCACAGGCCAATAGCTCCTTCTGGAAGCGGAATAAACCGGCTAGGGCTCCTCGTGCAAAGAGCAAAGTCACCAAGAAAGCTGCCAAGAAGAAAACCACCGAGTCTTCTGATCCTCCAGAAGATGTTGATGAATCAGATGCAGAGGTAGAACTTGACTCACTTGGTTCCTTTTTCGTATACCTTATTGACAATGACTATTCCCAGGATGATGCGGAGGCTAGCCGTGCGGACCATGTTGAGGTAATCTCTCTTTCTTCCAATTCAGATCTTGTGCCGGTTCAAAGATTTCGCCATGCAGTTCGGAAAGTAAAATACTCTCACCCTCTTGCTTATTTGGATCCAAAATTTTCTTTGAAGACACAACAAGCTGAAGAGCATCGCACAACTTGGCATAGTGGCTAGCAAATCACCTCATCCGGTTTACCGGATACACCAACCCGGAAATGTCGTCCAGAGGTTACTTGTTCTCCCGAAAAACTTTATCCTTTGAAGGGTTTCTTCAGATACCCACTTAATCCATCTGATCCGAATTACTAGGCATCTTCCAATTCGTCGGGCGGTTCATCAACCACTCAGCTGCCTCCTCTTAAAATCGTCCCTGGGTAAGTATATTGTCCTTCACATTTTTCCTTCATAATTCGGTTTACCATGCTAATATTTGTTTTGATATCACAGTGCCAAAGCTCGTATGAGTAAGAAGGATAAAACCAGTGCCCCTATCGGTGAAGCTGAACCAGAAAAGGCTCCTGAAGGTTCCGGTAGAAATACTGACATTATGGATGATTCCACCCCTCAAGGCCAGAGCACTGAAGCTAATCCGTCGGAAGCTGACCCGGCCACTCATATTGAACTGTCGAGCCCTCATGCTACTCCTCCAAGCCCGCTGCTGATGCATCGAGCCCGGCTGCTAATCCGCCAAGTCCAGCCAGAGGTACCGTCAATCCGCCAAGTCCACCCAAAGGTGATGATGAGGATGTTGTTATTACTGGCACTGCTCACACCAGTCCTGGTAATCCGGCTATCCTGGCCAAGCATACTGCCAAAGAGGAATTTGTTGCTATGGGCAAGGGGAAAGGGAAGACGGATTTATCCAACTTTGTCAACCTTAGTGCCGAGGAACTTCATTCCAGCTTTTTAAACCGTCTCTACACCAGTCATGACTTTGTAGCCGGTTTGGTGAACCTGATGAAGGAGCGTTATGAGGTACTTTTCAAGAACACTTTGAATTTCCCTCTATTCTGTATATCTCTTCCATTGTAGCCTCCAAGGGTCGGGTTATCTCTTGTAGATAAATCGGGACTTCGATATAAATAACACTTTATCGTAGTAGCCCCCAAGGGCCGGTTTGTCTTCTTGAAGACTAACTGGGACTTTTCTGTCCATGTTAACTGTCTTCACTCATAATTGATCAAATGTGCATTAGCCCCCAAGTGCCAAGCTTAATATCTGGATTGAGCCTTGGGACTTGAAAACACTGACTTTTTGAAAAAGCAATCCACATTAGCCCCCAAGTGCTAAGGGCATAACTTGTTATGTGCTTGGGACTTTCACAACTTCATCTTCTGACTTGTGCAGACTGAGAAGACTATTAAAGAAACTCAAATCGCTGATCTTCAAGAAAACATCAAGTCCCAGCAAGAAGCGACCTCTAAAGCCAAAGAGGAGCTAAAGGGCGCTTTGACTAGCATGGAACAGTTGAAAGAAAGCTTCAAAACCGAACATTCCAATTGGGAAACAGAAAGAGCTGCTTTGTTGAAACGGGCTGAAGACGCCGAAGCATCCCTTAAACCGGTGGAGGAAGAGCTGACGGGTTTGAAACATCAAGTGAACTCCATGACAGCTGCAGTTTTTGGTAAGTATTCTATGATAACTTGCTTCTCCATTTTCACCAACTCCACCGGTTTGACATTGAATTCTTAAACCGTCACAGGCCATCGCATTGCTCATCTTGGAATGGATATGCAGATGAAATTGAAGGCGGCTTATACACTGATTGAGCAACTGTATACTGGTGCACAACGGGTTATCTCTGCAGTCTCATACAACAAACCGGCACCAACATTGATCAAGGACACACTAGCAAGATTATCCATGACACCGGCTCAGATAGAGGAGGTGAAGCAATTTGCTGCCAGGGCTAGCGCTTTACTGGCACTAACTCGGGCCAAAGCATGGATATCTGACTTGGATCTAGTTGATATTGCCAAGGGATTTCCAGATGAACAAGCAGACGGGTCAGCATTTGACAACGAAGCTCTCAAATCCCTGACAAAGGAAATGCCTCCACTGTCAAGTCAACTGGCTGCAGAGGCTAACTTGACTGTTCATCGGTCCTTTTATGATGAAGGGAACCATCGAGTTGACACGACTGTGACAGAAACGCACATCCTTATCCCGCCAATCCGTAACATACTTACACCCCTGATGTTGACCCGTCCAATCTTATAAGTGAAGAAGCTGTATTTCAGGCTCTAACCCGGATTGACTGGACCACCATTGACTTCCAGCCTCTGGGTGGAGAGGAGGAGGTTGAACCGGCGCCGGAAGACCCATCAACTTCATGTCATCCTGGCAATGAGTCTTAATCCGGCATACGAATTGCTTCGACAAACTTTGTTGCGTAAAAACAACCAGTATTTTGATCCTCAAAGTGCCTTGTAATAGGCTAGTTAAAACTCTTTGATCTGTGGCAGTGATGCATGACTTTGTTGATCCGGCATGATACGTGATACGTTTGCTTATACTTTGATAATATCATGCGATCTTGATGTCTGCATACAAAAAATTTGTCCTGACGGTTTACCGCCGGACGGGTCATAATACCCAAGACTGATTGATAGCCAAACTTAAATAAATATGAAATAATTCATACTTGTGATATGACATCACGTAGTTGGTTTACCAACTTTGATTGTAGTAAGGGTGAAAACCCAAATCTTTGAGCTATTATAACTCTTACCATATGATGATGGCGTGTAAAGAGTCATGCCGGGTTATAATGATCACCAGATGATCAAAATTGGTGACATGTAGTAAAAACCAGGCCGGGTTAAGAAACTCCGGTTTGATAATAAGGTCTGACAACTTGTAGTTGCAAGCCAAATCGGGGTAACAAACACCGGGTTAATATGATGACTGAAAAGCCAGACCAGATCAAAAGATACCGGTTCAACATAAAATTCAAAAAGAACTGACAAAGGCAAATAAAACCGTGTAGTCGAGGCTTTTCGAGGGCTGCCAGGCCCAAATTCGAGGCTTTTCGTGGGCTGCCAGGCCGCTAAGTTAAACCATTTAACAAAGCCTTTTAAGATGGGCCTCCAACTAACCAATCGTCGTTTTAACTTTGACAAGTTCAGGGTCTCAATGAGAGTAACTGTCAAACGTTCAGCGGGTCATGCCAGGATTACCTGGATAGGAGTGGCTTACTTGATGAAGGCAGGTTAACCCGGGGTTTTAGGTAAATATACCAGGCTTCCAAGTCATGGGTCGATACCCAGCTACAAGGGTCCTTTCAAACTCTTTGTTACTTTACACAAAGAGCCCCCAAGTAGCTTGATGAGGTGCTCATTGGGTGCCTATGTTTGAGTTGTGCATAGCATCCAGACTCTCTTTGGCCCCTTGGGTGTGAAGCTCCCAAGTTGTATTGTGGCATGATAGCCGGTTTAATAGGTAGTACTCCGCTTTGTCAGCTGAAGCCCCCATGTAACTCAAAGGATATTTGAGAAAAAAACAGCAGAGGCCCTGCTTATAGCAAGGGTGCTGGTTTATTTTATTGATCATAATACATACATTGTCAAAATAAGTACATAAAAGAAGCCTATGGCTCAAGTGTAGTAAGGCCGTAGGAGAGCTATGTTCCACGGCCGTCGGGTCTCCTCCTTAGAGCTGCGTGAGTTGTCTCGAACGTCAATGAGGTAGTATGATCCGTTGTGCAGATTCTTGCCGATCACAAAGGGTCCTTCCCAAGGTGGGGATAACTTGTGCATATCAGTCTGATCCTGGATGAGCCGGAGCACCAAGTCGCCTTCTTGAAAGGTTCTTGTCTTAACTCGGCGGCTGTGATAACGCCGCAGGTCTTGCTGATAAACCTCCAAACGAGCCAAAGCCATATCCCGTTTTTCATCTAACAGGTCCAACGCCTCCTGGCGTGCTTGCTCATTGTCTACTTCAACATAATTGGCAACCCGGGGCGAATCATGACGAATATCACTTGGGAGGACTGCCTCTGCCCCATATACCATGAAGAAAGGTGTGTAACCCGTTGATCTGTTGGGGGTGGTGTTGATACTCCATAACACAGAAGGCAATTCTTCCACCCAACAACCCGGCGTCCGCTTCAAAGGAACCATGTGCCGGGGTTTGATACCTTTCAAGATTTCTTGATTGGCTCTCTCCGCTTGACCATTGGACTGGGGGTGCGCCACGGATGCTAAGTCAAGCCGGATGTGCTCTCTTTGACATAAATCCTCCATCTCGCCTTTAGAAAGGTTTGTACCATTATGTGTGATAATGTTGTGTGGAAAACCAAAGCGGAAGATAATCTTTTTGAGAAATTGAACCGCCGTGGCCGCATCACACTTGCTGACAGGCTCCGCCTCAACCCATTTGGTGAACTTGTCAACCGCCACCAGCAGGTGGGTCTTCTTATCCTTGGAGCTCTTAAAGGGTCCCACCATATCAAGCCCCCAAGTGGCAAACGACCAAGTGATGGGAATCATCCTTAATTCTTGAGCCGGAACATGAGCTCGACGTGAAAACTTTTGACAAGCGTCACACCGCTTTACCAGATCCTCCGCATCAGCATGAGCTGTCAACCAGTAGAACCCATGACGAAAAGCTTTAGCAACCAGGGACTTTGAACCGGCATGATGAGCACAATCCCCTTCATGAATTTCCCGTAGGATCTCTTAGCCTTCTTCCGAAGAAACACAACGCTGAAATACGCCTCAAACGCTGCAGCGGTGTAACTCGCCATTGTGAATAACCATGGACTTGGATCACCGGACTATCTGCCGGGCCAGGACTTCATCATCTGGTAACTCACCCCGGTTCATATACGCCAAATATGGAACCGTCCAATCCGACACAACATGTAAATTGGCCACCAATTGAGCCTCCAGATCAGGAACACCTAAATCCTCCTCTGTAGGCAACTTAACAGACGGGTTACGCAAGATATCTAAAAAGGTACTGGGGGGTACCGGTTTACGCTGAGACCCCAGCCGGCTTAAAGCGTCTGCTGCTTCATTTTTACGCCGATCGATATGCTCAACCTGATACCCTTTGAAGTGACCCACCACAATATCCACCTCGCGTCTGTAAGCCGCCATGAGTGAATCCTTAGAATCCCAAGTGCCAGAGACTTGCTGAGCCACCAGATCAGAGTCTCCAAAGCATCGTACCCAGCTTAAATTCATCTCCTTAGCCACACGGAGCCCGTGGAGCAAAGCCTCGTACTCAGCTGCATTGTTAGTACAGGGGAACATTAAACAGAGGACATAACGAATTTTATCACATCGAGGGGAAGTAAGGACAACTCCAGCCCCCAAGCCCTCCAATTGCCTGGATCCATCAAAGTTAATAGTCCAGTATGTATTATCCGGTTTGTCCTCTGGTGCTTGTAACTCAGTCCAATCATTGATGAAGTCAACAAGTGCTTGAGATTTGATGGCTGTCCGAGGCATATACTTCAACCCATGGGGACCAAGCTCAATTGCCAGCTTTGCAACCCGGCCAGTTGCCTCCCTGTTCTGAATTATATCACCCAAGGGAGCGGAACTGACCATGGTAATGGGATGGCCTTGAAAGTATTGTTTAAGCTTTTGACTTGCCATAAAAACCCCATATACCAGCTTCTGCCAATGCGGATATCACTGCTTTGACTTGATGAGCACCTCACTGATATAGTAAACCGGCCATTGAACCGGATATTCCTTGCCAGCTTCCTTGCGCTCCACCACAATGGCCACGCTGACAGCACAGGCATTAGCAGTCACGTACAATAACAAGGGCTCTTTGTCAACCGGAGCGGCAAGGACCGGCGGTTCAGCCAACTGCCGCTTCAAGTCTTCAAATGCCGCATTAGCCGCATCACTCCATACAAAGGTGTCTATTTTCTTCAACATCTGATATAGAGGGATCGCCTTCTCTCCCAAACGGCTGATAAACCGGCTTAGGGCTGCAATTTGACCTGCTAGACGCTGAACATCATTGATGCACGCCGGTTTAGCCAAGGATGTAATCGCTTTGATCTTCTCCGGATTAGCCTCAATGCCTCTATTGGACACCAGAAAACCTAGAAGCTTGCCTGCCGGAACACCAAAAACACACTTGTCCGGATTGAACATCATCTTGTAAACACGCAGATTGTCAAAGGTCTCCTTGAGATCACCTATCAATGTATCCTTCTTCTTGGACTTTACCACAATGTCATCAACATAGGCATGAACATTGCGCCCAATCTGAGTATGAAGACAATTTTGCACACAACGCTGATAAGTTGCCTGGGCACTCTTGAGCCCAAAGGGCATAGAAACATAGCAGAAGGCTCCAAAGGGAGTGATCAAGGCAGTCTTCTCCTGGTGCTTAACTGCCATTTTTTCTGATGATAACCTGAATAAGCATCCAAGAAACTCAAACGCTCACAACCCACTGTCGCATCAATGATCTTATCAATACACGGGAGAGCAAAAGGATCAGCCGGACAAGCTTTGTTCAAATCTGTGTAGTCCACACACATGCGCCAGGTGCTGTTTTTCTTAAGAACAAGCACTGGATTAGCCAACCACTCAGGGTGAAACACTTCAACGATAAACCCAGCAGCCAACAGCCGGGCTACCTCCTCACCAATTGCCTTGCGTCTCTCCTCATTAAAGCGGCGAAGAAAATGCTTGACCGGTTTAAACTTGGGATCAATATTGAGAGTGTGCTCAGTGAGTTCCCTAAGTACACCTGGCATGTCAGAAGGCTTCCACGCAAAAATGTCCCGGTTCTCATGGATGAACTTGATGAGCACGCTTTCCTATTTCAAATCCAGATTTGTGTTGATGCTAAACTGTTTAGATGAATCGCCAGGAACAAAGTCAACAAGCTTAGTCTCATCAGCCGGTTTGAAATGCAGCGTTGGGTCATGCTCGGTGGTGGGCTTCTTCAGAGAGGTCATGTCTGCCGGATCAACATTGTCCCTGTAGTGCTTCAACTCCTCTGTAGCACAAACCAACTCAGCATAGGGCACATCACCTTCCTCGCAATCCAGAGCGATCTTATGACTTCCGTGAACTGTGATGGTCCCCTTGTGACCCGGCATCTTAAGCTGCAAATAAATGTAACAAGGCCTTGCCATGAACTTTGCATAAGCCGGCCGTCCAAACAGTGCGTGATTGTTGGGGAACGTTGCATAAAATAAAAAATTCCTATGTTCACCAAGATCAATCTATGAGTTCATCTAGCAACGAGAGAGAGGAGTGCATCTACATACCCTTGTAGATCGCGAGCGGAAGCGTTCAAGAGAACGGGCTTGAGGGAGTCGTACTCGTCGTGATCCAAATCAACGGAGATCCTAGCGCCGAACGGACGGCACCTCCGCGTTCAACACACGTACGGTCAGCGCGACGTCTCCTCCTTCTTAATCCAGCAAGGGGGAAGGAGAGGTTGATGAAGATCCAGCAGCACGACGACGTGGTGGTGGATGCAGCAGGGATCCGGCAGGGCTTCGCCAAGCGTATGCGGAAGGGAGAGGTGTAGCAAGGGGTGAAGGGAGGCGCCAGGTGTCAGGGTGCGGCTGCCCTCCCTCCCCCCTCTTTATATAGGGACCCCGGGGGGGCGCCGGCCCTAGGAGATGGGATCTCCTGGGGGGCGGCCAAGGGGGGAAACTTGCCCCCGAAGGCAAGTGGAGGCGCCCCCTCCCCTAGGGTTCCCAACCCTAGGTGCATAGGGGGGCCCAGGGGGGCGCACCAGCCCACCAGGGGCTGGTTCCACTCCCACTTCAACCATGGGGCCCTCCGGGATGGCTGGCCCCACCCGATGGACCCCGGGACCCTTCCAGTGGTCCCGGTACAATATCGGTGAACCCCGAAACTTTCCCGATGGCCGAAACTCGACTTCCCATATATAATATTTACCTTCTGACCATTCCGGAACTCCTCATGACGTCCAGGATCTCATCTGGGACTCCGAACAACTTTCGGTTTGCTGCATACTCATATCTCTACAATCCTAGCGTCACAGAACCTTAAGTGTGTAGACCCTACGGGTCCGGGACACACGTAGACATGACCGAGACGGCTCTCCGATCAATAACCAACAGCGGGATCTGGATACCCATGTTGGCTCCCACATGCTCCTCGATGATCTCATCGGATGAACCACGATGTCGAGGATTCAAGCAACCTCGTATACAATTCCTTTTGTCAATTGGTATGTTACTTGCACGAGATTCGATCGTCGGTATCCCAATACCTCGTTCAATCTCGTTACTGGCAAGTCACTTTACTCGTACCGCAATGCATGATCCCGCGACCAGACACTTGGTCACTTTGAGCTCATTATGATGATGCATTACCGAGTGGGCCCAGAGATACCTCTCCGTCATACGGAGTGACAAATCCCAGTCTCGATCCGTGTCAACCCAACAGACACTTTCAGAGATACCCGTAGTATACCTTTATAGTCACCCAGTTACGTTGTGATGTTTGGTACACCCAAAGCACTCCTATGGTATCCGGGAGTTACACGATCTCATGGTCTAAGGAAAAGATACTTGACATTGGAAAAGCTCTAGCAAAACAAACTACACGATCTTGTGCTATGCTTAGGATTGGGTCTTGTCCATGACATCATTCTCCTAATGATGTGATCCCGTTATCAATGACATCCAATGTCCATAGTCAGGAAACCATGACTACTGTTGATCAACGAGCTAGTCAACTAGAGGCTCACTAGGGACACATTGTGGTCTATGTATTCACACGTGTATTATGATTTCCGGATAATACAATTATAGCATGAATAAAATAAAATTATCACGAACAAGGAAATATAATAATAATCCTTTTATTATTGCCTCTAGGGCATATTTCCAACAGTCTCCCACTTGCACTAGAGTCAATAATCTAGTTACATTGTGATGAATCGAACACCCATAGAGTTCTGGTGTTGATCATGTTTTCCTCGTGGAAGAGGTTTAGTCAACGGATCTACGACATTCAGATCCGTATGTATTTTGCAAATATCTATGTCTCCATCTTGAACATTTTCACGGATGGAGTTGAAACGATGCTTGATGCGTCTGGTCTTCTTGTGAAACCTGGGCTCCTTGGCAAGGGCAATAGCTCCAGTGTTGTCACAGAAGAGAGTGATCGGCCCCGACGCATTGGGTATGACTCCTAGGTCGGTGATGAACTCCTTCATCCATATTGCTTCATGTGCTACCTCCGAGGCTGCCATGTATTCCCCTTCACATGTAGATCCCGCCACGACGCTCTGCTTGCAACTGCACCAGCTTACTGCTCCATGATTCAACATATACACGTATCTGGTTTGTGACTTAGAGTCATCTAGATCTGTGTTGAAGCTAGCATCGACATAACCCTTTACGACGAGCTCTTCGTCACCTCCATAAACGAGAAACATGTCCTTTGTCCTTTTCAGGTACTTAAGGGTATTCTTGACCGCTGTCCAGTGTTCCTTGCCAGGATTACTTTGGTACCTTCCTACCAAACTTACGGCAAGGTTTACATCAGGTCTGGTACACAGCATGGCATACATAATAGATCCTATGGCTGAGGCATAGGGGATGACACTCATCTCTTCTTTATCTTCTGCCATGGTCGGGCATTGAGCCGAGCTCAATCTCACACCTTGCAATACAGGCAAGAACCCTTTCTTGGACTGATCCATATTGAACTTCTTCAATATCTTATCAAGGTATGTGCTTTGTGAAAGACCTATGAGGCGTCTCGATCTATCCCTATAGATCTTGATGCCCAATATGTCAGCAACTTCTCCGAGGTCCTTCATTGAAAAACACTTATTCAAGTAGGCTTAATGTTGTCCAAAAGTTCTATATCATTTCCCATCAAAAGTATGTCATCTACATATAATATGAGAAATGCTACAGAGCTCCCACTCACTTTCTTGTAAACGCATGCTTGTCCATAAGTCTGCATAAACCCAAACGCTTTGATCATCTCATCAAAGCGAATGTTCCAACTCCGAGATGCTTGCACCAGCCCATAAATCGATCGCTGGAGCTTGCATACCTTGTTAGCATTCTTAGGATCGACAAAACCTTCCGGCTGCATCATATACAGTTCTTCCTTAAGATAGTCGTTAAGGAATGTCGTTTTGACGTCCATCTGCCATATCTCATAATCATAGTATGCGGCAATTGCTAACATGATTCGGACGGACTTCAGCTTCGCTACGGGAGAGAAAGTCTCATCGTAGTCAACCCCTTGAACTTGCCAATAACCCTTAGCGACAAGTCGAGCTTTATAGATGGTGACATTACCATCCGCGTCCGTCTTCTTCTTAAAGATCCATTTGTTTTCTTTCGCTCGCCGATCGTCGGGCAAGTCTGTCAAAGTCCATACTTTGTTTTCATACATGGATTCTATCTCGGATTGCATGACTTCAAACCATTTGTTGGAATCTGGGCCCGCCATTGCTTCTTCATAGTTTGAAGGTTCACTGTTGTCTAACAACATGATTTCCAGGACAGGGTTGCCATACCACTCTGGTGTGGAACGTGTCCTTGTGGACCTACGAAGTTAAGTAGGAACTTGATCCGAAGTACCTTGATTATCATCATTAATTTCCTCTCCAGTCGGTGTAGGCACCACAGGAACATTTTCCTGAACTGCTCTACTTTCCGGTTCAAGAGGCAGTACTTCATCGAGTTCTACTTTCCTCCCACTTACTCCTTTTAAGAGAAACTCTTTTTCCAGAAAGGATCCGTTCTTGGCAACAAAGATCTTGCCTTCGGATCTAAGGTAGAAGGTATAACCAATGGTTTCCTTAGGGTATCCTATGAAGACACATTTTTCCGACTTGGGTTTGAGCTTTTCAGGTTGAGGTTTCTTGACATAAGCATCGCATCCCCAAACTTTTAGAAACGAAAACTTAGGTTTCTTCCCAAACCATAATTCATACGGTGTCGTCTCAACGGATTTAGACGGAGCCCTATTTAAAGTGAATGTAGTTGTCTCTAGAGCGTATCCCCAAAATGATAGCGGTAAATCGGTAAGAGACAACATAGATCGTACCGTATCTAATAGAGTGCGATCATGATGTTCGAACACACTGTTACGCTGAGGTGTTCCAGGCGGCGTGAGTTCTGAAACGATTCCACATTTCCTCAAGTGTGTACCAAATTCGTGACTTAAATATTCTCCTCCACGATCTGATTGTAAGAACTTTATTTTTCGGTCACGTTGATTCTCTACTTCATTCTGAAATTCCTTGAACTTTTCAAACGTCTCAGACTTGTGTTTCATCAAGTAGACATACCCATATCTACTTAAGTCATCAGTGAGAGTGAGAACATAACGATATCCTTCGCGAGCCTCAACGCTCATTGGACCACACACATCAGTATGTATGATTTCCAATAAGTTGGTTGCTCGCTCCATTGTTCCGGAGAACGGAGTCTTGGTCATTTTGCCCATGAGGCATGGTTCGCATGTGTCAAATGATTCATAATAGAGAGACTCTAAAAGTCCATCAGCATGGAGCTTCTTCATGCGCTTGACACCAATGTGACCAAGGCGGCAGTGCCACAAGTATGTGGGACTATTGTTATCAACTTTACATCTTTTGGTATTCACACTATGAATATGTGTAACATTACGTTCGAGATTCATCAAAAATAAACCATTGACCATCGGGGCATGACCATAAAACATATCTCTCATATAAATAGAACAACCATTATTCTCGGATTTAAATGAGTAGCCATCTCGTATTAAACGAGATCCAGATACAATGTTCGTGCTCAAACTTGGCACTAAATAACAATTATTGAGGTTTAAAACTAATCCCGTGGGTAAATGTAGAGTTAGCGTGCCGACGGTGATCACATCGACCTTGGAACCATTCCCGACGCGCATCGTCACCTCGTCCTTCGCCAGTCTCCGCTTATTCCGCAGCTCCTGCTGTGAGTTACAAATATGAGCAACGGCACCGGTATCAAATACACATGAGTTACTACGAGTACTAGTAAGGTACACATCAATTACATGTGTATCACATATACCTTTAGTGTTGCCGGCCTTCTTGTCCGCTAAGTATTTGGGGCACTTCCGCTTCTAGTGACCCTTCCCTTTGCAATAAAAGCACTCAGTCTCAGGCTTGGGTCCATTCTTTGACTTTTTCCCGGCAACAGGCTTACCGGGCGCGGCAACATCTTTGCCGTCCTTCTTGAAGTTCTTCTTACTGTTGCCCTTCTTGAACTTAGTGGGTTTATTGACCATCAACACTTGATGTTCCTTCTTGATTTCTACCTCTGCTGACTTCAGCATTGAAAATACTTCAGGAATAGTTTTCACCATCCCCTGCATATTGTAGTTCATCACAAAGCTCTTGTAGCTCGGTGGGAGCGAGTGAAGGATTCTATCAATGACCGCCTCGTTCGGGAGGTTAATGTCCAGCTGGGACAGGCGGTTGTGCAACCCAGACATTTTGAGTATGTGCTCACTGACAGAACTGTTTTCCTCCATCTTACAACTATAGAACTTGTCGGAGACTTCATATCTCTCGACCCGGGCATGAGCTTGGAAAACCATTTTCAGCTCCTCGAACATCTCATATGCTCCGTGTTGCTCAAAACGCTTTTGGAGCCCCGGTTCTAAGCTGTAAAGCATGCCGCACTGAACGAGGGAGTAATCATCAGCACGTGACTACCAAGCGTTCATAACGTCTTGGTTCTCTGGGATGGGTGCTTCACCTAGCGGTCCTTCTAGGACATATGCTTTCTTGGCAGCTATGAGGATGATCCTCAGGTTCCGGAACCCAGTCCATATAGTTGCTGCCATCATCTTTCAGCTTGGTTTTCTCTAGGAATGCGTTGAAGTTCATGGTGACATGAGCGTTGGCCATTTGATCTACAAGACATTTTTGCAAAGATTTTAGACTAAGTTCATGATAATTAAGTTCATCTAATCAAATTATTTAATGAACTCCCACTCAGATTTGACATCCCTCTAGTCATCTAAGTGTTACATGATCCGAGTCGACTAGGCCATGTCCGATCATCACGTGAGACGGACTAGTCATCATCGGTGAACATCTCCATGTTGATCGTATCTTCCATACGACTCATGTTCGACCTTTCGGTCTTTGTGTTCCGAGGCCATGTTTGTACATGCTAGGATCGTCAAGTTAACCTAAGTGTTTTGCATGTGTAAAACTGTCTTACACCCGTTGTATGTGAACGTAGGAATCTATCACACCCGATCATCACGTGGTGCTTCGAAACGACGAACTTTAGCAATGACGCACAGTTAGGGGGAACACTTTCTTGAAATTATTATGAGGGATCATCTTATTTACTACCGTTGTTCTAATAAACAAGATGCATAAACATAATAAACATCACATGCAATTAAATAGTAGTGACATGATATGGCCAATATCATATTGCTCCTTTGATCTCCATCTTCGGGGCTCCATGATCATCTTCGTCACCGGCATGACACCATGATCTCCATCATCATGATCTCCATCTATTACTTCTACTACTATGGCTAATAGTTTAGCAATAAAGTAAAGTAATTACATGGCGTTAAATCATTCACACGCAGGTCATACAAGAATTAAGACAACTCCTATGGCTCCTGCCGGTTGTCATACTCATTGACATGCAAGTCATGATTCCTATTACAAGAACATGATGTCATACATCACAATATATCATTCATCATTCATCACAACTTTTGGCCATATCACATCACAAAGCAATTGCTGCAAAAACAAGTTAGACGTCGGATAATTGTTGTTGCATCTTTTACGTGGCTGCAATCGGATTCTAGCAAGAACGTTTTCTTACCTACGAAAAGCCACAACGTGATTTGTCAACTTATATTTACCCTTCATAAGGACCCTTTTCATCGAATCCGCTCCAACTAAAGTGGGAGAGACAAACACCCGCTAGCCACCTTATGCAACTAGTGCATGTTAGTCGGTGGAACCTGTCTAACGTAAGCGTACGTGTAAGGTCGGTCCGGGCCGCTTCATCCCACAATACCACTGAAGCAAAATAAGACTAGTAGTGGCAAGAAAGTTGACAACATCTACACCCACAATAGATTTGTGTTCTACTCATGCAATAGAGAACTACGCATAGACCTAGATCATGATGCCACTATTGGGGAACGTTGCATAAAATAAAAAATTTCCTACGTTCACCAAGATCAATCTATGAGTTCATCTAGCAACGAGAGAGAGGAGTGCATATACATACCCTTGTAGATCGCGAGCGGAAGCGTTCAAGAGAACGGGGTTGAGGGAGTCGTACTCGTCGTGATCCAAATCACCGGAGATCCTAGCGCCGAACGGACGACACCTCCGCGTTCAACACACGTACGGTCAGCGTGACGTCTCCTCCTTCCTGATCCAGCAACCGGGAAGGAGAGGTTGATGAAGATCCAGCAGCACGACGGCGTGGTGGTGGATGCAGCAGGGATCCGGCAGGGCTTCGCCAAGCGTCTGCGGAAGGGAGAGGTGTAGCAAGGGGGAAGGGAGGTGCCAGGTGTCAGGGTGCAGCTGCCCTCCCTCCCCTCCTCTTTATATAGGGACCCCAGGGGGGCGCTGGCCCTAGGAGATGGGATCTCCTAGGGGGGCGGCGACCAAGGGGGGAAACTTGCCCCCCAAGGAAAGTGGAGGCGCCCCCTCCCCTAGGGTTCCCAACCCTAGGCATAGAGGGGGGCCCAGGGGGGGCGCGCCGGCCCACCAGGGGCTGGTTCCCCTCCCACTTCAACCCATGGGGCCCTCCAGGATGGGTGGCCCCACCTGTTGGACCCTCGGGACCCTTCCAATGGTCCCGGTACAATACCGGTGAACCCCGAAACTTTCCCAATGGCCGAAACTCGACTTCCCACATATAATTCTTTACCTTCGGACTATTCCGGAACTCCTCGTGACGTCCGGGATCTCATCTGGGACTCCGAACAACTTTCAGTTTGCTGCATACTCGTATCTCTACAACCCTAGCGTCACCGAACCTTAAGTGTGTAGACCCTACGGGTTCGGGAGACACGTAGACATGGCCGAGACGGCTCTCCGGTCAATAACCAACAGCGGAATCTAGATACCCATGTTGGCTCCCACATGCTCCTCGATGATCTCATCGGATGAACTACGATGTCGAGGATTCAAGCAACCTCGTATACAATTCCCTTTGTCAATCGGTATGTTACTTGCCCGAGATTCGATCGTCGGTATCCCAATACCTCATTCAATCTCGTTACCGGCAAGTCACTTTACTCGTACCGTAATGCATGATCCCATGACCAGACACTTGGTCACCTTGAGCTCATTATGATGATGCATTACCGAGTGGGCCCAGTGATACCTCTCCGTCATACGGAGTGACAAATCCAGTCTCGATCTGTGTCAACCCAACAGACACTTTTGGAGATACCCGTAGTATACCTTTATAGTCACCTAGTTACGTTGTGACGTTTGGTACACCCAAAGCACTCCTACGGTATCCGGGAGTTACACGATCTCATGGTCTAAGGAAAAGATACTTGACATTGGAAAAGCTCTAGCAAAACGAACTACAAGATCTTGTGCTATGCTTAGGATTGGGTCTTGTCCATCACATCATTCTCCTAATGATGTGATCCCGTTATCAATGACATCCAATGTCCATAGTCAGGAAACCATGACTACTGTTGATCAACACGCTAGTCAACTAGAGGCTCACTAGGGACACGTTGTGGTCTATGTATTCACACGAGTATTATGATTTCCGGATAATACAATTATAGCATGAATAAAAGACAATTATCACGAACAAGGAAATATAATACTAATCCTTTTATTATTGCCTCTAGGGCATATTTCCAACAGTGATACGGGCTCTGGATCCTCACCACTTCAAAGGTCAATGTTTCAGACCGGGAGTCATGCTCATCACCAAACACAACCTCCAAAGCGATCTTGCCAACAGGATATGCCGATTTACCAGGTACCACACCACGGAAAATAGTGTTTGACGGTTTAAGACTCTTGTCTGTCAACTCCATGCGACGGAAGGTCTCATAATACAGAATATTTATACTGCTCCCTCCATCCATCAGCACCTTGGTGAACTTGTAACCTCCCACCTGAGGTGCCACCACTAAAGCCAGGTGGCTCGGATTGTCAACCCGGGGCGGATGATCCTCTCTGCTCCACACAATGGGTTGCTCGGACCACCGCAAGTAATGTGGTACTGCCGGTTCAACAACATTTACTGCCCTTTTGTGAAGCTTCTGATCACGCTTGCACAAACTAGTGGTGAACACATGATACTGCCCACCATTCAACTGCTTTGGGTGATTCTGGTAACCCGACTGCTGCTGATTTCCTTGATTATTCTGTTGGTTATTGCCACCCTGGTTGTTCTGGTTGCCCTGATTATTCTGAAATCCAGAGTTTGAACCGCCAGATGGACCCTGATCATACTGGAAAAGATCAGAGTTTTTGAACTCCTTCATAATGTGACAATCTTTCCAAAGATGTGTTGTAGGAACTTCCTTGGTCCCATGCTTTGGGCAGGGCTGGTTTAACAAATGCTCCAGATTCATTCCGCCACCACGCTGGGGCAGTTTACCCTTACGACGTTGCACATTAGCGTTAGCCACAAAATCCGAATCTGCTTTGCGCTTACCGTTATTCCCATGGCCTCCTTGGTTGTGCTGTTGTCCCTTTGCACCGCCGTTCTTCTTTCCCTTCTCCGATTTCTCCTCATCAGAATCGGGATCCTTGGTATTATCAGAATCGGCATATTTGACCAAGGCGGCCATAAGGGTGCCCATGTCATTGCAATGGCGCTTGAGCCGTCCCAACTTCATCTTTAGTGACTTAAACCAGCAATTGCGTTCCAGAGTGATGATTGCTTGGCCAGTGTTAATCCGGTCTGAAGAATGCAAAACTTCTGAAACCCGACGCACCCAATGAGTTGTTGACTCGTTCTCCCCTTGAACACAGGCATCCAGATCCACAATGGACATAGGCTGTTTACATGTGTCCTTGAAATTTGCTATAAACCGGCCCTTCAACTGGTCCCATGACTCAACGGAATTAGCTGGTAAGTTCTTCAACCATGTACAGGTTGTTCCCTCCAACATCATCGTGAAGTATTTTACACAAGCCGCTTCATCCACGTCCAGCATCTCCATTGCCATCTCATAACTTTCCACCCACGCCTCGGGTGGCTGATCAGTGGTATAATTAGGTATCTTACATGGGCCCTTGAAGTCCTTAGGCAGTCGCACATTACGGAGAGCCGGAATAAGACACGACACTCCCCAAGAATTGAAAGCAAGCCCGGTGCCTTGGTCTACTAAACCTGTTGGCTGAACCGGGGCGGGTTGATAACGACTCGTATGCTGTGCTGCTAAAGCAGCCTCCCTTCGTGCTCTGCCATTATCTACCACGTCCTGAGCGTTCACCTCACCACGCGCCGGATTGGGACCTTGAGGGACCATACGGCATCGCGCACTGCTGCACACCTCCGGTTCATCTATATGCCTGCTATAGCTTTTGCTCGGACGTGGGGTTGAATGAACCCTGTCTCGGCTATACGAGTAAGCTTGCTGCTGGGTCATAGCCATTTGAAGAAGATCCCTAGCCTGCCGTGTCTCGACCGCCGCTGGCGATTCACCCTCTATTGGAATAGTTGTCAGCCGAGATGATGCTGCTATCATATTGTCCAAAGGGGTAGAGAAGTGACCCGGCAGGGTGTGGTATACCGCGGCGGGTCGTCCGTGCGTCGAGGTGGACCGATCATCTGGGGTTGATCCGGCGTTTCGGTCCTCGGCACAATAGTCTGGTTTACTGCTGCAGGATTGTTAGTCCCTGCTCCTGGCGTACCAAAGAGGTTCATCGCATTGTAATCTGCCGGCAAGTGAGATCGATGTCTCCTCCTGAATACTTCGTTCGAAGCGTTCTGATCCATCAAAAGTCGGTAATTCTCGGCTTGAATCCTCTGCGCCTCGGCATCTAAAGCGTCTCGTTCCTCAGCCATCCTAGTTTCCTCAGCCGCTAAGTCCTCCTTGGCTTGTGCTATTTGATCCTTTAGCCTCGCAATGTCTGCTTTGTGCTGATCCTGCGTCGCCGGAGTAACTGCCGTGGTTAACAAGGTCGCCCTGGCATCTATCAAACCGGAGATAACTTGAGCCGGCCGGCGCGTGGAGCCTCCTGCCCCTGCTACCGGTCCGGACGCCACCGCAGTAGAGTTTTGCAAGGTTAGCTGTGTTCCGGCCATGAAGATCCCGACGTGGTTCGGCAGTTCAAGAAATTCTGGAATACTGGTGCCATCGGAATACCCTTCAAACACACCATCCTGAACTTGATACAGGGATTCGGTTTCACGAGCGGAGGACTCGACGTCGGATTAGGCGACCGTGTCACCTTCAGACTCCGGTTCAAATCCGATCCCGTGGACAGATCCCACGAATGCACGCTTCACAGTGTGCTGAATCCGAGCGGGGCTTACACGCTGAGCCGTCTCGACGAGGTCGGTGCAGAGGTCCGGCTCATGGCCCGGTTCGCCGATCTTTCCAATGAAAACGTGAATTCCGCCAAAGGGGACCCGGTACCCATACTCAATCGAGTCGGCCTCGGGGCCCCATCCTGCGTCGTCGATGTAGAGCTTGCCGCGACGACTCTTGGTCATCCGGCCGACCGCGTACCCTTTGAATCCTTCAAAGTTGCCCTTCAAGAGCTCAAAACCATCATGCGATGTAACACCCACGATGCGGCTATATCTCCCACGTGTCGGAGCACGACTTAGAGGCATAACCGCATGGTGGTTTTGTCGCAAGAAGGGTCATCTTCACACAATCCCATGTAATGAACAAGAATGGGATAAAGAGAGTTGGCTTACAATCGCCACTTCACACAATACATAAATTAAGATCATACATCATCCAAATACACTCATAGACCGGCTACGGTCAAGTTCAAATGAAAAGAAGACAACCCCAAATGCTAGATCCCCGACCGCCCCGACTGGGCACCTCTACTGATCATCTAGAAACGATACATAGTAACGACCAAGGGCCTCATCAAATTCCCACTTCAGCTCAGTTGCACCATCTGCGCTAGTATCCTCGGCACCTGCATCTGTTTTGGTAGAATCTGTGAGTCACGAGGACTCAGCAATCTCACACCCGCGAGATCAAGACTATTTAAGCTCATAGGTAGGTGTGGGGTAATATGGTGGAGCTGCAGCAAGCACTAAGCAAATATGGTGGCTAACATACGCAACTGAGAGCGAGAAGAGAAGCAACGCATCGGTCGAGAAACTAGAAGTGATCAAGAAGTGATCCTAAAACTACTTACGTCAAGCATAACACAAACCGTGTTCACTTCCCGAACTCCGCCAAGAAGAGACCATCACGGCTGCACACACAGTTGATGCATTTTAAAGAGGTCAAGTGTCAAGTTATCTACAACCGGACATTAACAAATTCCCATATGCCTCATAACCGTGGGCACGGCTTTCGAAAGATTATATACCCTGCAGGGGTGTCCCAACTCAGCCCATCACAAGCTCTCACGGTCAACGAAGGAATAGACCTTCTCCCGGGAAGACCCGATCAGTCTCGGAATCCCGGTTCGCAAAACATTTCGTCAATGGTAAAACAAGACCAGCAAAGCCGCCCGATGTGCCGACAAATCCCGATAGGAGCTGCACATATCTCGTTCTCAGGGCACACCGGATGAACACTATGTACAACTAGAACCAGCCCTCAAGTTTCCCCCAGGTGGCGCTGCAAGTGGCTCTAGTTTGGACCAACACTCAGAGGAGCACTGGCCTGGGGGGGTAATAAAGATGACCCTTGGGCTCGCGAAAACCCAAGGGAAAGGGCTTAGGTGGCAAATGGTAAAACCAAGGTTGGGCCTTGCTGGAGGAGTTTTATTCAAAGCGAATTGTTAAGGGGGTCCCATAAATCACCCAACCGTGTAAGGAACGCAAAATCAAGGAATATAACACCGGTATGACAGAAACTAGGGCGGTAAGAGTGGAACAAGTCACCAGGCATAAGGCCGAGCCTTCCACCCTTTACCAAGTATATAAGTGCATTAATTTAAACAGGAGATATTGTGATATCCCAAAATATCCGCGTTCCGACCAGGAACAAACTTCATCTTCACCTGCAACTAACAACGCTATAAGAGGGGCTGAGCAAAAGCGGTGACATAGCCAGTCAATGGTTGCTAGGATAGGTTGGTTAGAGGTTTGTCATGGAAATAGGTAGGCATGGTAAACAAAGGAAGGAAGAGCTAACACAGCGATAGAGCGAATACTAGCAAGCAAAAATAGAAGTGATATCGAAGGTATGATCATCTTGCCTGCAAGGTTCTCAGAGTTGTCGAAGGCTGGATCCTCGTTAGCGTACTCAACAGGTTCCTCGTGCACGTACTCATCTCCCGGCTCTACCCAAAGCAAGAACACAAGCAAGGAACCACAATAAATCACGGTGCAATGCACAAGCAACATGATGCAATACATGTCATGATATGCGGGATGTGGTATGCAATGCATATGCGTGCTTCGGAAGGAAAGATGATGAACAAGGCATCAACTTGGCAAACCAAGTATGCCGCTGGAAAGATGAGATGATTTCGGTTGAAATCGATATAAAGATCACCGGATTCGGATGCACGGTTTGCAAATGGCAAGCAAGACAAGTATGACACAAAGTTGCGATTAACAGCACGATGCTACTTAGCATGCAACAATAAAACAAAGCATATGGAGATCATCTACAGGAGATGCTTTACAAAATAGGAACACTGAGCTGCGGCTAAATCACATCATAACAGGTTCAAACAAGCATGGAGAAAGTGCATAAAAATATCAGGTTGGACATGGCATAAACAACATCACGAAGCAATGTTCAGAGCAGGTTACCAACATGCTACAGGAACTTATAAAAGCAAAGCAAGGCATGGCATGAATCTACTCAAAGCATAGATCAAGAGTCCCTTACTTACCATAAGACAAAAGGGATCAGAAAATATGATGGCACCCACGTAAACATAGCAAGTTTCGTTAACAGATTTCAGCAAACAAGCATGGCATTGACATAATTACGAAGGCACCTTCGTGAGCTCAACGCACTCACTACAGAGCACCTCATGATAAATTAAGCATACATCCATCAAGAAGACATGTCATAGAAGCTATACATGGCAAGAAACAACATCATAATATATCCGGACCAACTACAACAACCTCGGCCAAATTGAATAACATGTAAACAATCTGCCAGGAAACATTTTGAAGCAAAAGTAGAGCACGAAAATGACATGCTAGACTACTCCATAATTGCAACCAGGACCACGAATAGATAGAGCGTAACCATGTTCTCAAAACACCCTTACTGAAGTATCTCAAATTATGCATGGATCTCTCTGTAGCAACATGTTTACATGGCATCAAAATTACAGCAGAACAGGAACTAAAATCAGCCTTATCACGAAGCCTAGTTTGCATGCTTGTGCTAGTCACCACATTGATCAGAAAAATACATGGTAATCACCTCTGTAAAGCAGACATAGCCTAATTCAAAACACATTTAGGGACCAAGTCCATAGGATGCACACATCAATCATGGCAAAAATGACAAAAGAGCTCGTGCTGATAAGATTCTGAAACTAACATTATGAAGCCCTCTTCCAACAGCATTTCGGGCACCAATATGACCTCAAATGCAAATGATGCAATGGAATGAAATGATATACTCTTCGAGACGAACAATTTGACATATTACACGCACGAAACGGAGCCACGGGTGCGAAGATGTGATGCGATGAACATGCATCAATATTTCTGGCAGAAAATGACTTAGAC